>NC_044031.1:204565892-204869417 GCF_901765095.1 Microcaecilia unicolor
ATCGGTCGCCACATAAAGCCTGTAAGGGTGGTGGACGACACACATCACTGAGGCATTCTATAAAAGTATATAAACGCTATAAGAGAATATTGACTGCTGAAGATTTCTTTGAACAATATTTAAGTATATATGTGGTGAAGAAATATAATATATGTACTGTGGACTGGCTTGGTTAACTGTTGCACTAAACATTAAGCCACTCCTCCTCCGTTTTGGATGTCTTGCATTTGAACGTTTTTTTATTTGAAAATGTACCCCAAAAAAAGGATGTCCAAATCACAGGACATTAATAGTATTTTCAAGCACAAAAGATAGATGTCTATCTTTTTCAAAAATGACCTTCTTTACTATTCGGAATTTGGACGTCTTTGTAAAAAGTTCAAATTCTGATTTAGACATTTCTTTAGAAAATGCCCCTCTATGTCTCCCAATATCTGAAAGGCCCCCATTCTAAAATGGCATTTACACATCTGGGTCTCTCCAGATATTTAAATGCTGCCGTTTAGACATTGGGATGCTTCTTATATAAGGGTCACAGCTGCCAACACATTGACAATGAAGAATTCTGTATTGCTTGTTTACATATAGTATACCTTTTAATTTTGTTTCTAGAATCTTGCATTTGCTTTTCAATGTCTGCATGAATGCAGACTGATAAGGGTTCCAATGAGTGCAACCAAAGTAGCCCTACCTTGATCATTTTTAGTGGATAAGAACTAATCTCTCTAAATGTTGGACCAAGAATATCTAGACAGGAGTACTCTGTATGGTTATAGGTAGGGCTACCAAGCTTGTCTCCGAATTTGCATGCCTGTTTCAGATTGATTCACTGTTAGTTGCCATTATCCCTGCACTTGAAAAAAACACAGCCTGTGCCTGCTCTGTTCATCTGTGGCTGCATGAGGATCTAAGAGATTTAGATGTCACCTTGTGCTGTTACAGATGGAGGTTGACTACAAACAGTAAAAGAGATGACAATCATGGACTGAGAAGAGCAGGAAGAACAGGAGAAGACTGTGCCTAACTGTAGTGATTGAAATGCACCCCTTGGTTCCTCCTAGACTCCACTTCCAGACTGTCCCTGCACTGCCAGATTTCACCTGGGCGGTTAGAGGCATAGAAGCCAACTTTTGAAAATGATTGGGGGTGCTGAATGAACGCAACCAAATATTCTCTTTCTCCCTCCACTTGCCACCACCAAAAATAGTCTTAGACTACATTCACCTTTTGCTTTGTTTTTTTTAAATATATTTTATTGCAACATTCAGATAAAACAATTAACATCGGAGCAATACCAAATTGAAAATGAATGGTGTGCAAAATTAGTCTACTGTCTTAAGTAGTTGCATGGTACAAGTGTAAACATTTGTGCCACAGCATTTCTTATCATCAGCTGTGGCAGACAGTGAGACTGCCAGCTGTGATGATAGGTCCTAAGTTCAAAACAGGCCATTTCCCTCATATTGACTAACCATAGCTCAGATAGTGGTGGTGAATCTTCTGCCACCCAATAGAACAGAATCAATTTCTTGATGAGAAAAAAAGCATTATTATGGAAGTGGCACGGCGAGGCCAAGAGGCCCTGCTCCACCAAGTGTTCCCTGAATGCAGTGAGCAGTAGAACATCAAACATCTATTGTAAAACTAAACCAGCCAGAATAGTACAGATCGTCGATCCTGCATAGTCAATGCCAACAGAAAACCACGTTTTCACAGACACAGATACACCCTAATCCACTATAGAATAAGTAACCACAAACTGGTTTTAATCATTGTGAACACTGAGACCTGCTAGTGAGCATTAGCAGTATAGCAAATTTTAAATAAAATATAAACAATAGAAATATTTAGACAAAATTAAACTGAACCCCCAAGAAGCCAGAGTCTGAATACAATGCAACACCACAGAAACCGTGATAGTGATGTATGTCCCTTAGTACTGTGTAAAATATAAAGCTAGCAGATGTAAATGTGAAAAAACTAGCAAATACCAACCCCCAGTTTACAAATTAACAAAAGAAACAAAACAAATAAGGAAAACAAGACAATACCATTTTATTGGACTAATACATTTAGCTTTCAGAGGCCAAAACCTCCTTCCTCAGGTCAATACAGTATACTGCTATTACAGTATGCTGTCCAGACCTGAGGAAGGGGGTTTTGGTCTCTGAACATTAGTCAAAATGTATTCAAATTAGTCCAATAAAAATGACCTTATTTCCATTTCCTATTTATAAGCACGTATTAACACAGCTACAATAGTACTTTAACCTAAAATAAAAAAAAATATTTTATCTACCTTTGCTGTCACTGGTTTCTGCTTTCCTCATCTTCTATTCACTCTCTGCCTTCTAACCACCATCTGCCCCTTCCATCCAGTGTCTGCCTTCTCTCTCTCCCTGCCCCTGCAATCCAGTGTCTGCCCTCTCTCTTTCTGCCCCCTCCACCCAGCGTCTGCACCTCTTTCCCTTCCATCCAGTGCCTGCCCCTTCCAACCACTATCTGCCGCTTCTTTCCCTTCCATCCAGTGTCTGCTCTCCCTGCCCATTCCATCCACCGTATGCCCGTCTGTCCTCTCTCTCTCCCCCTTCCAACCACTGTATGCCCTCTCTCGCTTCCATCCTGGATCTGCCCTCTTTGTCTCTGCCCTTCCATCCTCTGCCATTTCTCTCCCTTCCATCCACGGTCTGCCCTTTCTCTCTCTGCCCCAATCCATCCACTATCTGCCCTTTCTCTCTCTGATCCATCCATGGTCTGCCATCCCACCCTCTCCCTTCCATCCAGGATCTGTCCTCCATCCACTATCTGCCCTTTCTCTCTCTGATCCATCCATGGTCTGCCATCCCACCCTCTCCCTTCCATCCAGGATCTGTCCTCCATCCACTATCTGCCCTTTCTCTCTCTGATCCATCCATGGTCTGCCATCCCGCCCTCTCCCTTCCATCCAGGATCTGTCCTGTCTCTGCCCCTTCCATCTACCATGTGCCCTTTCTCTCCCATTCATCCAGGGTTTGCTCTCCCTCTTCTTCCTTCCATCCAGGATATGTCCTCTCTCTCTTCCCCTTCCATTCGTCGACCATCTGTCCTTTCTTTCCCTTCCATCCAGGGTCTTCCCTCTCTACCTCTCTTTCTCTGCTCCTGGGTCCCCTTCCATCCACCATCTGCCCTCCCTCTCTCTACCTTGTCTTCAATCCACTGTCTGCCCTCTCTATCCTTTCCAGATCCATTTGCCCCCCCCCCCCCAAATGCTGCTGCTGCTGCTTCTACTCCCACTTCAAAATATCAGAAGAAAAAACAATAACCAAATCGCGGGGCCTTACCTACTCATGGCTGCCGACTCTGCTCCAGAACTGGAAGTGACATCAAAGGGGCGGGATCGGCAGCCACGGGTAGTTTAGAGACCGTGCAATCTTCCAGCACTTGCTTACCGCTGTCTGCTGCTGGATGAGAAGCAGTAGCGGTGGTGGTGACAGCTTGACTGGGCTGGAGGCTGCTGGAGGAAGACGCGGGACCGTCCGGCCAGAGAGGCAATAGTGTCTCCGGAAGCTCCTCTGGCTCTGACTGTTGCAGGCAGCATGATCATCATCCCGCCTATGCGGGACAGGAAACCGTCTGTAACAGAGCGAGCCAGTCAGAGGGAAAGCTTCCGACCATCGAGGAAGGCAGTGCGCTGTGCTTACTGGCTGCTGCACTGACACGGCGGTCCCGGTCCAGAACTTGATTAAAGGAGCGGAGGTAGGAGCGGACGGACGTCGGACAGCACAGCGACAGTCAGACAGCGGTGCAGGGCAGGGAGTCGGGAGTCTCGGCTCGGGACGGTGCAGGGAGCAGGACCGAGAGGGACTTTATGCCCATGTGCCACTGCCAAATTATTGGGGGTGCTTGAGCACCCACAGCACCCACGGAGTCGGCGCATATGGTTAGAGGTAATACTCAGCAGAGCTGCCCAGTTAAATGCTGCTGAATATTGGTGGATGGCCAGCTCAGTAGTTACTAAATTTAGGAACCTAAGTTTTCTATTTTAGCTGAAAATTCACCTAACTTTAGGCACCTAACACTTAGGAGGCTACATTTAGGCCTGCTATTCATTTACAGTGGCATCCAACTCAGAATATGTAGGTCCAAGTCTGTCCATTTCTCATGTATTTTAAAACAGGATCTACTGACATATAGCCTGTTCTAAAATACATGAGAAATTAGCATCTATACATGAGAAATGGATATCCAAGTGCTGGCTACATCCAGCATGAACATCCATTTTATAAAATGAAATGTCCAAATTATGAATGAGGCAAAACAGGGGACATGGACATCTTTGTGGCAGCAGAGGAGCATCCATATTATAAAATGCCCCCATAGCCATCCATATGGAAGAATAGCCTAATGGTTTAGAACCTGGGACATGAACCAGAAGACAATCATTCAGACCCCATTGTAGCTTTCTTTTTTTTTTTTAATTCTGAGCCCTCCAGGGACAGAAAAATACTCACTATGACTTCCCTTACTCCATCCAGTGGAGGATGGCTCAATCGGAGCTCCTTTCTGTACCCTAGACGTGCCAAGTACCAGGTCTAAATATGGACATCTATCTTTTTGGACATGGACATCCCTTCCTCTTCTGCAATCGGAGTTGGACATCCATCTTTTGGACCATTTCTAATCCCACCCAAAACATGCCCAGACCACACTGTCTTGCCATATGAACGCACTGAAGTTTTAGACGTCCATATCCTGGCTTTATAAAATCGGTATTTGGTCATCCATGTCTAAATGCCTGTTTTCAGATGTCCAAAACATGAACAGAGCTTCTAAAATAACCACCATACTGTACCTAGGCTGTTAAGTTAGGTACTTTGTGTTGAAAATCAGTGCCAAACATCTTAATATTTTCCCTGCCATATCTCCACTGTTCATCTCAGTCACTCATTTTTTTGGTTCCTAAAATTAGGAATCTAGTGCAACTAGAATCCTAAATTTAGGCTCTCAGTCCTATGAACTTTTCAAATGGGCCAATTTAGAACCGTAACTCTGAAGGTCAAACAACTAAACATTTGAAAATCAGCCTATAAAAGTTTGTACCTAAGGTAATGGTAGGTAAAGCGATTTGTCCCTGGTCTTAAGGCACAAGGGGCCCTTTTACAAAGGCATGCTGAAAAATGGCCTGCGGTAGTGTGGACGCGTGTTTTGGGCGCGCACAGAATCATTTTTCAGTGCACCTGTAAAAAATGCTTTTTAAAATTTTTTGCTGAAAATAGACGTGCAGTAAAATGAAAATTACCACGCATCCATTTTGGGTCTGAGACCTTATCGCCAGCCACTGACCTAGCAGTAAAGTCGCACACGGTAAACGGGCAGTAATGACCTACGTGCATCAAATGCCACTTGGCACGCGTCTGACAATAAATATTATTTTTCAGACGTGCCTATCGGACACACATCAAAAATAAAATTCTGCAAGAGCCATGCGGTAACTCCATTTTGGCATGCATAGACGCTTATGCAGCTTAGTAAAAGGGCCCCAAGAATAGGAGAAAGATTTGAACCCTGTTTCATGAGTCTCTGCTACATACATGTCTCTCTTTTATGCACATTCAATAAAAATATTCTGAGAACCAGTCTTCTGGGACAGAGCTAGGAAGGTCTACTTTACACAGTCATTTACCATCATCATAAGAATTAGCTGGGAACTATTTGGTGATGTTATGAACAAGAAGGAACCTGAGTCGATCAATCCACTTTTCCTGACCAGTAACCTAAAGGGTTAAAAAAACTGATGAGAACAGTAGTAAATAAGGCCATCTGACTCAGAAGTCATAAAGCAAGAATATTCATAAAATCAAAGTGTTTCATCTTCTTAAAGTGACTTTTGAAAACACAGAATGAAATTTTGATGGCAGCTTCAGTCCCACACAATTTAATTCTTCTGCCATTATATATAAACACACAATATAAGATAAAATGATGAAACTAAATGATAAAACTGGTGAACCTGTTCACATTTCCTGCTCTTGAATGCACTTTGGCAATGCTTCAAGGTACGTCATTCAAGGAAAAATAAATAAATACAGCTCTGGAGCCCATTCACCAAAGTCAAATCAGTGTGCATTTCCTATTTGCTTAGGAAATCAATAAAGCTACTTTAATACTTGGCAGCTATTTCCAAGCATCAGCCTGATTAAATACCCTTCTCTTAATCTTCAGCTACTACTCTCACATCTACTATCCTTACCCCACACTGACTCCCAGTCTCACATCTCTGCACTGCATTTCCCTGACCTACTTCCTCTACCCCAGCTTCACATCCCTTAGCCCCCATTTCACACCTCTCTGCTCACATCTTATCCTCTGTCTATCCTGCTGTTTAAGCAGGAACACACTGCTTTAAGCAGTCACCACACTGTAAACAGGATTAGAGAATACACACATATGCTTACTGTCTTCAAGGATGCTTATTACCAAATCCTCATACCATTCTGTTCCTAAACCAAAAGTATATTGCTAGGAGAAGGCAGCAGGCACCCACAGAGGAAGTCAATATTTATCTGTTTCTAATTGGGGATCCAGGTCCTCACTGTGGAAGAAGATCCAGGTGGCAATTCACAAAGCACACCAGATAAGTCAAGAATGTTCCAGAAAATCCATGATACTTGGACTGCGTCTGCGTCACTCACACCCATATTCCAAAGTCCTTTTCTGCCTCCCCACAATCACCAAATTCCGTCTCTTCCTACCTCCAAGTTGTTGAAGTTTTGCTCTCTCCTCACCCAGAGCTGCAGAGCCTCCACAATCTCCAACCCCCAATCACCCATCTCCCACTCTTCCTTACCCTTTTCTGTCAAAAGCAGTGAAAACAACGTACAACCACCTTAACTTTCGGAAATTACTAAAGACCAACCTGTTCGAAAAGGCTTACCCTACCAACCCAACCTAAGTACCCGAACCCTGCAACACAACGAAACAAAAGCTCGCAATGAACTCTATATAACTCTTCTCCCCCATGACTCCCAACGTGACTGCAACACATGAACCTTCTCGACCACAACATCACTTTGTAACTACTTCTCCACCGGAGTTGGCGAACGCCTCTACAGCACCATGTAAGCCACATTGAGCCTGCAAATAGGTGGGAAAATGTGGGATACAAATGCAACAAATAATAAATAAATAAATACATTTCCTACATCCCCTCCCCAATCACTAAGGGGTCCTTTTACTAACGTGCGCTGAAAAATGGCCTGCGGTAGTGTAGGCACGGGTTTTGGGCATGCGCAGAATCATTTTTCAGCGCACCTGTAAAAAAGGCTTTTTTCCCCCCCGAAAATGGACTGCGGCAAAATCAAAATTGCTGTGCGTCCATTTTGGGTATCAGACCTTACCGCCAGCCATAGACCTAGCGGTAAAGAATTTGGACGGTAATGACCTACGCGTGTCAGATGCCACTTGGCATACGTCCGCTACGCACACCAGAAAATAAAACATTTTTCAGATGCGAGTATCGGACGTGCGCAAAAAATGAAATTACCGCAAAAGCCACATGGTAGTTGGGCGGTAAGTCCATTTTAGCATGCGTTGGGCGTGCGTAGGTACCTTCACGGCTTAGTAAAAGGGGCCCTAAGGGCGTCTTTTACTAAGGAGCGGTCATGTTTTTTGCGCATGCTAAAATTGTGGGCGTGCTAAACATTAGAGATGCCAATGCATTCCTATGTGTGTCTCTACCATTTAGCACACCCACAATTTTAGCACGCACTAAAAATGTGAGTGCGCCTTAGTAAAAGATGCCCTAAGTCTCTACTCTCCATTCATACTATTGTCAAGCCCCCATTTTCTCCTTCATGAATCAGAGCTCCACTCTACCCTCCTCCAAAAGCCATTTTCATGCTCTCCACTTTCTCCTTAGTTTGTCTAGTCCCAACTCTTCCATTACCATCTAGCAACCAAATTCCTTGCCTTCCTTTTCACCCCAATATTTGTACTGCCCGGCAACAGCAGAAGGAAGGAAGTCTACTTATGCTCAAAATAAGTTAAGTGCCTATTTGTAATCTAGGAAGTATGTCCCATCATAATGTATTTTGGGCTTCTTCATAGCTGAAGCATCAAAGTGCTCTTCCTATTATTCCACGATCTTGCTGACACCACCCGCCCCCCCCCCCCCCCCCCCGGCACTTAGCACTGATGCTGTCAATGCACTTCTTCCACTGGCACTGCCGTCTGCCATGCAGTTCAAGCCACAAGTCAATGGTTTCAACCATCCATGCTCCGTAGATCGACAAAGAACAATGCAGTTCAAATAGCAACTGTGTGTGAAGCGCACAAGAGAAGCCAGAACCAGTGGAATCAGAGCCAGTGCAAGGCTGGTGGGCCCCTTAAGTGAACCTTCAGCCTTATTAACCCCCCCCACCCCCACACACAAACACACACAATTGTGACCATCTCTGGGAAAAGTTGCCTAAAATCATCAGAAACAATAAAACAAGGCTTTAATGAATTCTGTTAGAGCAAACAATATGTAATACAACAACCAAAACCCGTCCTTTTATGTGAAAAAATAAAATAGTTACAGAAGTTCAAACAGCTAACTTTTTCAGACTGCTTATGGACCCATAACATGAAAAAATTGGCTATTCTCAACATTTTGGATCTGAGACTTTAGTCACCTGTTTTCAGAGACAGTCACAATTTTGATAATTAACTCAACAATTGTAATCATCAGCCAAACATTCTACAAAATGCAAGGTAAAGTATGTGCTGATGGCTCCTTGAGTTTGTGTGACTGTTAGGACTTACTGTTTTGCTTTGACTGCCCCAAGAAGCTGCTTCCTTAGGTGACTACCTATTAGAGAGTTGCACGGGGACAGAAATCTTACCTGTCCCCACCCGTTCCCACTGGAATCTTACCCACCCCATCCATCACCGCAAAAATGTAACCCATCCCCACCCATCCCCACCCGTCCCCGCAAGAATTTAACCCATCCCCACCCATCACTGTAAGAATTTAATGGTACATAAAAGAAAATTCCAGTCAGCTCCCTCAGTCTCTCTCTGGATTTGAGCCACAACACTGTAGGCAAGGAAGGAAAATGGAAACTTGGAACACTCTGGTGTGCACATGTAAGATTTGTCTCTGATTTACTGGCAATGTGTGCTGAGAGGTCACCACATGCACGCGCCAGTAGGTCAGGTGACATCTGATGCTCATGCCTGTGTCAGAGCTGAGGTCTGCTCATCAGCCCGGGAGCAAAGAGGATTAATTGTAACATAGTAAGTGACAGCAAATAAAGACCTGAATAGTCCATCCAGCCTGCCCAATAGTCACACTCAATATCAATTCATGATTAAATCAATGAGTGTGATATTATATACTTGATTATGGTCTTTCTTTTGTGTTTCTGGAACATAGACCATAGAAGTCTATCTGGCCCTAGCCTTATGTTCCAGCTGCTGGAGTTGTCGTTGAAGCCCACTCCAATCTATGCGTCTTCTCATTTGTGGGACACAGATCGTAAAAATCTGTCCAGAACTGTCCTTATGTTATAGCCATTGAAGTTGCTAAGACCTTTCCAGCCCATCCTAAACCAGACTTCCATATATTAGACACAGACCATACAAATCTGCCTGGTATTGGCCCTAGTTAATCATAGCCAGAGTCGCCATCTAAGCATTACTTCACACATCCACATACATGCAGCCATTTAAGGTTAGGTTTTTTATAACTTCCATTTTCTAATTAGAGATCCACTGTGTTCATCCCACACCTTTTTGAATTCCATCATCATTTGTGTCTCTATCACCTCCTTAATGGAAAATTTTCCACATTTGTGCTGTTAAAGCAAGGAGGAGGAGGAGACAGCACTCAAAGAACTTGGTACTCGGTAGATGAGAGGCTGGTGCAGGTGTAGCTTACACTTCCACAGGAACCCCGCAGAACTGCTTCTATCCCCGCGGGAACCCCGCAGGAACTGCTTCCGTCCCCGCGGGAACCCCACAGAACTGCTTCCATGCCCGCGGGAACCCCACAGAACTGCTTCTATCCCTGCAGGAATCCCGTGGGTTCTGTGGGATTCCCGCAAACCCCGTTCTCGTGCAGCTCTATCTTGCCTTGTGTTTGGCCTCCTGCTGCCAAAAGCTCCTGAGAGGGAAGGGCAGGGTTAAAGGAGTCAGAACTAGGGGCCAGATGCACTAAACTTAACGAGCTCTTAACGGGCCATTAACGAGCAAGTAGTAAACCCTGGCATGCACTAAAGACTTTTTTCTGACAACGGTAGCAGCTAATGAAAATGGATACAAACGAGTAAACTACTATTGTAATGTGGATGTTTTGCGATGCACTAACCATACCGACGAATGCACAAAAGGAATCCGAATCCTTTACCGTGATATATTGAACGTGTGGTCAGAGGCTGCCGGTTGTTAAAAAGGAAAGGCAAGCCATTTCTTCTGTAGTG
Organism: Microcaecilia unicolor; assembly: GCF_901765095.1. NCBI lineage: Eukaryota > Metazoa > Chordata > Amphibia > Gymnophiona > Siphonopidae > Microcaecilia > Microcaecilia unicolor. The sequence goes on from NC_044031.1 coordinate 204,576,335, forward strand.
AGGTGCACTTCAACTGCCCCCTCCATCTTTGTAATTTAGAGCAATTACTTCTTGTCCTATCATTAGTGGGCAAGGAAAATAACTGCTATAGTCACCTGCTTCTTTCCTGTTTTATGGGCATCAGTATCGCTTGCCTTTCCCCCCCCAATTTTGCAGTGCCCTTATGTTTTTAGAGTGCAGAAATCCAAGGGAACAGTACACGATAGACAGGTGGATGCTGATACTCAGAAAGTAAAGAGACATTGGATTTTTCTTCACCTCCACTGGAAGGACAGCCAGTGCTCAAAGGAATAGTGCTTTGGCACTTAGCTGGGACTGTGCTAGGCCTTGTGTGGCTAGGATTGAAGAGAAGGGATCCAGCAGAGTAGCAGGTGAAGCACTGATCCACTAGAGAAGAGAGGAGAATCATTGGGGAGGAAGTTCTCTGCACCCTACATGTGCCTAGAGCTACCAAAGGGGCCAACATTCCAAGCGGGAGATTTAGGACCACCTTTAGCTTTATCCCACTCTGCCCACAGCTCTGGCCACATCTCCAGACCTGGAACATGCTGATTTGTGGCCAAGGGCAACAGAAGTAGCCTCCCTTTCCAGCAGCAGCGGCAGGAGATGACATTTTATGAAAGAACTTCCTGCTGTCGCTGGAAAGGGAGGCTGTTCAGCAGGAGATCCCGGTTCCCCACAGGAGTGTGGGAGATGACCTGCAAAAGCAAGCGTCCTGGCAGGTTTGTGTGCCCCATGTGTGCCCACAAAAAAGCTAATTATGTACCAAGGAAAAAAAACAGAAGAGCCAATAGGAAACTGAGAAGAGGAAGAACCAGAGGCATATTTTTACGTGCTAAGAAGATTTACTTTAATGCCTTTACTCCATGTGTTTTGCGTTTTCACTCCAAAGAAATCCTATCATTAAACTGTGTTTTTATTCAAATTTCTGGCCAGATATCAGACTGTGGTGTGTCTTCATTGTTGGGGTGAAAGGACTGAGGCAGAGCTGAGAGCAAACTCCCACATAGGGCCTTGAGAGTTTGCCCTTTCTTCTGTCCAGCATGGCCTCACCCTTTCTTCTGTCCAACATGGCCTCAGAGGTCGGGGCTACCACAGTGGGGTGAAGCTCCCCAGCCATCTGGGCCATTTGTTACTCCTGTATGAAGCAGACTAGTTATGATTACAACCCTTAACCCAGTGTTTCAGCTAGACTTCCAAGAAAAATATGACAACAGGCATGGAGTGGCCATGATACAACCCTAATATGGGTGGTAACCTGCACAGAACCAATATGATTACAATTTTAAAGTCAACAGCACATTGTATCAAGTTTCCAAAAAAGGCTGGCATGTTCTGCATGGAGCATCAATCAGCCTACAATGGTAATGTCAAGGAAGTAGGTTAAAGACCTGGCATCAGTTTAAGCATGGATATTTATATGCTAATATATCCTTAGCAAAAACAAAACAAAAACATGATGTCTGGAAGAAACAGGACCCCTTAATAGTTTCAAAATACTTTGCAATTGTTTAAGCATTTAGTATGACCTTTGAAAATACATTAGTCCAACCTTTAATAGGAAACTCCCTTACCAAACACTTTGCGCCATATGTCTTATTTTGTCGCAAAAATGTAATCGCAACTTATTTGCTAAATGCCATTTTGCTAAAACGGATCTTAATGGTCACTTCCTGAATGATGTCATTTTGAAAATAGGGATCATCCAGTTTTTACAGCATTTTGCAGTAACATCTGTCAATAATAGTAATAATTTTTTTTAAATAGTACCTTTCATTTTGGGTTATTTGGGAAAATATTGGGGGTCCTGTTTTTTTCCAGCCACCATGCAGAGAGGAAGATAACCGGGCAGACTGAATAGGCCAATGGTCTTTAACTGTTGTCATTTAACATGTTACTGTTTGAGTCATGGTTGAAATGCAGATGTTCATGTTGCCAGGTCTGCCTGGAAGGCTACTCACTCTTCATTCCAACCAGGTTGGTGGAACAGATTGATGATAGTGGAGTACTGTCCAGATAGGCCAGGGAGACCTGTAAGGTCAGATATTTGGGCAAGAGCTACATTAGAAATGGCATGTATTTAGTTTATTGCAATGCTTTGTGGTTAGACACAGGAAGAGGGGATGGCTGAACATGGCAAATAGGGGATCTTGTACGCCTACCTACCTAAGAGGCTAGAGTACAAAGGAGGAGGTCAGGAAACCTGAAGGCTTCATTTGTAGCTACTTGGCAGGATTCCATAATTTTATAACTTTGCTAACAGCTCAGTCACTACAATGACAGTCCTTAGCCAGGAACCTCAGATCACACAGCTCCAAAACATCTTTTGTCCATCCAGCAGATGTCACCACTGAGTATTAGCTGAGCCTCGTCTTCCCAAGGGTTGTGAATGCTACTTCTGCAGTATCCCCTGCCCCAGTCAGCCTAAGAAACAGAAAACCTGACCTGGCAATTGAAACCAGCACATAGCACTTGCCATTGAGTCAGCTCGGAAGAATATCCTTAATGCACCAATTCCCTTGGAGAAGATACCATGAAAAGTCTGGGAAGAAATGGCTAGTTTTCCAGTTTCAACTACTGTAAAGACAGGGCTACCATAAGAAGTTTATGAAAAAGGCAAGACACAATCAAAGCATTTATTCCCCCTGTCAGGAAACGCCTAGCCACATGCCTGGGATTACCCCGCAGCAACTTAGAGGGTCTATCCCCAGCACAACTCAGGTCTGCCTGCACCTGCCACATGTGTTCTACACTAACACCCTCAACCCACTACCGACTGGGTCACAACCGCCTCTGGGCGAGTCTCCCACTCTCAAATTATCCCCAGTGATTTTTAAGTTACTGGGGTAACACTCCCAGTGGTCCCACAGTTCCCAGAAAGCACTCACAGACCCAACACACAAACCACCAGGATTCTTTATCAGTCCAGACAGCAGAGTCAACAAACTAAACAGGTTTATTGTCACTGGAATAATGAACACGTGCAATCAGCAAACAAAAGCAGGTAACTGAAATATGGATCAATTATAACACTAACTAAACATCTATATACTGTTTAAACAGTACCTGGGAAGGTCAGGACAAATAATTCACTGAGCCAAAGCAAAGAGAGATGTCTCTATTTCCTCCCAGGCTAAGACTGAACTCAAAACCAGTAAAGTCCAAATGAGATGAGCTCCTGGGCCAATCAGAGCCCAGTCAACAAGACCCCAAATACATACTGCTTCCCGCTTCCTGCCCGTGCCAAACCAAAGGAAAAACACTCAGCTCTCTGCAATAGCCCCATTGCAAAGAAACACCACTCGGTGGCCAAATAGGAGAATCACACTTCAAAACACATTCAATGCAAGAAAACATCCGATACACTCCACAGGCCCAAAACATATGATTTCTTCACACCCCCATATGGCCCTTGAGTGATAGAAAGTATGCCCTTTCTGTATTCCAGCATATGTAGAAAGACGCTTGACGATTTTTAAAATTACACTGACATTTAAAAGATCAAGTCCAGGCAGGCCACAAATGTATGACATTAAAGTAAATAGATCCTGCTCAGAGGCTAGAAAAATGTATGGCCAAATGTCCCACCATGCCAGATGAATGCATTTCTTTGTACCTCACATTTAAAAAGCCTGTCAAAAAACAGCGCATCATGATATAGACAATAACCCCCTCTATTTGAGATTTGGAGAGCTGGAATTGGGAGGTGGATGTATATAATGCAAGCTCCCAGCATGACATCAGCACAAATTCACAAAATATGAGCAATAAGTTACAAACACTTTCAAACACATAAATGGCATAGCTCCATAGAAAATAATGAACTAATGGGAAAGAGAAGCATGAACAAATATAAAAGGAAAACTTCATTTTCAACAAACAATAACTGCTGTGATTTTGGAATTTAAAATATAATATTTATCCAAGTGCATAAACGAAAAACATTTTATATGTCTGCAGTCTTCCTTCTGCACTCTACGTCAGACTAGGTCCCACTCTAGGTGCCAAATTAAGGCTTGCATGTCATTTCTGGCTCTATGAATCTTTATTTCATCTACAGAAGACCTACTTAATAGGAGTAGAGGCATACCCTAATGGTTAATGCAGTGGTCTAAGAACCAGCAGAACTGGATTTGATTCCCACTGCAGCTCCTTGTAACTCTGAGTAAATCACTTAACTTTCCATTGCCCCAGGTACAAAAGAAGTACCTGTGTGTAATATGTAAATCACTTTGACTGTACCTACAGAAAGACAGCATATCCCATCCCCTTTCCCTGTCTTAATCAATAGTATATATTATCAAGAAATAGTGCAAGCTTTCACCAGATGGTGTACACTAATGAGCATGTGCATCAACATGCTGATGTCATATGTCTGCTTATGCTCCTGCAACAAGGAGGTTAGACTGAGACAGGAGATGGCATGAGCCTATCTAGTGGAAACTGTACAAAGCAGATCGTAAATAAACCAAAATATATTTTATTAATAGTATAAAAATAGAATATGCATACAATAGATAGCCCGACACAGGCCGTGTTTCGCCCAAATGGGCTGCTTCAGGGGCTATATAGTAGTCCTCTACTATCAAAACAGAAATGTGCTGGTAAAAAGTATATGATCAGTATCTTGAAAAAAACGGCTCATCCAGAAATGTAGAAACAAATGGTTAAGGACCTTGAGCTTGATCTGCTCGGGTCGATTTAGCAGGTTTAGGATCAGTCAGACGCTCTAGTAGACAGATCTTGCTATCATTTTAGTTCACCCAAAACAATAGCAAACGCTATGGAAAACAATAGCAAAAGAGTATTAGAAATAATGGATTGCCTATGCGTAGCCCATCTGTAAAAAGTCTAAAGCTGTTCCAGTTGGATAGGCAGTGCCTTAAAAGGTAGAGGATAAAAGGTTTTTTTTAAAAAAAATACTTATTTGACAGCTTTTTAAAATTATTTGAAAGTTTTCCATATTTAGATATATATCATGAAATAAAATTGAATATCACTAAAACAGCTTAAAAATTATTGTGGCTGGAAGAAATAGCAGTAATAAACTTGTATTTTGTGCTAATTTTCCTTCACTGCTCTTCTATACAATACAGATGGCCACATTTCAGTGAGGATATCCTGTTTCCTGATAGGTTCATCTTAACTGTTCTTGCAATCTGCCTTGGGAAGCCTGGTGTTATAAAGATGGAATACATTGTAATTAAATGGAAGTAAAATTAAACTCTCCTTTCACTGGGGTACATGGAATCACATCTTCACCTCATCTGTTTTGTGGAAGTTTATATTTTAGATACACAAATTAATTATTCTGTTTTGATCATGTTTCAGGGACAAGTGGTTTTACAAGTCAAAATAATAAAAATAAATATTTTGTTTCATGCAGATCTCTCATTAGTTTAAACATAACTAAATGGGCTATAAGCCCCTAATACAGTCCATTGGTTTTCTTATATTTTGTTCTTGTGATGACTTATACTGTGCCAAAATTGAAAATCCTTATCTCTTGTATCTGGTCGATAACAAAAGGAGCTCATTGTGAACACTATCCACCCTAAAAGGTTGTTTTGTAGCTCTGCATGAGGAATTGTGATATTTTTTTTCTTACATTTGTACCCTGTGCTTTCCCACTCATAGCAGGTTCAATGTGGCTTACATATACAGGTACTTATTTGTACCTGGGACAACAGAGGGTTAAGTGACTTGCCCAGAGTCACAAGGAGCTGCCTGTGCCTGCAGTGGGAATTGAACCCAGTTCCCCAGGACCAAAGTCCACCACTCTAACCACTAGGCTACTCCTAGTCATGCAGTCAAAGGTTATATATCCTTTTATATTTCTATATATCCTTTTAAGAAAGCCAGTAAATCATTTAACTTATTAGTGGAATATAACAACGAAGGCATGCTATGGTCACATTTTCATTTTGGTAATACTAGAGCCCAGCTAAGGTACAGGTTATTATGAATTAGTCTTCACTGGACTAAACTTACTTTCCTTGTGCCATCGCCATCCAGCTGGATAAGCAGTGCCTTAAAAGGTGAAGGATAAAGGATTTTATGTTTTGACATTTATATCTCATATTCAGGGCCGTGCCAAGGGTCTGTGGCGCCCCCCTGCAAGGGATCGGGTGGCGCCCCCCCCCCCCCCCCCCCCCGCAGACAAGCGGTTGGAGCGCCCCCCCCCCCCCGTGAAGATGATCGCTGTCCTCTCTCCCCTGCCCTCTCGCTCCCATGTCCCAACTGCCCGCCCTCTTCTCCCCCCAACAAAATCTCTTTTAAATTTACCTCCGTCCGGCTGGCAGGGCAGAGAAGGCGCAGCGTCAGTGAAGGAGGCGGCGCTCCCGACGTCTCTATTAGTCTTCCCTTCGCTCAATGTCCCGCCTTCTTCTGACGTCAAGGAAATGATGTCAGAAGAAGGCGGGACATTGAGCGAAGGGAAGACTAGTAGAGACGTCGGGACTCGGGTGCGCCGCCTCCTTCACTGACGCTGCGCCTTCGCTGCCCTGCCAGCCGGACGGAGGTAAATTTAAAAGAGATTTTGTTGGGGGGGGGGGAGAAGAGGGCAGGCAGTTGGGATATGGGAACGGGAGGGCGAGGCAAGCATGGCGTGGCGGGGCGCCCCCCAGAGGATGGCACCCCCCTGCCACGCTTACCTCGCTTACCGCTTTGGCACAGCCCTGCTCATATTATCCCAAACAAACTCGGGTTCAATGTGGCTTACATTTGAAAATACAGTGAGACAGAATAATAGAATTCAGTAACATCATGTGAGGGAAATGGGACTTCATATAATGCCTTTCTGAGGTTTTTGCAACTAAATTCAAAGTGGTTTACATATATTCAGGTACTTATTTTCTACCAGGGGCAATGGATGGTTAAGTAACTTGCCCAGAGTCATAAGGAGCTGCAGTGGGAATTGAACTCAGTTCCCCAAGATCAAAGGCCACTGCACTAGCCACTAGGCTACTCCTCCACTCTGAGCAAGTAGATGGATATATCTGAAGCATTTAACAAAGTTGAGATGAGCATATATACCCAATTGGGCATTTAAAAGTCAGTCTTGTAATGATACCGCATGTTCAGATATCATAGCCATAAGTATAGATAGTTCTTCAAACATTGTCACATGCACACAGGCATCTATACACACATTGCAAAAGTAACTTCTACAGAGTACATCCCAAATTTAATTTTTATTTCCTCATTTTCATCTTCCAAAAATTCTAGACAGCAGATGTACAGCTCTGTAGGACCCAAAGCAGTCCAAAACAAGTCAGAAACAACACAGTTTATACCTAATTGTTCAACTATCTTTAAGATTCACCTCTGGGTTTAAAAAGCAATGCTATATGCATGTAAGGTCTGGATAAATGAATTAAAACAATCAAAGTTTAAAGCACATGCCCATAATATGTAATACTCAGTAGCAATAATGACACTGTGATGGAACATTCACATAGCAAGCAGCCAACAGAATTATTTTCCACTGAACATAATTAACTTTGTATGAACTTGGCAGCTAATAGTGTGCTGAACTGGACAGAGTTGGCACATTTAGACTGACTCTGGACAGAACTTTTGCATGAAGCAAGCTGTTCCCTCATTCTCTCTGTGAAATAGTAGTAATAAAAAAGCATTTTTATAATATACCATTGCATTCCACAAAAGAAAAGGAGCAAGTTCCCACATGCCATCTTTTTCTTTTGATGAGCGCACAGGAAAAAAAGATGTTAAATGCTCCTGGGTTTTTTTTGTTATTATTTTTGTTACATTTGTACCCCGCGCTTTCCCACTCATGGCAGGCTCAATGTGGCAGGCAATGGAGGATTAAGTGACTTGCCCAGAGTCACAAGGAGCTGCCTGTGCCAGGACTTAAACTCAGTTCCTCAGTTCCCAAGTCCACCACCCTAACCACTAGGCCACTCCTCCACTCAACTTAATTAATGTTTTTAAAAAACCCTTTGTACTTATAAATAGTAACTCTGATTGTTGAACACCTGATTCTCATAACATGTCTGCTTTGGTGGCCCTTTACTAGATAAAAACATCTCTACATGAATACAGAGAGTCCCTATAACCAGCCCCTCCAAATGACACAATCATTACGGTTTAAAACTAATTACTACTCTAACCAATGAAACCGATACTTCCTCTGTGTACATTCATATGCTACTCAAGCCAGCATGTTTGAAAATGTGAGATCAAATTAAAATGCTACCAACAATAAAGAATGACAACATGGATGTGGCAGCTCTTAGGTTTGTTTGCTTTGGGTTGGGTATACAGGGATGACGGCTGCACAGGGGAGAGGGAGAGGAGACTCATTGGCTTCAGCTTTTTTGATGCCATGCCGTCTTCCATCTCAATCTAATCTTCTTGTTCTGCAATCACTATTACTGCACCAAGGGCCTGGAGATATAGTGGCATCTTCTTGAATCAGGAAGGGTTTTGCCAAGGGTCCCTTGGCAAGTAGCCTGGAATCCAGTGATGGACTACAGCCATTTGGAGGCAGTGCTGATGTACACAGGATGCCATTCTCAAATGAATCTGTTGCTCTTCAGCCTTTTCAAGAGTACCTTTTCCCTTTGAAGACACCCCCTCCCCCATGAATTTTCTTGCCCTCCACAAGGGAAACCACTAGCTCAAATAAGGTGACCCACAAGTCCAGGCTGAACCAGTCCTGTGTTTTATCCCATTCCACATATGCATATGTAGAAACTAGAACTACTCATCCCATCCTGGTGACATTATCACCAGCTTCCCATGAGGAAGAGGAGAGTGGTGCTGACAAACCATATGGTAGCCTCAATAGCGGTAAGGTCACACTGGTGGGCTTCATCTTGATTGTGACCTCTGCCTGCTGCCTTGGGGTGACAGATTTGTAATATCCACTGTTCATGCTTCTCTGCTGCTGCTGCTGCTGCTGCTGCTGGTGGTGGCTGTTGTATTTGTGATATCATCCACTATCCATGCTTCTCTGCTTCTATTGGGTGACTGCTAGGGGCAAGGAGGGGGACCTTAAAAGAGTGTGAGTTACTGGGGACACAGAGGGTCACTGAGAGAGAAAGAGAGTGGCTGCTGGGAACAAGGAAGGGGACTGAGAGAGAGATTGCCTGCTGGGGAAAAATTGTCTGCTTAACTTCATTAAAGATGTACCCATGCAACTTCATCCCTGCACGGATGTCTACAACATCCAAAGGGAACAGCCCTACCCCCTCCAGTCAGTTGACCCACTTACAAGTGTTTTTTTTTCCCAATGCACTATTGTACACCCTGAGCTATAATAAATAACCCTTGGGAAGGGGAGCAGCTCTTTCATTTCTCTTTTTCTTTCTTACACTGCCATTTTGATTCTCTAACAGAACGGCAAACAAGAAAGCTAAAGAAATGAGCTAAAAAGAGATCCAGTAGCTGCTACCAAGGAACTATAACTCCTGAAATGAAGAAAAACTTCTGCAAACATAAAAGCTTCAAACCTTCTTTATACTTTTTTGTATTCATATACTGTATGGGTATTTTTCTCCTTGGTATAGCTCTATGAGGTGATGTGTATAACACTGAAGATCTGAGTGTGAACTTGTGATTAAGAGTCCTGTGTATGTTGAAGTGTTAAGTGCAACAGCTGAATGTACATATATAGGTGTAGTATTACAGATGAAGCTTTCTCAGTAAGACCAGTTTCTTTATTAAGTTTTGGAAGTCCTGTTTGGGAATATCATTATGTACCTTTGAAACTTGGAGCCCTCTGTGTGTTTCTGGGTTGTGAGATATTTAGAGATCTATTTTCTTCTGTTTGTTTTTTCTAGATCAGTTCTGTAGAAGTGATCTAAAGAAACAATTTCCCTCTGCTGCCATCCTAAGAAGAATTCATTGGAAATTTAAGGTTCAAAAGCTCCTACAATTGTGGCTGGGAAACGCAGTGCCACCAAAGCTTTGCCGCTGTTACAGCTTCTTCCTCCATCTAGATACACAGCATGATCCAAAGCAAGGGACTGGTTCCATATTTAAGATGTCTGCAAGTTGAATCCCTCATGAAACGAGAGAGTATGTGGCAAGGCTGAGAAGCATCCATGATGAGAAATACACTAATAAAATTATCTTGAGGTATCAAGGATTTCCAGCAAAGGGGAAGATGCAGCTGTATTGGAAGAGGACAGCTAGCCACAGATCACCAGATCTTGCAGAATCAACACCCCAATTCCACCTTCCCTTTAACTGAAGAACTGATCTGCAGCCTTGGAATTGGAGAAGGCAAGACCATCCCAGGAACAGGATGAACTGGAACTCAAAACCTCAAAGTTGCTGGATCAGTGGTCACAACAAGTGAAGGTTGGTGTTGGTTGGTAACTCCCTTCTCAGAGGTACAAAACTGAAAAGAGCTAGTTTAAGGGCAACACACTTTTGTGTTAGGGAAGTACCTAAAAGTAAGAGGAAAAGAAGGCCGCCTTGGTTCTCAAAAGTAGTAGCTGAAAAGGAAAGGGAAAAGAGGTTAGCCTTCATAAACTACATGGCATTACAGAAAGAGGAAGACAGGCAACAATATCTGGAAAAGCTAAGGGAAACTGGAAAAATAGTCAGGAAAGCAAAAATGCACATGGAAAAAATATAGCCAACAGTATAATTGGGGGACAAGATATTTTTTAGATATGTGAAGGAGGAAGTGCCAAAGTGGATTATGAGGCTCAAGGATAGAAGCTGATAAGGATAAAGCTGAATTGCTTAACAAATATTTCTGTTCTGTATTCACAGATGAAGGGCTGGGAGTAGGACCGCAAAAAACAAATGCTAATGGGAATGAACGTTTGGTAGATCTGGACTAATTCTCAGAAGACTGTGTTCGTGAGGAGTTAGCTAAACTAAAAATGGACAAAGTGATGGGGCTTGATGGGATACATCTGAGGATACTCAAGGAACTCGAAATTCTGGCATCTCTGCTGTCTGACGTTTTCAATGCTTTTTAAAGTCTGGTGTGGTCCCACAGGACTGGAGAATAATGGATGTGGTTCCTCTCCACAAAAGGAGAAGGAGGGGTTTGGGAATTACAGGCCTGTTAGTCTGACATCTGTGGTGAATAAATTCATAGAAACACTTCTAAAGCAGAGGATTGTGAGGTTTCTAGAACTGAATGAATTACAGGACCTGAGTCAGCATGGTTTTACTAGAGGCAGATCTTGTCAGACAAATATGATTAACTTCTTTGACTGGGAAACCAAACGGTTTGATTTAGGGGGAGCAGCAGATGTGGTGTACTTAGATTTTAGCAAAGGCTTTAAAGGTACGAATAGCAGGGGCCCTAAAGTGACTGACTGGGTTAGAAACTGATTAAGTAGAAGGAGACAAAGTGCTACATGGAGTTCACTCTGAGGAAAAAGATGTTATCACTAGTGCACTGCAGGGATTGGTCCTTGGGCCGCTCTTTCTAACATCTTTGTGAGTGCTACTGTGCAACGGCCATCTGGTAAGTTTTGCATCTGTGAATGATACCAAACTCTGTATTAGGGTAGACACATTAGAGGGGCGTGAATAGCAAAGCTTGAAGAATGGTCCAGATATTGGCAACTAAGATTCAGTGCTAAAAATGCAGGGTCATGCATTTCGGCTACAAAAATCCAAGGAAGCAGTATAATACAGGTGTGAAGTATTTTGTGTATGAAAAAACAGCGAGACTTGGGGGTGAAAGTATGTGAAGATCTTAAGGTGGCCAAACAAGTAGAAAACGCGACAACCAAAGCCAGAAGGATGCTTAGGAATGGCCGGCAGGATAAAAGAGGTGATAGTGCCCTTCTATAAGTCCCTGGAGCATAGGGACTGGGACACAGAGGGAAGATGCTGGACAGAGTAACATTGGGACACAGAGACAAAATGATGACTATGAGGAGGGATAGGAACAGAGAGGGTAGATGCTGAACATAAAGGGCGAACAAGGACCAAGACACAGAGGGGAGATGGATGGTGGACATAGAAAGAGAAGAGATATCAAAAGGAAGGAGATCCTGGAAAGAGAGTTAAGAAAAAACAGAGAAGATCTGAAAAGAGACACTGGGACAAAGTAATGTTTAGACAACAGAAGTAGAAAGATAATTTTTTTCTTAATGCATTAATTGTAATATGTCAGCTTTGGGAAATGCGCATCTCTGATACCTTGCATTTTAGTTTCTATTTCTATTACTATGACATGTTTTCTGCATAGGTCTAGAATGACTTTGATTTGTGCAGGATTTGTTTACTGGAGTTCTGAAGGGATTCCTCCTCCTCTCCCCCTCTGCCTCCCTCCATCCCAACTAGCTTGGGACAGATGGTGATATAAGGGGCCCATCTTAAGTTTTCTACCCAGGGCCCATTCAGTCCTTTCTACGCCACTGAACAGATATGGTCCTTTCTCCACAAAAGAGGAATTAAGGAAGAGACTGGAAACTACAAGCTGGTTAGTCTGACTTCTGTATTGAGTACATTAATGGAACTGCTACTATAATAGAGGATACTGCAGTTTTTGGAATCCGGTGGATTACAGGGAATCAAGGCAGCATGGCTTTGTAAAGATAAGTCTTGTCAGATAAATTAGAATAAGTTCTTTGACAGGGTAACCAGAGAATTGGATTGATGTGTTGTACTTATTCAGCAAAGCCTTTGCCATGGTTCTGCAGCAGCAACTTATAAATAAACTGAGCATCCTTGGTATGGGCTATAAAGTGGCTAACTGGGTTAGGAACTGGTTAAGTGGGAGGCAACAAAGATTAGTGGTAAATGGTGTTCACTCTGAGGATAATGGTTTTAATGGTGGTTTGTTACAGGGATTGGTCCTTGGTCCTGTTCTTTTTAACATTTTTATGAGCAATATTGTAGAAGGGTTGCTGGGTAAGGTTTGCCTCTTGTAGGTGATACCAAAATTTGCAATAAGGTAGACACCCTGGAAGGTATAGATATGAAGCAGGAATGGTATAGAATTGGCAGCTAAGATTTAATGCTAAAACACACAGTCATGCATTTGGGATGGGGAAAAATGAAGGGAATTGTGCAGTGCTTCAGTGAAGTACTTCTGTGCTTGAAAGAAGAGTAGGACCTGGGGGTGGTCATATCTTATAGTTTTAAGGTGGTCAAACAGGTGAAAAAGAGACATCAAAATCGAGAATGATGCTTGTGTGCATGGGGAGAAGAATGGCCAGCAGAAAAAGGAAGTGATGGTGCCTCTATATAAGTCTCTAGTGAGACCTCATTTAGAGTGCTATGTACAATTCTGGAGACCACACTTTCAAAAAGAGAAACTGGATACAGTTGGTCTAGAGGCTGCTATTAAAATGGTCAGTGGTCTTCATCATAAAGCATATGGGGACAGACTGAAAGGTATAGATAGTCAGACATTGAAATACCTACATTGAATGCATAGGAGGCAGCCTCTTTCAATTAAAAGGAAGCTCTGGAATGAGGAGTCATAGGATGAAGGTAAAAGAGGGCAGTCTCAGGAATAGTCTCAAGAAATATTTCTTTATGAAAGGGTGGTGGATATGTGTAATGACCTCCCGTTGTAAGTGATGGAGATGAGGACTGTATCAGAATTCATCTCAGTTCTTGGGGAACACTCAGCCAGTCAGGGTTTTCAGGATATCCTCATTAATACAAAAATTGGCTATTTTACTGCTGCAGTAAAAATGGCCTTAGAACGTGGAAAAACCCACGTAAGGGCGAGTTAAGTCCACTTTCTACCACAGTTTAGTAAAAGGACCCCGTAATCCCTTCATTGTCTGCCCTTAGTTTCTCAGTTATTCTCTCAAATTTAATACTGACAATATGAAGCTCCATTTTATACAGAATATAGAGACTGGAATTGTGATATCCATGTTGGGACACCTCAAAATATGGGGAAAAGAGAGCTTGCAGGTTCAATTGATAAATTTGATATTTATTCAAAATATAAGGCAGCTGGGAGGTTAAAGCTATCTAAAAAAGCACCTATGTGGTTATTAAACAGACTTAAACTAGGAGCCTACTTGCCTTTCCCACTTAGGCAGCCTGTTACAAAATGACCCTCATTATGTGTGCATATATACAAAACAACATTTAATTTTGAATAGCAAGATGCCCAATTATTCATTACTGCAAGATCATGCTGAGAGAGATGGTGGTGGATGATCATGAATGTTGAGCTTAGTTACCAAAATCTTGGGTGGGGGGGGGGGGGGGGGGGTCTAGAAGCCTAAAAGTAAATTGAAGAAGGGTGGGAGGCTAAAGGTTCAGCTAGGTCACCTGATGCCCTTGTACCACCTCTGCTCTCCCTCTAATCCCTACCTGAGATCTAGGTTTTATAGTAGAAACATGGCAACAGAAGTACTTCAGGCCATGTTCTCATCTGCTGCCTAGTGTCTAGTGTCAAAATGTCAAATTTTCACACCACTACTGTCTTCCTACCAATAAGCTCAGATTAATACAGATGGGGGGGGGGGGGGGGGGGGAAAGAAACACAGCCTGCTGCTATTTCTACTCATCCCCAAGGGATTAGGATATCCTTCAATAACTGCAGGATTTTGAATTCCTTGCCATACTCACTCTGAAAGAGATCAGAGTCCTGGAATCAGATAAAAACAATTATCTCAATATAACAAGAGCAATGCTCAGCACTGGCACGGGGTGACACTGTTTTGTAATGAATGCTAGTACACAGAGGCACAGCAAGCAGCAGGAAGATGGCAGATGACATACATTGCAGCTGCCAACTGGAGCTGGATGGAGGGAGGTCAGATAAGCTGCCAAAGAATGGAGGAGACTGCTGAACCCAGGATGGCTCCAAATAAGAAACAGATAGATTATTAGTAGACTATGTGGTAAATGGCTGAACCTTGAACCTAGATGAAAGAGAAGAGGGGGGCAGAAGAGGAGGGAGGTAGGAATTATTCCTGTGGCAGTGTTGAGAGGGCCTGCAATGATTTGTAATTATATTTTTGTTACAATGGACTATGCTCTTGTTCTCTATTTCTATTGGCAACATTAACTAAGCTATTTAGCATTAGGTTGGACATGTCCTTAGCTAATAACGTTAATGGGTATAGGCATGTGTAAACAGAAGAATCAATGCTTGGAGTCCAGAACTCCAAAGGCAATTGAACAAAATTAATGATACAGCCTAGGGCTGACTTGAATGCATAGCTCACTTACAGTAGCTGTGCAAATTGCAACACTGACAGGGAAGTCCAGGCACAAACAAAATACTGTGCCATCAGAAAGGATGAACCTCCCCCTCCTCCTTCTATTTGAAGATTTGGCCAGTAAGCAGAACAGGTATGTAAGTACTTGCAAACTTTTGTACCAGCACTAAAAAGGAAAAAACAAAAACCCAGAAAAGTGCATGTCGGATATGACATATAGCTTTGCTGTCCATATATTTTTTAAAAATTACACAGCTGGTATTGGGTCGAAAATCAAACCATCAGACCCAATACTATCTATATAATGGGAAAGGGAAGGGGAATTTGATATACATCCCTTCTGTGGTTACAATCAAAAGTGGTTTATGTATTATTTACAGGTACTTATTTTGTACCTGGGGCAATGGAGGGTTAAATGACTTGCCCTGAGTCACAAGGAGCTGCAGTGGGAATTGAACCCAGTTCCCCAGGTTATCAGGTCATTGCACTAACCATTAGGCCACTCCTCCAACGAAAGATGGTGTACCACAGGGCGAAAGGAGGCATCCCACGGTAATGTCAGGCTAAGCATGCACTTTCCACATGCTAAAAACTAAAATGTATTCTTTCATAGTGGGGGCATGTCTGGCGGTAGAGAGTTGGCGTGTTCTGTGCTAACAGGTTAGGGCAGCTACATTGCCGCATGCTTATTAGCATGTGATTAGTATGCGAACTCTTAACACCTACAAAATGTGTGGCAGTATGGATTCAAGCTCTAATCTTTTGTAATGGTCATGTGCTAATGGCAAAATTAGCAAGTGGCCATTAACACAAAAAATATAGGAAATTCTGCCAATTTACCCCAGCGTAAAAATGGCTGTAGTGCATGGGAAAGACCTGCATAAGGGTGCATAAGGCCAGTTTTTGCTGCTGTTTGGTAAAAGGGCCCTTTAACTTGGTATTTATTTACTTGGATTTATTTACCGCCTTTTTGAAGGAATTCACTGCAGTAAGAATAAATCAAACATGAGCAATATACAATTACAGTACTGAAAATATTCAATAACAATACAAATTATGGCATAGTATACTACTTACAATGTCAACACCGTTCACGGAAGAGAGTGTGTATCAACAACTTGGAAAGCTAAAGGTGGACAAAGCCATGGGACCGGACGGGATCCACCCCAGAATATTGAGGGAGCTCAGAGAGGTTCTGGCGGGTCATCTTAAAGATTTGTTTAATAAATCCTTGGAGACGGGAGAGGTTCCGAGGGACTGGAGAACTGCGGAGGTGGTCCCTCTTTACAAAAGTGGTGATAGGGAAGAAGCTGGAAACTACAGGCCGGTAAGCCTCACTTCGGTTACTGGAAAAGTAATGGAAGCCATGCTGAAGGAAAGGATAGTGAATTTCCTAGAAGCCAATAAGTTGCAAGATCCGAGACAACATGGTTTTACCAGAGGGAAATCGTGCCAAACAAATCTCATTGAATTCTTTGATTGGGTAACTGGAGAATTGAATCATCGACGTGCTATAGACGTAATCTACTTAGATTTTAGCAAAGCTTTTGACGCGGTTCCCCACAGGAGGCTCTTAAATAAACTAGATGGGCTGAAGATAGGTCCCGAAGTGGTGAACTGGATTAGGAACTGGTTGACGGACAGACGACAGAGGGTGGTGGTAAATGGAGTTCACTCGGAGGAGGGAAAGATGAGTAGTGGACTGCCTCAGGGATCGGTGCTGGGGCCGATTCTGTTCGATATATTTGTGAGTGACATTGCCGAAGGGTTAGAAGGTAAAGTTTGCCTATTTGCGGATGATACTAAGATTTGCAACAGAGTGGACACCCGGGAGGGAGTGGAAAGCATGAAAAGGGATCTGAGGAAGCTAGAAGAATGGTCTAAGGTTTGGCAATTAAAATTCAATGCGAAGAAATGCAAAGTGATGCATTTAGGGAGTAGAAACCCACGAGAGACTTATGTGTTAGGCGGTGAGAGTCTGATAGGTACTGAGGGGGAGAGGAATCTTGGGGTGATAGTATCCGAGGATCTGAAGGCGACGAAACAGTGTGACAAGGTGGTGGCCATAGCGAGAAGGTTGCTAGGCTGTATAGAGAGAGGTGTGATCAGCAGAAGAAAGGAAGTGTTGATGCCCCTGTACAAGTCGTTGGTGAGGCCCCACCTGGAGTATTGTGTTCAGTTTTGGAGGCCGTACCTTGCGAAGGATGTTAAAAAAATGGAAGCGGTGCAAAGAAAAGCTACGAGAATGGTATGGGATTTGCGTTCCAAGACGTATGAGCAGAGTCTTGCTGACCTGAACATGTATACCCTGGAGGAAAGGAGGAACAGGGGTGATATGATACAGACGTTCAAATACTTGAAAGGTATTAATCCGCAAAAAAATCTTTTCCAGAGATGGGAAGGCGGTAGAACGAGAGGACATGAAATGAGATTGAAGGGGGGGCAGACTCAAAAAAGATGTCAGGAAGTATTTTTTCACGGAGAGGGTGGCGGATGCTTGGAATGCCCTCCCGCGGGAGGTGGTGGAGATGAAAACGGTAACGGAATTCAAACATGTGTGGGATATGCATAAAGGAATCCTGTGCAGTAGGAATGGATCCTCAGAAGCTTAGCCAAAATTGGGTGGCGGAGCAGGTGGGGGAAGAGAGGTTGGTGGTTGGGAGGCGAGGATAGTGGAGGGCAGACTTATACGGTCTGCCAGAGCCGGTGATGGGAGGCAGGACTGGTGGTTGGGAGGCGGGAAATACTGCTGGGCAGACTTGTACGGTCTGTGCCCTGAAAAAGGCAGGTACAAATCAAGGTAAGGTATACACATATGAGTTTATCTTGTTGGGCAGACTGGATGGACCATGCAGGTCTTTTTCTGCCGTCATCTACTATGTTACATAATAGAACATTTTAATTGACAGTGTAGGGTATAAACTAAGATGGAACATACAGATAGGTAAGAGAGTAAGAGGTTTTGAAAGTAAGGTGACTAATTTAAAGAAAGTTGCACACGAGGTCAGAGAGATGGTTAAATATTATCTTAGCTAAGTTAGGAGTGGATAAACATGTCCTGCTGCAGTATGTGCAGCCTGTGCCACTCCTTGTGTGTGTGTGGGTGTGAGAAACTAAGAAGTTAATTACTTCTTCCATTAAAGATCTGGATGAAGAGACAAGCTTTCACCTGCTTCCTGAAGTAGTGATAGTCTTGTGTTAAGCGGTAAAAAATGGCCCAGTGTGTGCCCAAAAGATGCCCTCGTACTACCGCAGGCCACTTTTTAACGTGGCTTAATAAAAGGACCCCTTAGTCTCCCAGTCACTGCCCCTTTAGTTAAAAGTTAGGTGAAATATTTCATTTCATGTATTTGATATTTGCTGGGAGGGGGGAAGGGTTTTGGGAAATACACCTTGGGAAATTGCATTTGTATATGATCTTTGGGAGTTTATTGTTGTCTATTCTCTTTTAGATTATGGTACTATTGTATTGGTTTCACTTTATTTTCTGAATATAGATGTTCCTGATAAAACCATCTAAAAAAATATTTAAAAACAAAATGTTAGGTTCGGTATTTATAACTTATAAAAGTAGGTACGGTATTTGTTTTCCAGCTAAAAAGTGCTCTTTGACAGTATATAAAACCAGTGTTTTGTAATACAGGTGCTATTGCTGGGTACCTCTCTCACTTAAGTAAATACATATATTTGTGCACGTGAGAATAGAAAAATCATAAAAATAGAGTGAAGGATCCAAGGCAGGCAAATGCGGGGGGGGGGGGGGGGGAGTGAGAGGGTATTTTTTTGGTGTTTATCTAATAAACACCTTTTTATTTTGCACTGGGGGTATATTGATATTTGTTAAACCCTAAAATAAAGGTCTGCAGTACTTGGGCAGTCCAGATGTCACAGTTCTGAAGGGGCTAGATTCTTGGATGGTCCGGATTTCTGGACTTGTACTGTATTTAAAGAGTCTAGCTATCACATTAACCAATCCAGTTTCCCTCCTCATGGTTCCTCTTCCTGTGAGACATCATTTGTGCTTTACCAAAAAGATTGTATTGATTTTCAGTTTATAATGTTAATTTATACTGTTCACCTATCACTTTTATTCACTATTGGCACTAAAATGACTTACATGTCACTATATGTAGACACAACTAGACAAAATTTATATTTAAATGTTTTGTTCTCATGCACTTTTATACATGCATGGCTTTCGGTTTATTTACTTTTTAACTATCGGTCACTTCTAGTTTCCATTTCATTTTGATGTCATTTTAAACTGATAGCATGGCAATTATCTTAATCCTATTCATGTTATTTTATAAATTTACATTTGTATTTGTCTAATTCTTTTAATATGCTGTTAGATTTAGGAATTATACATTTTATGCAAACTTTACTGAACTCTGCAATGGCAGCAAATCCAAACTTCAAATTTTTTATATACAGTCAGCATTTGGCTTAAGAGGTTTTTTTCTGTCCATCCAAGACTATTTATATAGTTTTATCCCTTAATTAAATGATTTCTTTTAGCAATCCAGAATTATGTACAAATATACAACTCCTCCAGTCCGTCACCTATCCCTTTGGGCTGTATAATGCAAGGCTGTGCTGATAGCGATGGTTGTCGCTTTCAAACTCCACTAGGATCAGACCTTCCTGTCTGTCCTCTCTTCCGCAGTTGCACCTCACCGAGCTGCAACCTCTGGCCTTGAATAGGCTCTTCTGTGCTCCTGCTCTGGAGCTGGGCTCCCCTTGCCTACCCACAGCACTCCTCTCAATCAGTTACTGCCTCTGGTGATAATAACTCTCCCTTAATTCAGCATTAGGTTATCTGGCCTTTCCAGGATACCCCTTCTCCTTCTAGGGTCCTGGTGGGAGTGAAGGCAACCAAAGACCATATGCTTAAACAAGAACTTTTATTACCTTCAAACTCCACCTCTACTGTCAATCAACTACTAGAAACATTTCTCTCTGCGACTTATTCCACAAACACTGCCCTTGGGCTGGGCCTCTCTCCCACCCAGGAACATCTCTCTTCCTCCCCCCAGTGATTCCAGGGAGGAACCAACACCACTCAGTAATCCCCATTTAATGGGGGATTACATTAGCAAAAAAGATACCAGCTTTCAGGGTGGGGTAATAACTGAGCGACTGCCCCACAATAGCCAGGCCACAAACTGTAACCTGCAAAGACAAAGGCTGACACCTCAAAGGATAGCTTAAAGGAGGATTCCACCTTCCCATCCTGGACGTCTTTGAGAGCTGTTCCGCCCTTCACAGGAAGAGTAGGGTTTTCTTTTCCCCAGAAGATGCCAGCAAAATAGAAAAGGTCAGACCAACCCGGGGGGGGGGGGGGGGGGGGGGGGGGGGGCCTGGCACCACCAAATATACCCCTGAGCAACTAACAGACATCCGCCAAAACCCCAGCTCAACTGAACCCAATGAATAGGCCTGGAGCAAGCACCACACAGAGAGCTGTTCAGGATATATCTATCTACCTGCTAAGTCAGAGATCATACTGAAGGGGAAGCTGCTGTAGAGAATCCTTTATGGTACAGCTCTGTCATTCCCTCTATCTGCACCTGCTGGTAGACAGACATAACCCACAAGTCTCTGGGCTGATCTGTGAGACGAAATGGAAGTTCTTTTCATATTGCTGTTTGAATTCTGGAAGCTAGTACTGTTTTGGTATGGCAGGTTTGCTATGTACATTGTGAGGAACTTTTTGGCAGAATTTTGTGTTTCTTCATAGTGTAACCAGTAATTAAAGCCATTTATATTACTGCTACTGAAATGACAATAGAATTTGGATTGCTTTCTATAGTGAGTAGTATGAACAGTGAAAGAAAGGGACTATTAAGCAAGCGGTAGGGGGCGGGGGGCAGCTGTTGGGCAAGAGTGAGGTGAGGAGGAGGAGGAAGTAAAGAGGAGTAAGCCCCTGGTGGTGTAAGAAGGAATTGCACCTTTGCATACTTTCAATGTTTTTTTTTGTCATGGCTGGGATGGTTCAGGTTTTGAAGCGAGTTCTCACCAGCTAGATGCTCACAAAGAGAATGCTCATGTTGGAATTAATTAATTCTGTTTTCCCAATCCCAATTATTAGTTGGTAGAAGGAAGTACAACAAGTTTTGGTAATTTTAAAGCTATTTATTTGTTCAATATTTTATATTATAATGATTTTCAACTAAGTAAAAACAAGTTTGCAAGCAAGAATTTCTAACATAAAACAGCAGTGTTAGTATTATCTCAGTCACAAATGTTGCAACAGTATCAGGCTCAACTCCTAGCATCCCCTGTATTTCTTTATACAGGAATCCTTTCTCGGCTACCTCTGTAGTGTATGAAGTATCAGCGTTTTTTCACTCACACCTTGTTCAGTTTCTCACTAACTATGTAAGAATACTTCTTTCCTTAAGTTTTGCTTTCTCTTTCAGGAAAAGGATTTCTGGTTCATTAAGGCAGGACAGAACAGGGCAGAACCAATTATCTCCACCCAGGTAATCTTATATTGATTCCCTATGAGTGTTTGTACCAGTCCTTATAACCTGTCTGTTTTCCCCTCCCCACAGACACAGTCTCTGTACATTATAGAAACGAGGCTTCACTGGCTTTATGCTCTCTTGCGTTGGCTAGCACTCCTTCCTCTGGATCAGGAATCCAATGTCCTTTGTCCGCAGCTGCGATGCTCAGCTCCCGCTGTATAAACAACTCAAAGAAGGAAGACCCTGAATAACTATTCCTATATCTCTGATAACCATAGCTTTGTTTTAATCTCACTTTAGTTGTTATATCAAACTCTTCCCTGCTCTATAAAGTCCCTATCTAGGTTAAGGAAAAGAAATGATAATTGGGTTCCCTAATTAACCCTCCCCATTCCGTTTCATACTTGGTCATTAACACTTTCAAACTCATAGACTGTCTATTCTCCTCTCATATCAGTTTCATTAATTAATAATCAGTTTACTGAAACCTCTGCAGATATACAGTAATTCCTCTGTTAAACAGAGTAACAGTGCTCAGGTCCCTTTAATACCTCAACAGCATCAGCATCAGAGTTCTTAATACCAAGTTTCCAGGCAGCAACAGTTTACATGAGCTACCTCATCCCACAGCTCATAAGCTCGGACAGCAGAATGGACTGCAATCTTTCTGTAAGGTTCCTTCACTGCTATTTTGTCTAGTCTGCTCCTTTAAAAAAAACTTCTCCACAAACACTCTGAGGTTGGGTTCACTCAGTTTTTTTGCTGCCCCTGTTCAGCCCCAGGAAGGACCTTCTGGGTGTCAGGAACCCTTCAGAGAGTTTCTAGGCAAATAACTGTAAAACAAAATTTTCTCATGAGTGTGAATCTTATCAAGGCTTTGTTCTCTTACACACACCAACTTGAAAGTCCACGAAAACATTGCAGGGCTCTCCACAGTCACATGCAGCACTGGCAGCTCTTCTCTCACACTTACCAGACTGGAACTGCTACCCTGAACTTCACTGACACACCAGTTCCTTGGTACCTTTTGTCAACCTCTCATATAATTACAATCAAATTTACAATTATTTTTAGGGTGGCTAGGAGACCTCAAAGTGTACATATCCTCTCACTTAGTTACTTCCCTCCCAACTGTCCATAAACAGCTATATTAGATTGTTTACCATGGGATACCAGGGCAACACAGAGAGACTAAGCAAGTGTGTGCATTCCTTCACTGGCATCTACAACATTCCCAGTCTCTGTACTACATTTACTTTCACATATTAGCAAAAACCAGCTTCCATGGTAAGCCTACAACTACTTTTTTTTAAACAAATTATTTTTAACACCCCTTTACAAAGGGATGCAAGATATAGCAAAAGGGGTGATGGGGAACAGAAAGGAAAATACTGGGCAAGAGAGAGAGGGGGGGATATTGGTCAAGGGGGAAGGAATCCATGTCTCTGCTGCAAAAGGAGAGAGGGCTTTGCCAAAGCAGCTACTAGTAAGTCTTGGCGGGAAGCAGTAATTGTGAATATCTATATGGGGTGCAGAAAAAGTTGATTTGGGCAGAAGCAGAATTCATCTGATAAAAATATTGGAATAGGTTTTGCTACCCTCTGAAACTCTTGTTAAGAGAGTTTCTACGGCAGGGATCTGAAAATTGCAGGGGAAGACGAATTCCATGTGTGAGCAACTCCCAAGCCTTCCTATACTAACAAGTTCTCTTTCATGTTGAAGCCAGGCACAGAGCCCAGAGTCCAGGTTTGCGGAATTACAGCAGGCCTCCAATCAAAGCCAGAAATTCCACTGCCAATTTACATGGAGTGGAGGAGTGGCCTAGTGGTTAAAGCACCAGTCTTGCAATCCAGAGGTGGCTGGTTCAAATCCCACTGCTGCTCCTTGTGATCTTAGGCAAGTCACTTAACCCTCTATTGCCTCAGGTACAAACTTAGAGATTGTGAGCCCTCCTGGGACAGCAAAATATCCAGAGTACCTGAAGGTAACTCACCTTGAGCTACTACTGAAAAAGGTGTGCGCAAAATCTAAATAAATAAATGTTAGGCTGAATCAAAATAACATTGCACCATTTGGCATTTTGCAAACTGAAGTGATATTTTACTTAGCACACAGAGCTAGCTGAACAAATACCAATTAAGCACTGATTTGACACCTCCCTTCCCCTTTGTTTGATATTTTACATGATATGCATGAGTCTGATTTAAAAAAAAAACTCACTGTAACTCAGTAAGTGAAAATATCTGTGACAGTACAATGAGTGGTAAATGCATCATTTCATTCTTGTCACAATATGAATGTGGTATACCATAACCTTAAATGTCCCACCACCCCTGAAGCCCTGGGTCTCTGTTCCTCTGCTGGAACACTCTGTCAGGATTACTGTGTAAATAAAGGCTGAGCTGTCTAAAGCACTTCTCTCCTTCAAAGAAAATTGAGCATTGCAAATTCTATAACCTGCTGCCTAGGATGTGAATCAGAAGTTCTGAATTATAAATAGGCTCTATCATGAAATGTCTAGCCACCCACCTGGGGTTACCCCGTGGCCACTTAGAGGGTCTATGCCCAGCACAGCTCTAATCTGCCTGTACCTGCCGCTTCTGCTCTACACTAGCACATTCCTTCCACCAATTGGTCACAACCGCCTCTGGGTGAGTCTCCCGCTCTCAAATTATCCCCAGTGATTTCTAGGTTACTGGGGCCACACTTCCAGTGATCCCACAAGCACTCACAGACCCAACACACAAATCACCAGGATTCTTTATCAGTCCAGACAGGCAGAGTGAACAGACTAAATAGGTTTACTGTCATACTGGAAAAATGAACAAAAAAAATGTGCAATCAGCAAACAATAACAAGTAGCTAAATTATGGATCA
This sequence comes from Microcaecilia unicolor, assembly GCF_901765095.1. Taxonomy (NCBI): domain Eukaryota; kingdom Metazoa; phylum Chordata; class Amphibia; order Gymnophiona; family Siphonopidae; genus Microcaecilia; species Microcaecilia unicolor. Next base: position 204,600,819 of record NC_044031.1, read on the forward strand.
ATTATAATGCTAACTAAATATTTGCATGCTATCTATACAGTACCTGGGAAGATCAGGACACCTAATTCACCGAGCCTCAGCAAAGAGATCTATCTCTCTTTTCTCCAGGGCTAAAACTGAAGCAACAGCCAGCAACAACTGCTGAGTAATTTCAAATTCCAGGCCAATCAGAGCCCAGTTAACAAGTTTTAAAAGTATACTGCTCACAGTGCTGTAGATTCACTTTTTCACTAACCAGCAGATGATCAAAAGCCCCGCGCTGTTCCAAACAGCGCTCTAAAATAGCGCTGGAACAACGTGGGGCTTTACCGCACCGATGATCAGAGATAATTGCATGCAAATGTAAGCACGCAATTATCTCTGATCATGGGGTAGAAGTACAGAATTGTGCCTGAGCATGCGCTCAGCACAATCCTCCCGTACTTGTTTGACAGGTCTGGGCTGTCAAAAGCCCAAACCTGTCAAACACAGGAACTAGAGGTTCATGGGACCACCAGGCCCCAACTACCCCTGCCCCAAGCAACGGGGGCTGGAGGTCCGGTCCCCCCGACAATCCCCCCCACCCCCAGGTTCAGGGAGGGCTGGAGATCCAGTGGGTCTCCACCCCCCTAGTCCCCCAGCGAAGGGTCCCTAGTGGTCCAGTCCCCCCTACCCCCCTACCTTGTGGGTTGGAGGAGGGAGGGTAGCCTGCCTCCCTCCTCTTCCTGCGACGCCGCAAAATGGCGGCGCCCAGCCCTGCCCAGTGTATCCTGGGATGCGCTGGGCGGGGCTATACACCATATAAGCCTCTAGCGCTGGCATTTGCTTCTGATCATCCCCCTGTCAGTGAAACTAAAAGAGGGCATGCATTTTTCTATAACAGCTGTAACAGAAAACATGCATCACCTGCTGGCCAAACTAGAGAAATGCATTTCAATAGTTAATAAAGGCAGTTTTATAGGTTTAAAACATACTGTTCTGTCACCTTCTTCCCCACCTCCTCTTTATCTTTCTGTTTCAGGACTGAGGCACAGACAAAATGATTTCTTGGCATATGGGAAAATAAAGATAACAATGAGTACTTACATATAATATGTGGGATATAACCCTTCAAAGTACCAGCAATGTTTCTTGGCCTCTGTATACTGCAAAAAAAAAAAAGAAAAAGAAAACAGAAGATCAAGATATTATTTTACTTCAAGGATGTAATATCTGATCTTCTACTACAGACTGGATGTCTAATAGGTGCCAAAATAAACAACAGGAAACTACAACTAACTTCTAGTCTGCACTGCATAGGTCAATATTTAAACCCCACTATCAGCAGGTTTCAAAATCCTAAGGGCCCTTTTACCAAGCTGCAGTAAGCACTAACATAGGCATATCACAGTTTAAAATGGCATACTGCAGGGAACACTGAGGCATACCATGGTACTTTACACATGTGAATGCGATAAAAAGTAAAATTTATTTTGTCATCGAGGGGGCATGTTTACACTAATCAGTTATCGCAGCTACATTACTGTGCACAAACTGATTAGTGCAGGATTAGTGAGTGAGCCCTTACTGCCTTCAAAATAGGTGCCAGTAAGGGCTCACACACAAATTTTTGTTAATCGCTGCGCACTAATGGCAACATTAGTGCATGACTATTAAATCAGAAAATGGAAAATTGGCCATTTTCTGGCCACAGCAAAAGAATGCGTTAAGGCCCTTAGGTGCATCCCCATGTAAAATGACAGCATTTACACATCTACTGTAGCCCAAAGTATTAAATGCCATTTTAGCACAGGGTTCATTCACATATCGGAAAAGCTAACTGCATTCAGATTTCAAGAGGCCCACGTAGGGCAGGGTGTCCTGGGTGGACCTATAATTCAAACCTGGATTCCCCTTTTTTCATAGGGATCCATGTCCGTACTGAAAAAGATGGATGTCAGTATTTAAAGTTGCCCAGAGGCCCGGGAAAGTGCCTGCTTTAAGGAGCAGCTGTAAATTTCAATGGCCCAGCCTCCAATCACTCTCCCAACAACTGTTCCTCTTAAGAATATATGTCATGATATTTGATCCCCTGTCTCTCCCCAATGCATTTGTTCCCCCCCAATGGCACCTCTGTGGCAAACCAGGCCCCTGCACAACAAACCCTCTCCCCATGGAAGCAAGCACCCAACACATGTACCTATCCCCCCCCCCAAGAAGGCTCAACTCTACCCGATAGTCTAAGATACAAAATGGGCTCCCCCCTGGCAGACCCCCCACCCTATACCTTCCTCACCCACACCTCAGGGTTACTGGGGGCTCCTGGGGTCCAGTGAGGTAGGAGTAATGCCCAGTCGCTCCTGCCTCAATAAGTAGGTCATCCAAAATGGCTGCTGAGACCTCTAAGGGTAATACTGTGGTATTACCACTAGGGATCAGGCTCAAGGAGAGGTTGGGCCTTGAGGAGTTACCATATTGTTGGGTGTTTGCCCACCTATGGAGGGTTTTGCTGTGAGGAGGAGGCTGCCATTGAGGAGATTGTTCAGAGAGGGAGCAGGCATTTTACAAGGCTGCTCCCACAACTATATTGGGGGGGAGGGGGGGTCTATGGATGTTTTCCCCAATGTACAACTTTCTAAAATTGCTTTTCCCTCTGTACATGGAGGGATTCTGATTTTCAGACCACCACCTATTTTACAAGAGGCTCTACATTGGCAAATCCTCTACTAAAATAGTATGGAACTCCCCCACATCCTGACTTGGTTGTGTGAATTCCCCAATCCATGTACTATTCATTATCTGCCTATTACTTCTTAAATGAGATGTGAAGGGGCATTTTCGATATGACGTCTAAATCTGATTTTGGACATTTTGCTAAAAACATGCAATAATAAAGTGGCGAACATAGCCTTTTTTGTTTTGAAAATGGCCATTTCCTAGACGTTTTGTAGATGTTTTAGGCTGGATTCTATATATAGTGCTGTAAAAATCGGTGCTGAAAAAAAATACGCCTAGGTGTATTCTATAAACCGTGCCTAACTTTAGGAGTGGTTTATAGAATACGCCTAGGGCCCATCTACGCCACTAAATCTAGTCGCAGGAATTTAAGCCAAGTAAAACTTGGTGTAAATGCTGGCGACTAAGTTAGGCATGGAGCGGGTGTACTCTATATCAGTGCGCATAATTTTTAGCAATGCCCATGATCCACCCATTCCACACCCATGGCCATGCCTCATTTTTGGCAGCACGCATTAGAATTTACGTGCATCACTGTATAGAATACACTTAGCAAGTTGTGCACGTAAATTCTAATTAGAGCCAATCAGAATCAATAATTGCCTGTTAATTGGCAATTGTCGGCACTGATTGGCTTGTTAAGATAATTAAGTTACACATGAAATATAGAATACAACCTGAATTGTGCACACAGCTCAAGTCGCACTGTATAGAATCTCAGTGCATTTTTCCTTTGCGACCATAAAAAAAAGTCCAAGGGAAAAATGCACAAAAACAAACCATTGGGACTTTGGTGGTGGTGGTGGGGGGGTGGGGGAGCATTCTTAGTAAACTGGTCATACTGTACTTGTCCCCCTATAATGTATTTGTTCACACCAGAGTCTGTAACCACCTCTCCGGAACTATGTAAGCCATTTTGAGCCTACTAATAAGTGGGAAAAGGTGGGATACAAATGTAACAAATAAGTAAATACAAACATCCCAGCAGAGCAGTGGGGCACCCTAAGGAGTGTTGCAGTGGACATCACATAAAAGGTCCCAGGTACACATCTCATCATTACCCCCTTATATTGTACGGTGAGCCCTCCAAAACCCACCAAAAGCCTGCTGTACACCACTACAACAGCCCTTCTGCCGGCAAGTGTCACCTATATGTTGGTATAGTAGGATTTTTGGTAAATTTTGGAGGGCTCACACTTTCCATCACAAGTGTAACAGTTAAGAGTGAGATATGGACCTGGATCCCCTTCTCTACATTGCACTGAATCAACCACTAAGCTACTCCAGGATCTGCTTGCTGCTCTAATAGGCCTGGCTGTAACATCTGAAGCTGTTAGAGATGGTATGTACTATTGGGTGAGAGGGGGGTCAGTGACCACTTGGGGCGTAAGGGAGAGGGTCATGCCTTAATCCCTTCAGTGGTCATCTGGTCATTTAGGGCACCTTTTTGTGACTTAGTCATGATTGAAAAAGGTCTAGACCAAAATGTCTAACTTTTAGCCCTGGTCCTTTTTGCTCTGTTCCATTATGGTAGAAAAAAATCCCAGTTTTGGGAATGTCCAAACCCTGCCCCCAACACGCCCCCTTGTGAGTTAGACGCACTGCAGATGAAATGCATTGAAAAACATCTTTTAAATGTGTTTTGAAAATAGCAACTTGAATGTTTTGGACAAAAAAAGTCCATCTGCCGCATTGTACTGCTTTTTGGACGTTTTTTCTGTTTCAAAAATGAGACCCTAATTAAACTTCACTGTACAAAAATAAGATTACATGTATAACTCATTTCTGACTCAATAGTCAGAAAAATGCATCATGTAAAAGTGGAAGCATAGAGAACACTTTTAACAACTATCTAAATGCACTGTAATCACGTAGATTCCCTAATGGAGCCATCTAAAAAGTTCTAGAACAAGTCACTGAGCTAGAGAAAGCCTAATTTCTAATACTAGTCAATTTTATTTCAGTTACTGAGGGAGCATATAACAGAATTTCATTAGAGGACTGCTGATGTCTAGTGGTAAAATAGTAAACTCTATCAAATATCTAGGTGCTGTATGTTACAAAAGGTTGAAAGCCAATTATAAAATCTTTCCGGTCAATATTCAGTAAGTAATTAGCGTTTTTTTCTTTTTTTTTGGGGGGGGGGGGGGGGGGGGGAGTTTAAGTACTGACTGTCATCAGCTAAATTAGACCCGAATATTCAATGCCAGGCCATGTCCAGTCGTTGGCATTGAATATTTAAGTCTCACAGACATGTGCTGGCTGCAGGAACTTATGTAGGTCCTGCCTGAATATTAGCCAGAACCAGCATGAGAAAGTTCACGTTTCCCACCTTTCGCCTCCCAACAATTTCTGATACTTCCTCCCTCCCTCTTCCCATCAATGACAAAGACTGATCTCTTTCTCTCCTGCCCCCCCCCCCCAAAAAGTAGACCAATCTCCCCTCCCAGCCCTCCCCCCAGACCTACCTGAAAGGCCTACAGGCTCATTTTCGAAAGAGAAGGACACCCATCTTTCGACACAAATCGGAAGATGGGCATCCTTCTCACAGGGTTGTCCAAATTGGTATAATCGAAAGCCGATTTTGGACGTCCCCAACTGCTTTCAGTCGCAGGGATGCAGTGGCGTAGCAAGGGCGGCTGCCACCCGGGGCGGTTCACCTTTGCGCACCCCCCCCGGTTGCAGAGGCGTCATCTCCCCCTGGGTGCAGCACGACACCCCCCCCCCCCCCCCCGGAGTGCATTCGTACCTCTTGGGAGGTGGGAGCAGCCGTGCGGCTGTCGGTTCCACTGGTTCCCTGCTCCCTCTGCCCCGGAACAGGAAGTAACCTGTTCCGGGGCAGAGGGAGCAGGGAACCAGCAGAGCCGACACCCCCCCCCAGCGGCGTGCATCTGGGGCGGACCGCCCCGCCCTTGCTACGCCACTGCAGGGACAGCCAAAGTTCAAGGGGGCGTATCAGAGGCGTAGCGAAGGTGGGACTTGGGCGTGCCTAACACATGGACATCCTTGACCCATAATGGAAAAAAAAGGGCATCCTTGACGAGCACTTAGACGACTTTACCTGGTCCTGTTTTTCTTACGATCAAGGCGCAAAAAGGTGGCCGAAATGACCAGATGACCACCGGAGAGAATCGGGGATGACCTCCCCTTACTCCCCCAGTGGTCACTAACCCCCTCCCACCCTCAAAAAACATCTTTTAAAATATTGATTGCAAGCCTCAGATGTCATACTCAGCTCCATCACAGCAGTATGCAGGTCCCTGGAGCAGTTTTAGTGGGTACAGTGCACTTCAGGCAGGCGGTCCCAGGCCCATCCCCCTCCCTACCTGTTATGTTTGTGGAGGAAACAGCGAGCCCTCCAAAAACCACCACAACCCACTGTACCCACATCTAGGTGCCCCCCTTCACCCGTAAGGGCTATGGTAGTGGTGTACAGTTGTGGGTAGTGGGTTTTAGGGGGGCTTGGGGGGGCTCAGCACACAAGGTAAGGGAGCTATGTTCCTGGGAGCATTTTATGAAGTCCACTGCAGTGCCCCCTAGGGTGCCCAGTTGGTGTCCTGGCATGTCAGGGGGACCAGTGCACTACAAATGCTGGCTCCTCCCACAACCAAAGGGCTTGCATTTGGTCATTTCTGAGATGGGCGTCCTTGGTTTCCATTATCGCCGAAAATCAGAACCGACCAAATCTAGGGACGGCCATCTCTAAGGACGACCTAAATTTCAAGATTTGGGCGTCCCCGACCGTATTATTGAAACAAAAGATGGACGTCCATCTTGTTTCGATAATACGGGTTTCCCCACCCCTCCATCGGGACGTTTTGCGAGGACATCCTCAACTTGGGCGCCCCTTTCGATTATGCCCCTCCTAGTGGTCATCACAGCAGGAATAAACCCGACTTACAGCTCCTGATTGAAAATGGCAGCCACAACCTCTAGTGGTAGTCTCACAGTAGTCTCACCAGCATCCAGTCCTTTCCCTGATAAGGTTTGTATGTTATCAGATCTCCCCAATGATCCCTCCTCTTCTCTCTGTCTCTTTGGGGGTAACTGTATAACAATGTGCTGTATTTAAGCACCTACTTTCCTCTATAGAATACTTACATAACTAGGTTTATATGAATAAATGCGCATGCTCTTAAAACCAACCATAGACCTGGTATGTATGCGCCTACATTCCAGTGATATGCATGTAACTTATAAAACAAAATTAATTCAGCAAAGATATATAAAAGCAGCATAGAACTTTGCATTTCCATTTGTGAGCAGCTTGTGTGTCAGGCTGCAGCTGCTTGCGAAAGACAGCACTGCTTGTGAGCCTTGTTCTCTGTGCTGCACTGCACTAATCAGACAGGGAAAACACTGGACTGTTCCTGCTGGTTTTATGTTAAGCCCCTGACACAGCCCTTGAGAGGGTGAAAAATGGCCATGTTGGGCAGTTGGAGGAAAGTTGTATGCTGATTTTATGTATCTGCGCTGAATACATTTTCTTTTATTTCACCACATGAGTCTGCTTTTCTATTCTGATGTTCAGGATCTTGCAGACCACTTGCCTTTGTGCTTTTTGTAACTTAATAGTATTCTATAAGATGCATGAGTAAATGAGAGTCCCACCTAAACTCCGCCTATGTATATGCACTACATAAGATACACTCATATTTACACAATAGTGCCTAGGCAGAATGTTTGTGTTTATGTGAGTACATGCAAACATACACAGGTATATACCATTCTTCTAAACATTTAGACACATAATCGGCACCTCAGGACACAACTGTAGTCCAAACTGGCGACCCCTGTGCTTTCTTCTTAGCATTTAATGCAGGGAGTCAAGGTTCAGACTGGCTCCAGGTTGGGGTAACCCACAAGGTTTCTCAATGAACTGATTTATTCTTCACTCCAAAAGTTAAACCTTCAATTCTATTGGGCTACTGTCCTTGAATAGACCACCCCCCTACTAATTGTGTCCCCGGAGGGAAGGAGGCCCGAAGGGAGGCGATCTGCAGCCTGCAGCGCTTTCACACAGAGGTGAGAGGCGCTGTGATTTCAATGCAGGGGGCCTGGCCCGGTGGCAGACAGAGGGGGTCGGGTGGAGGGGGGGGGGTAGCGGGGCCCAGTCTCTCGGTGGCCCTGGATAGTGCCATTGTATAAGTCTCTGGTGAGGCCCCATTTAGAGTACTGTTTGCAGTTCTGGAGACCACACCTACGAAAAGATATAAACAGATGGAGTCGGTCCAGAGGGTGGCTACAAAATTAGTAAGCGGTCTTGAACACAAAAAATATAGGGACAAGCTTATGAACTTCAACATGTATATGCTGGAAGAGAGGAGGGAGAGTGACATTTAAATATCTCAAGGGCATTAATGTACAGGAAGTGAGTCCTTTTCAACTGAAGTAAAGCTCTGGAACGAGGGCTTCCTAAAGGAAAAGTCCATAGACCATTATTAAATTGACTTGGGGAAAATCCACTGCTATTTCTGGGATAAGCAGCATAAAATGTATTGAACTTTTTCGGGATCTTGCCAGGTATTAGTGACCTGGATTGGCCACTGTTGGAAACAGGATGCTGGGCTTGACAGACGTTTGGTCTGTCCCAGTGTGGCAATACTTATATACTCACTATAGTAAACTTGGGTTCAGAATAATTTATCTTTTTTTATATATATATATATGCACTTTAAAAAAAATGCTAAAGTGTTTTAAATTGTTTTAAATGTGCTCAGACCATACCGTTTACACCCATTATATCCCCAAGAGGAATATGTGGTGGTGTCACACTGGAACCATCATTGCACATGTGATGTTCCACCTCCTAATATTTGTGTATGTACATACAGCTGCGCCCAAGTAGATCTTACTCACCGATGTATGCGTATATCTATAATACATATGTATAAGTCATGAACTACTCACATTAAATATTGTTAGACTTGAGCTCAAACCTCCGCCCATAAATTATGGTACATTCCATATTACCTTCTGATACATGGATAATAAAACATACAGTTCAACGTTTGTTTAAACCTAAAGGAGGAATATGTTAATACATGACACCCTGATCTCTCTTCCCCCACATATCTTACACAAACCAACCCACAATGCGATATACACACATATTCACATAATTATTTCACTTCCCTTGGGGTATATTGTGCTCGTGCTTGTGCTTCATTAAAATCACATATCATTCATCCATTCCAATCTTGCCATCAAAATAACTGCTCCCTTTAACTCTAGCCGAGTTTCAAAAGTCTTCATCAGAAAGGGAAACTAAAAATAGAAACACTCTTTTACAAACAAACCACACTTACAGGATGAAGTATACACTATGATCTGGTCTATCTGGCTTTCTGCTCAGAGGTGAAGTCAGGGGTTGCCGTTGGTTGTGGCTTTGCCACTGGGTGTAGATGCGACTTTGAAGAAGATGAGTCAGTTGCCCTTTAGTGCAGGGTGCTTGCTCTTTGGTGATGACTCGGGGCTGGTGGTAGGGAGGCGGGGATAGTGCTGGGAAGACTTATACGGTCTGTGCCAGAGCCGGTGGTGGAAAGCGGGACTGGTGGTTGGGAAGCGGGGATAGTGCTGGGCAGACTTGTACGGTCTGTGCCAGAGCCAGTGGTTGGGAGGCGGGGCTGGTGGTTGGGAGGCGGGGATAGTGCTGGGCAGACTTGTACGGTCTGTGCCCTGAAGAGCACAGGTACAAATCAAAGTAGGGTATACACAAAAAGTAGCACATATGAGTTATTTTGTTGGGCAGACTGGATGGACCGTGCAGGTCTTTTTCTTCCGTCATCTACTATGTTACTATGTTACTCACAATGCTTCAGACAAACTCAATATATTAAAACAAAATAACTCACAATACTAATCTTTTAAACCAATTTGCAGGCATCATAAATCCCCCGGGTGAGATCGCCTCTGGAATCCTTCCTCACTCCAGGGAGAGCGTCTGACCTCATGCTCCCATGCTCCTTAAGTACCTGAATTAATGAAGCTTTGGCCTTAACATTTACCAGCTGGAAACAGCTTCCCTTAAAGTAACAGCAACTTTCTTAAAACTTTCTTAAACCCTCCTGAGCCTACAGCCCTTAAACATGAATACCAAAGCACAGAAACAATTGTAATACCACAGGGGGTCAAATTAACACCAGTCAAAGCCACTCCACCTCCCTGTTCAATCCCAAAGGATGAACAGTGTTCCAGGAGAATATTAGACGCTGCTCCTTTTGGGCTAGAATTTCACTTAAATTGCCCCCTCTGGTCAATTCAATATGAAGCAGCACTGTATAACATAAATCCTGAATGTGATGATTATACTCCTGCCAGTGTCCAGATAAAGGAGCCTCAGGCTTACATATACGGATGTTACTGACATGTTCCCCAATCCGAATCTTGATTTTTCTAGTTGTATAACCAATATAAAAAAGCCCACACGGACACCATATACAGTATACAACCCCCTGAGAATTACAGTCTGTTCTCTTTTGCATGTGAAATACCTGTTTATTATGGGGGGGGGCTTAATTGTATCCCCCTCCTGCACATATCTACAGTACAAGCACCCCCCACATTTATAATGTCCCGGATGTTCCTGAGATTCCTCCCTAGGTCTGGAGAGGATTTCCCCCAAATTTTGTGCCCTGCTATATGCAAAACAGGGAAATTCTTGAAAGGGTGCGTGCACTTTTAGAATGTGCCAATGCCTATAAATCAATTCCCTAATATTATTAGACATCCTAGAAAAAGGTAAAACACATACTAGAGATTTTTTCTCCTCCTGAACAGTAGGATGAAGAAGCCACTGACGGTCCGCACTAGATGCTCTCTTATATGCTGTGCGGACAACTTGGTCAGGATACCCCCGTCGATTAAACCGCTGACACATATCTGCCGCTTGTCTACTGAAATCCACTTTCTCAGAACATATCCGCTTTAGCCGCAACATTTGACCTGCTGGAATATTATTACGCAAATGTCTGGGGTGGAAGCTAGAATAATGGAGCACCATATTACAATCTGTTTCTTTTCTGTAGATCGAAGTGCCAATCCTTCCTCCTTCTATCTTGATGGAGACATCCAAGAAGTTTATGATGTTATAACTCCAGGACACAGTAAAGCTCATATGTCCATCAACATTATTAATATAAGCTACAAATTGTTGTAACTCCTCTACTGTACCATCCCAAATAAGGAGAATATCGTCAATGTATCTCTTCCACATAAGCGTTTTTCTCATCCAAGGGGAAGGATAGATGAACCTATTTTCAAATCTGGTCATGTAAAGACACGCCACAGAGGGGGCAACAGTTGCCCCCATCGCTACCCCTTTAATCTGATGAAAGTACCGACCTTCAAACATGAAATAATTGTTCTTGATGACCAACTCACTCATGTGGTTAAGCAACTGTATTTTTTCTCCTGAGATACATAGTGGAGACAAATACTCAGCAATGATCTTCAATGCTTCATCCTGAGGGATATTAGTATATAACGCCACCACATCCAGGGTGGCGAGAAGTATTGGTCTATGTCTGAAGCATTGTGAGTGTATACTTCACCCTGTAAGTGTGGTTTGTTTGTAAAAGAGTGTTTCTATTTTTAGTTTCCCTTTCTGATGAAGACTTTTGAAACTCGGCCAGAGTTAAAGGGAGCAGTTATTTTGATGGCAAGATTGGAATGGATGAATGATATGTGATTTTAATGAAGCACAAGCACGAGCACAATATACCCCAAGGGAAGTGAAATAATTATGTGAATATGTGTGTATATCGCATTGTGGGTTGGTTTGTGTAAGATATGTGGGGGAAGAGAGATCAGGGTGTCATGTATTAACATATTCCTCCTTTAGGTTTAAACAAACGTTGAACTGTATGTTTTATTATCCATGTATCAGAAGGTAATATGGAATGTACCATAATTTATGGGCGGAGGTTTGAGCTCAAGTCTAACAATATTTAATGTGAGTAGTTCATGACTTATACATATGTATTATAGATATACGCATACATCGGTGAGTAAGATCTACTTGGGCGCAGCTGTATGTACATACACAAATATTAGGAGGTGGAACATCACATGTGCAATGATGGTTCCATTGTGATACCACCACATATTCCTCTTGGGGATATAATGGGTGTAAACGGTATGGTCTGAGCACATTTAAAACAATTTAAAACACTTTAGCATTTTTTTAAAGTGCATTTATATATATATAAAAAAAGATAAATTATTCTGAACCCAAGTTTACTATAGTGAGTTTAAGGTTTAACTTGGTTGGTTGGATTTGATCTTCCTGATTTTTTGTAATACTTATATACTTACTAGTAAAAAAGGCCCGTTTCAGAAAGCAATGAAACGGGCGCTAGCAAGGTTTTGAGTGATCAGCGTGATCGCCGGTATGTGAGTCCTGCTCCCCACCCCCATGTGCTGCAGCGCGCGCGCCTACCTGCACAATGATGGGCAGTCGCAGCGAGTCCTTGGCGATGCTGTGTCCGCATTTGTTGCACGAACCTCGGCCGCTCTTGGCGTACTCGGCCCGGTAGAGCTTCTCGCCTGCCTGACAGTCCTCCATGGTAACGGCTGCAGGAGACAGCGGAGCAGGAGAGGAGGACGCAGACCGTTGGCTCTCGCTGGTGCAGAGCCGCCTTCACCGCTGCAGGCCGCCGAGCAACTGGTTGGCGAGGCGATGCCATTCGTTCAGTGTCAGCACTCCGCCCTCGACGTCAGCATGTTGTGACGCGAGGGTGGGCAGACACTAAATCGGATATCTATGCCACCTCAAGTTTCCGGCTGAGGCTTCATTAGAACGTTGGAGGTGCGTTTTATATATAGAGAGATGAAGGGGCATACGATGAAGTTAAGAGGGAATAGGCTTAGGAGTAATCTAAGAAAGTATTATTTCACAGAAAGGGTGGTAGAAGCGTGGAATGGCCTTCCGGTGGAAGTTGTGGAGTCGGAGACCATGTCAGAATTTTAAAAGGCATGGGATAAGCATCTGGGATCGCTTAGGAAAAGGAAGAGTTAGGGGTTACAGAGGATGGGCAGACTGGATAGGCCATTTGGCCTTTATCTGCCATCATATTTCTATTTGCTTTCTTAGCTGTCGCCACACACTGAGCAGAACGTTTCAACGTATCATCAATGATGACACCTTGATCCCTTTCCTGGGCGAGGACTCCTAATGTGGAACCTTGCATCATGTAACTGTAGTTCGGGTTCCTCTTTCTCACATGCATCACTTTGCACTTGCTCACATTAAACGTCATCTGCCATTTGGATGCCCAGTCTCTCAGTCTCGTAAGGTCCTCTTGTAGTTTTTCACAATCCTCTTGCGATTTAACAACTTTGAATAACTTTGTGTTGTCAGCAAATTTAATTACCTCACTAGTTATTCCCATCTCTAGATCATTTATAAATATGTTAAAAAGCAACGGTCCCAGCACAGACCCCTGGGGAACCTAACTATCTACCCATTGAGGATTCTGACCATTTAACCCTGCTCTCTGTTTTCTATCTTTTAACTAGTTTTTAATCCACAATAGAATACTACCTCCTTTCCCATGACTCTCTAATTTCCTCTGGAGTCTTTCATAAGGTACTTTGTCAAATGCCTTTGCGAAAAAACAGTTGATGATCATTGCCTGGCTAACTGAATTCCATGCAGCATGCATGAAGTCGATGGCAACTTTGATATCAATGTTGGCTCATCGCTTCTGTTCCATTGCATGAGGAATGTACCACACAATTTCTGTATTGTTGCTTGAATGCATAGCTGATACTCTGGTCACAAGGTTGAATCGCACTGGTTGTGTTTGGTGGCAGAAAGACTAGCTTTCCTGCAGTCAGGATACTAATGTTGGCATGCACTGGGCAACTGTCAACAAATAACAGGACCTTCCTCTTCCTTTGTTTCATTTTTTTGTTAAATGAAACCACCCAATCTTCAAACAGTTCTCCCGTCTCCATACATGTTTATTTGCCTTGTAGGCAGTGCTTTTTTTGTAGAAAAAAAGGTGCCGGTACTCATTATGGGCGGGGTCACCACATATGGCTCCACGCCTATGTTAGCCACACCCATATTAGCCACACCCCTTATACCAGCTATGGCGCATATAAACAGACATCATTGAAAATATTATACTAGTATAGGAGAACAAAATAACGTGATTTTTTTCATTATAAATAATTTCTGTAAGCTGTAACAGCTCCAGTATACCCAGTGCAAAATAAGACAGCAGATGTAAGTTCTCAAATTGGACATATTTCAAACACTAAAATTAAAATAAAATGATTTTTTTCTACCTTTGTTGTGTGGTGACTGTTTTTCTTTCCATATTGGTCCCAGTCTCTGATTCTGCTGCTCTCTATCTGTTCCCTTAACTCCGTTTCCAGGGCTTCCTTTCCATTTATTTCTTTACTTTCCGCCTTTCTTCTTAATTTCTTGTCCTACATCCATAAGTAAAAGCTGTCCACTGGATCCAGCGTCTGCCTATTTTCTTCATCCATGTGCAGTTTTTCTCCTCTCTTCCTTTTCCCTCATCTCATCTCATTCTTCCCTCCCCACCATCCATGTCCAGCATTTCTTCTCTCTCCCTTCCCTCTCCTCCATCCATGTCCTGCAACTCTCTTCTCTCCCCTGCCCCCCCCTCCAGCCATCCATACCCAGCCAGCGATTCCCTTGGCTCCCCTGCCTCCCCTCCAGGCATCCATACCCACCCAGCGATTCCCTTCGCTCCCCTGCCACCCCTCCAGGCATCCATACCCACCCAGCGATTCTCCTCGCTCCCTTGCCTCCATTGCAGCAGCCACAGCGAAAAGCCGTCTGTCTCTAGCCTAAGCCTTCCCTTCGTTTCCAGTCAGTGTCCCGCCTTCGCGGGAAGAGGAAATGACGTCAGAAGAAGTCGGGACATTGACTGGAAACAAAGGGAAGGCTAGAGACAGATGGCCTTTCACTGCGGCTGCTGCAGAGGTAAATGATGAACGGCGATTTAAACCCCCCAGAGCGCGGGAGATGAGGTAAGCATGGCTTGTGGTGCCCTCCTGCCATGCTTACCTCACTCACCGCTGGCTCGCCTGCCACAACAACCGGCTCACAAGAGCTCTTGCGAGCCGGCTCCAGCACACCACGCCCCTGGGGGACTGAGAGGAAGTGCAGGGCAAAAAAAAAGGTGCCGGTACGCCGTACTGTTGCGTACCAGCACAAAAAAAGCACTGCTTGTAGGTCACCGGCAGGCTTTTAAGGTTCTTGAAACTGCGCAAATTTTGTGATTTACAGTGGGCACTTGTCAGTGCCAGACATGTTGCAGCAAATTGCAGCTGTGAGGCAGTTATAAGCCATGGCACTTCTCTTTTTTGAAGCACAGCCTTCGGCTTGGTAACAGTTTGTAAAAGACACCAGGTTCATCCATGTTGGCACATCATTGGGTCTGTAGCCCTCTATTATTTTTGTCAACCGCTCATTGCTTCCTGTTCAACATTAGCACACTTGCCAGCAGCAACCTTGAACATGATGTTATAGTGCTTTTTCAAGTGTTCAAGGAATCCGTTGGAATATTTCCATTCAGGTAATCCCATCTCTTTAGCCAGTCATTCAGAAATCTCTGTAAGCAACAGGTCTGTTTAAAGTACTTTAACAATACCTCTTCAACGTCCGTGTACAGGCTAGTGTGCATGCGCTGGCCAGTTATGTTTATATCGGCCAAAGATATTCCAGGGTTTCACGCAGCTTAGTCAGTCAGGCCAAGGAAATTCGGCTTTGTTTCTCAGCTCTGGCCTGCTGAAAAGACCTCTGGTTTTATCAGAGCACAGCCAATTTTCTTCTGCACCAGCCTGTACCCGGCAGCAGCACCTGTGCCAATTATCAAGAACAGACTCTGTGGTCTCTTATCTATACTGTGACTACTGCACTAGGGCCTGAAAGAAGCAAACCACCAGCCTGAGGGAGGATGAGCTGCCATCTGTGAAAAGAGCAGACTCCCAAACACAGATGGTGAGAAAAAAAAGAAGACAATTTATGGACTAAAAGGCTTTAAAAAAAATTGCTAATACTTTTTTGCAATATATTTTTTCTGTGAACCAGTAAACACCAGAGTAATACAGACAAAGTGAAAGATGGCCAAAATGTGTGGTACATGCCTATATATATATATATATATATATATATATATATATATATATATATATATATAGTCAAACCCATTTAATGTCACAATGGTTAATATCACACCCCGCATAATATCACACCTTTTTTTTTATCCCTGGTCAATGCCCATTGTAATTAACAAGGATTTACTCCACCTATTGTCACTCCATGTAATGTCACATATCGGTTAATGTCGACAATTTTCGCTGCTTGGTGATTTAAAATCTACCGCTGTTGATAAAGGTGAGCTGGCTGATGTAGTGTATCTGGATTTTCAGAAAGCTTTGACAAAGTTCTTCATGAGAAACTCCTGAGAAAATTAAAAAGTCATGGGATAGGAAGCAATATCCTTCTCTGGATTAGGAATTGGTTATTGGACAGAAAACAGAGGGTAGGGTTAAATGACCATTTTTCTCAGTGGAAGAAGGTGAATAATGGAGTGCTGCAGGGATCTGTACTTGTACCGGTGCTATTTAACATATTTATAAATGATGTGGGAAAACAGAAAGATGAGCGAGGTGATTAAACTACAGGCCAGGGAAGCCTCATGTCGGTGGTAGGAAAAATAATGGAATCGCTACTGAAGGAAAGGATAGTTGACTTTCTAGAAGCCAATGGATTACAGAATCTGAGGCAACATGGCTTTACCAAAGGAAAATCCTGTCAAATGAATCTGAGTGACTTCTTCGACTGGGTGACAAAAGAACTGGATGAAGGACGTACGATAAATGTGATCTACTTGGATTTCAGCATAGCCTTTGATACAGTACGTCACAAAAGACTCGCAAATAAGTTGAGAGAGCTAAACTTAAGAATGGAAACTGGTTAACCGACAGGTGGAAGAGAGTGGTGGTAAATGGAATCAGATTGGAGGAAAGGAAGGTGAGTAGTGGAGTGCCTTTGGGGTCAGTGCTGGGGCCGATTCTGTTTAATATATATGTGCAAGACATTGCTGAAGGGTTAGAAGGAAAAGTTTTCCTTTTTGCGGTGGACACAAAGACAGCCAATAGAGTGGATACGCTAGAGGATGTAGAAACCATGAGAAGGGGTCTCCAAACTAGTGGCGTAACTACGTTGGGCCACGGGGGCCTGGGCCCCCAAAGATTTGGCCGTGGACCCCTCTGCCGATGACCCTCTCGACCCCCCTCCCGCCGCCAACCCTCCCCCGCTGTCGGCTACTTTTGCTGGCGGGGGACCCCAACCGAGGTCCTCTTCTTCTGGCGCAAGGCTTCGTTCTGTTTCTGTGAGTCTGACATCCTGCAAGACGTACATGGAGAGACTTACTGACCTAAACATGTATACCCTGGAGGAAAGGAGAAACAAGGGTGATATGATACAGACATTCAAATATTTGAAAGGTATTAATCCGCAAACTCACCTTTTCCAGAGACGGGAAGATGGTAGAACCAGAGGGTATGAATTGAGGTTGAAAGGGGGCCGATACAGGAATAATGTCAAGAAGTATTTTTTCATTGAGAGTGTGATAGATACCTCAAATACCTTCCCGCAGGAGGTGGTAGAGATAAAAACAGTAATGGAATTGAAAAATGCGTGGGACAAACACAAAAGAATCCTGCTTAGAAGGATTGGATCCAAAGAAGCATAGCAGAGATTACGTAGAAAAGCCGATGCTGGGCAGACTTCTACGGTCTGTGCCCTGATCGAAGCTGATCGAAGATTTGGATGGGCTAGAGTGGAGCTATTCAAGGGCTTTGACAACAACTTCAGAAATTTTAGAACAAGGTCAGTGCTGGGCAGACTTCTACGGTCTATGCCTTAAAAAACGGCAAGGATAAATCAAGATCAATTCATACCATATGCAATGAGTTTATATTATTGGGCAGACTGGATGGACCATACAGGTCATTATCTGCCATCATCTACTATGTTACTATATTTTTTTAGCACATGGGTAGCGTGCGCCGATGCTAACTTTACAGCGGGCACCTGAACATTTTAAGCTGTAGTAAGCAGACTAGTGCTTACTGCAGCTTAGTAAAAGGACCCCTTAATGAACAAACAAAAGGCACAGGAGTTCCAGCTAGATACAATTAAAAACCCCTTTACTGGGCTCTCCCCAGTCGAATAAAATGTACAAAAGAAGTGCAGTTACTAAAAACAGGCAAATAGTTCGAATAAAGAAAATAGTGTAAGACAACAATGATTCAAGTTTGCCTATGGATTGTGACACAGTCCTGATATGTTTATGTTTCTTCGGATTTTGATTGATCGCCAATTCATGGCAAAGCCAAATCTTAGCATTTTATAACATTTTTAAAAACAGACAAAACTGAAAAACACACATAGAAAAGAAACACCAATCAATAAGTGCTTAGAAAGGCAAGGTTAAAAGTCATAATAATTCTAATACCTCTGAGACTAATCACTGTTACCACACAAAAGAAACAAAACTAATTACAAATCAAGGGCCAGAGTAAAAAGGTGTGCTTTTAAATTAATTTTGAATTGTTTTAAGGAGGACTTCATTCGCAAACTGGAGGGAAAATTGTTCCAAAGATGTGGGGCAAAAAAATAAAAAGCCAAACCATGTGTAATTTCCCAATGCGCCTGAGGAGAAGGAAGTACCAACTTATGATCGTTGAGGGACCGTAAACATCTTGCATGAATATAAGGGATAGTGCAACATGATAGATAATCAGGAGTACCCTCACGCAGTGCTCTGAAAGCTAAAACCAAAACTTTAAATTGTATGCAGAATCGTGCCAGCAACCAATGTAAATGCAGAAAAAGAGGAGTAACCGAGTCCCGATGGTTGGCTGTGCAGAAAAAGTATGCGGCAATATTCTGCAGAGACTGTAATCTCTTAAGACTGGAAAATGAAAAGACCAGCATATATAACGTTACAGTAATCAATACATGTAGCTATGTAGGCATGATAAAGAGTATGCAAAGCCACATTATCTACAAAATCACGAACTGACCATAACTTACGTAGGAGACAGACATGGAGAGAGAAGAAATGTCAAGTGGACAGGAGATCCAGGGAAAGCAGAAGAGACACGGACCAAATCGAATGGAAAAATAAAATGCTCAGACTACAAAGCTAGAAAAAAATTATTTTGAATTTATCAGTTGGAACATGTCAGCTTTGGGAAATACGCATCTCTGATCTTCCATTTGTTTCTCTAGTATTGCTGTATGTAGATTCTGACTCCTTAAGTTTTCCAGTTCAGATTTTTGCCTTCGTATCTCTTACTAGTCTGTGATTCCTTGTTTCATATTTGTTGATGGTCTGTCTGTGTTTTGCACATGTGAGCAAGGTGCATTATTCTGCTAACATGAAGTTTTTGTGTAGAAATCTGTAGCAGTCCCATTCGTTCTGTTTTCTCACTAGTTTATTGGGGTTTTAGGGTCAGGTGTAATATCTACAGTAATATTTACAGTGCTGCCTTTTCATAGATGAGGTTGTTCCTCTTTGCGTTCCTACCTGCTGAGGTCTCCCTAAATACTCTTTGGCTTGCTATAGATGATTTAGTGAAAATTTTGCTACCTGTACATTTTGTCTTTAGTGAACTATGCCTTTTTGGGAACCTGTGCACGTGACATCTTTTTTGGCTACTAGGAGATCTCCGGTGTTGCCTCTCCATATTGGTGATTTATAGTACTGGGGGAATTTTAAAGTACTTTGCCCATATACCTGGATCATTTCTTAATCTACGAATAATCACTAGAATTCTGAAAAAAACCTAAAAACTCACCTGTCAATAAGGCATACCCCACAGTATCTGACATAAATACCGAATAATGAAATATGGCATTTTAGTCAGGAAACGGACAGTTTTCAACTCCGACGCATGATCACACCCTAACATTTTGTCTGAATCACCCCAACCTATTTACTGATACTTCTTTACTGTACTTGTCACTGTAATAGTACCCCTCTACTGTATTTGTTCACACCGGAGTCTGTAACCACCTCTCCGGAACTATGTAAGCCACTTTGAGCCTACTAATAAGTGGGAAAAGGTGGGATACAAATGTAACAAATAAATACATAAAATTAATATTTTTCCTTTATTCTCTTCTTTATTATAAAAAATTGGAACTCCTAATTGTAGTGGACTTAACCAGAAATTATTCAGTTCATTTTCATTGCTTAATACTAGTTAATACTAGGTTTCCTATGATTGCATTGTGCTTATTTGAATGAGTTTTTCTGTATAAGTTTTGCTTGATTTGTCTTTATTTGAAATTTCATAAATACAAATTTTAAAACACATCTTATCAACAAGTGGCAGCGCTAGGCAGGAGCGGAGCTAGGTGGGGACAGAGCTAGGCGGGGGCAGAGCTAGGTGGGGTGGGGTTAAGAAGGAGTGGGGCTAGGCGGGGTGGGGACAGAGCTAGGCAGGGGTAGGGATAGGCGGGCACAGGGCATGGCTAGGTGGGGACCCCACAAACTGGTTTGCACAGGGCCTGCAAGTGCTAGAACTCGCCCTGATGGCCAGCATCTCCCCTTCCTTTGTAACCTTACCTCCACTCCACCAGTTGGCCAACACCTCATCTCTTCCATTTCCCTCCCAGCTTCCAATGCTCTCCTACCTCCTCCTGTTCCGGCTCCGAGTCCTTCCAGAAGAGTGAGCACTGTAAAGACAGAACTGCACAGAAGTGCTGCTGTGTTCCACCCCCCTATGACAGGAAGTCTGCCTCAGAGCCCACACAGTGCCTACTCTTCCATAAGGACTCGGAGCCAGCAGGTAGGTGGATGGGGGAGGCTCTCATGTATACAGACCTACACTTCACCCCCAATCTCCACCCCCTCCATGTGTCTGGGCAGCAGATAACATGCTTGAGAACTTCATCTCAAGCTGCTGCAGAGTTGAGTATCACAATGATCAGTGTGAGATCAATGCTCATGTCGCAAGACTTTAGCCTCATGTCATGGCAACCTGAGAAGAAGTGCTCAAGTACTTTAACTGCTACCCAGCCAAATGAAGGAGATGAAGAGTAGGGTTGCCAACTATTTCAAAGAGAAAAACCCACTATTTGCTGCTGCCCATGTCCTAGCCTTTTTCATCCCATACTGCCCTGCCTCCAACAAATAACTTTAGTGGGTGAAGACGTGTAGACTTCAGTGCCTGCAAGCTACACTGAAGGGGCGAGTACAAGAAATGACCCCCTTCAGCCCCCAATAAGCCACAGTCCCTTTCTCAATATGATATTGATTCTAATATATTGTACAACCACATAACTCCTTGTCACCTCCCTCAACAATGGGTGTAGAACAGAGCTAGGACATTTCCCCATAAATCTTACCTTACAAAACAAATGTCTAGATCTAGTGCAATCTCAATAAAAACAACATAAACACTCTCAGTACCAGGCCTATTGTGAAAAACACTCACTCAGGGCCAAGAGCGAATCTACAATTCCAGCATAATTTCCAAAACTCATATAACTAAGAAACTATCTAGGAAAGGCAGTACAGTGGACCCTAGGTCATCAGTACAACTATGGGAAAATTAAATAAGACAGATTCTACAGATCTTTAAATAGAAACTCCATGCTAAGAGAATACCCAGCCATAGTCAGACACAGAACACAAACAGACCCTCGACAAATAAAAACAAAACAGACCACAAACTAAAAATAGAAATATGTTGCAGAAATTAAAATGAAACCCCAATAAGTCTGACTCTTGCTATCTTTATATTTTGCACAGTACAAGGGGAAATGATTTTATGTTTCTGATGTACATGTAGTACATCAGAAACATAAAATCATTTCCCCTTGTACTGTGCAAAAAATAAAGATAGCAGATGTATCTTGCAAAAACTGATATTCCAATCACAAAATTGAAAATTAGGGTTGTTTCCAAGATGGCTTACTGAACGCTCGTACCTGTGTTTGCTCAGCGGAGTTGTTGCAGTGAGACGCTACTAGCGGTACCCTCGCCCCCTCGTTCGCGATGGGAAAGCGGAGGGGGAAGGTAAAGGAGCTTCCCTCGGCTCCTGGACCCGCTTCGACGCTGAAGCAGTCGATTCTGCAATTTCCGACACTGCAACCGGGACCTCTGTGCACATCGACTCCTTCTACAGCTACTGACGCGTTGACGTCAGTTGGAAGCGGAGATGGGGCTTCCCTGAGCCCCGGGGAATGCAGGGCTCCACCACAGCCGGGGAGTGAGGTTTTCGCAGCAGCCCTACCAGAAACGGACACCGAAGGGGTGGATTCGCAGCTGTTAGAGGGGAGGACTGCAGCGAATCAGAGTGAGACCCAGGACCAAGCATTTTCGGCTGAATTGGCTTTAAAGGTATTGCCACAGGACATTGTCTCTAAACTCTCTCGTTCAGGGCCCCCACCTCATTCCCCTTTACCAACAGGTGGAATAAGTAAACCCACTATTGTGACGCTTGAGTCACTGTGGGATATGGTATACAACACCCACTTCTCGATGCAAACTATGCTAAAAGAAAATTCAAATGATATTAAAACTCTTTCAGAAGCTGTTCTGATACAGGCACAAGTGACTGCACAGCAGTCCGTTAAGATTGAGAAAGTGGATACCAAAATCCAAGAAATGGGGACTTTGGAACCTGCTTTGATCAAAGATAATAACTTTTTGCACAAAAGTTTGGAATATCTGGAGAATCAGGCACGAAGACTTAACCTTCGATTCCTTAATTTCCCCAAATCTCCGTTAATTCCTCCGATCGAGATGGTGAAAAAATATCTGATAGACATTCTAGGAATGGATAAAGACTCATTGCCCCCCATAACTCGGGCATATTACATCTAGAATACTGTGGGGACCTTGGGAGATCCCCCAAGGCGAGAGATGGGTGAAGAAATGAATCTTATTTCCTTCCTGGAAAGTTCGTTGGAAGTTATTACTCATAGGACGACTATGCTGGTCACTTTTGTGCTTGAGCCAGATCGGAACGCTGTATTAAGACTTTCTTTACGACACTTGGATAGGCTTTTATGGGTTCTAAGGTTAGAATTTATCCTGACCTCTCTAGGCCAACACAAATGAGGCGCAAGGCCTTTTTGGAACTGCGTCCCAGAGTCGAGGCCTTGAGAGCAAACTTTGTTTTACGTTTTCCTTGTATATGTCAAGTAATGCTTGAGGGTAAACAATTTCAATTTATGGACCCTAAACAGCTTAAAGAATTTTTGGAAGCTAGAGTTAAAGTGATAGTTGCATGCCCTCCCACATAGTAGGCTGGAGTTTGAGCACAGATATGGTAAATGTGTGTTAATTTCTAATTTTGCTTATCTTTCTTTTTCCTTTTCTTGGAAACGTTTTCTCTTTAACGGTGGACGGAAAATAATGTTTGTATCATTTCCCTACGTTTTTTGCGTTAATAAGTTTTTTCTTTTGAATTGATGATGGATTGCTAAGTCACATTGGTTTGTGAATTATTGAAAATATTAATAAAGATTAAAAAAAATTGAAAATTAGATTATTTTTTTCTATATTTATTGTCTGGTCATTTTATTTTTCTGATTCTGCTAGTCCTAGTTTCTGGTTTTGGCTTTCCCCTGTCCATCTTTTCTGGTCTCCTGTCCTGTACATTTATCATTTCTCCTCTCCCCTCCTGTTTTCACTTTCTCTCCTACATCCCTCTCTAACACTAAGGTTTTCATTTCAGTTTTCTTCCAGTTATTTTTCCACTTCTCTTTCCACATTTCACTTCTTACGAACCACTCCTTAATTTCTCTCTTTTTACAGCACCTATCTACAACTTTCTTTTTTCCTTCACCCCAGTCCTCCCATTCCCTATCACTCTCTCCTACCCTAGCCTATTCCCCAGTCTTTCATTAACTCTAAACTCTCTCCCCTTCCCCTCTATCTAGCATCTCCCAATTCTCCCTATATCCAGTATCCTTTCTCTGTCTTGCTGTTCCCTCCCCTATGACCAGCCCCTCCTCACTATTTTTATATCCTCCTGCATCCAGCTTATTTCCCTCATGTCTAGTATTCCCTCCTCTCTCTATTCCACTGTCCAGCATCTTCATTATTGTCCTATCTTCCTGTGTCCAGTATCTCCCCTTCTGTCTCTAATCCCTCCTTTAAGTCCAGGATCTCCCTATCCTGTTATTCTTCTCCTCCCCGCCATGTCCAGTATGCCCCCCATCTTCCTATTCCCTCAACTGTCCAGTATGTCCCAGTATGACTGAAAGGCTGTTCCATTAATTAGCTCAGAATGGAAGCTATCTGTTTTAGCTGCTCTTGTTTGTCAGATCGAGTTTAAAAGGAAATGAAGGACGTGCATTGGCTCTACAGGGGCGCTCCAGCCTTCCGACAAATGTAGGAGCTGAGGGAACTCTCTGATCCATCAAAAGCTCTATGTCCATTTAAAAGCCAATTTAGAGCTGTCTCTCTGTGCGGAGAGGTCCGGTATTTAACATGAAGCACAGCAGAACTGACATTAACCATCTTCTCTAAAGGTTTCTAGGTAACAGAGCTTCCCAGGTGCAGTGTGCTTCATGAGTTCATCAAGTAGATGCTCGTTTATCTCCTCACCCGTCCATATGTGCTTAGAAAACATTTCTTCCATGTTCCGGGTAAAAAGAGAGACTTAAATAATAAAATACAGTTGAGGCAAGAATGTTAGTTGGATGTGGGTTTCCCACAGTGTGGCATACAAATGAGATTCACTGGATAGAAAACCCACTGCTTTTTGTTCCCTCCATGCCTAGTATGTTCCACATCTCTCTATTCTTCTATCATGTCCATCTCCCTATCCCCTTCTGTGTGTCCAGCATTTCCCCCATCTCCATAATCCCACAATGTGTCCATCATCTCATCTTCTCCCTATTTTCACCTATCCAGCATCTCCCCTATGTCTCCCTATTCCTCCTTTGTCTGTGTTACCAGTCCTACCGCATACAACCCCAGTTCTCCTCCAACTTTTCCCAGGCAAGGCCCAATCCAGGCTCACCCACACATTTCAAACTGAGCAGTCAAATTCCCTCAAAGTTCATCAGCATCTCTCTCCTTTCCTTCAACCCTACTGTTGTGCTCTTGCGACCTCTTCAACATGGAAGCGCTAATGGTAATAGAAAGGACAATGTGATGCTTCAGTTAGTCTGTGAGTATGCAAAAGGAAAGCTTCAGACACATCCCACTCCCTACAGAAAACAAGGAGTCTGCATTGGAGGGGACGGGAATTAGCTGAGACTTTGCTTTAGCACACACACAGACTGAGAAAGGCCCCACATTTCCTTTCTGTTACCTCTGGCACTGCTGCAGGTCCAGGCAAGGTTGAGGAGGCTGCAACAGCACAGTAGTAGGGTTGGCTGGTAAGTAGGGAAGAGACAGAGCGGAGAGAGCCAACCCCGAACTCTCTCCTCAAGGTGCCCCCTCCCCCAACTCCCCCTTCATTATCTCCTCAGACCCTTGCTGAATTCTTTCACAACAAGGTTCAAAAGATAAACCTTGCTTTCTCTACCTCACCAGCTCTCCCTCCACTAGTCCGTTCCCCTCTCTCTCCTTCCCCTCATTCCCTTTCCTCCTTTCCTGAAGTTACTATTGAGGAAACTACACTTCTCCTTTCTTCCTCAAAATGTACCACCTGTTCCTCTGATCCCATTCCCACCCACCTTCTTAATGCCATCTCTCCTACTCTTATTCCTTTTATCTGTCACATTCTCAACCTCTCATTCCACTGCGACTGTCCCTGCTTCCTTTAAACATGCTGTGGTCACACCTCTCCTTAAGAAGCCTTCACTTGACCCTACTTGTCCCTCTAATTACCGACCCATCTCCCTCCTTCCTTTTCTCTCCAAATTACTTGAGCGTGCTGTTCACCGCCGCTGCCTTGATTTTCTCTCCTCACATGCTATTCTTGACCCATTACAATCTGGTTTTCGCCCTCTCCACTCAACTGAAACTGCGCTTACTAAAGTCTCCAATGACCTATTACTGGCTAAATCCAGAGGTCAATATTCCATCCTCATTCTTCTTGATCTTTCCGCTGCTTTTGACACTGTCGATCACAGCATACTTCTCGATACCCTGTCCTCACTTGGATTCCAGGGCTCTGTCCTTTCCTGGTTCTCTTCCTACCTCTCCCTCCGCACCTTTAGTGTTCACTCTGGTGGATCCTCTTCTACTTCTATCCCTCTGCCTGTCGGTGTACCTCAGGGTTCTGTTCTTGGTCCCCTCCTCTTTTCTATCTACACTTCTTCCCTTGGTTCATTAATCTCATCCCATGGCTTTTCCTACCACCTCTATGCTGATGACTCCCAAATCTACCTTTCTACCCCTGATATCTCACCTTGCATCCAAACCAAAGTTTCAGCGTGCTTGTCTGACATTGCTGCCTGGATGTCTCAACGCCACCTGAAATTAAATATGACCAAAACCGAGCTTCTCATTTTCCCCCCCAAACCCACCTCCCCGCTCCCCCCGTTTTCTATTTCTGTTGATGGCTCTCTCATTCTCCCTGTCTCCTCAGCTCGAAACCTTGGGGTCATCTTTGACTCTTCTCTCTCCTTCTCTGCTCATATCCAGCAGGCCGCCAAGACCTGTCGTTTCTTTCTTTACAACATCCGTAAAATCCGCCCCTTTCTTTCCGAGCACTCTACCAAAACCCTCATCCACACCCTTGTCACCTCTCGTTTAGACTACTGCAATCTGCTTCTTGCTGGCCTCCCACTTAGTCACCTCTCCCCTCTCCAGTCGGTTCAAAACTCTGCTGCCCGTCTCATCTTCCGCCAGGGTCGCTTTACTCATACTACCCCTCTCCTCAAGACCCTTCACTGGCTCCCTATCCGTTTTCGCATCCTGTTCAAACTTCTTCTACTAACCTATAAATGTATTCACTATGCTGCTCCCCAGTATCTCTCCACACTCGTCCTTCCCTACACCCCTTCCCGTGCACTCCGCTCCATGGATAAATCCTTCTTATCTGTTCCCTTCTCCACTACTGCCAACTCCAGACTTCGCGCCTTCTATCTCGCTGCACCCTACGCCTGGAATAAACTTCCTGAGCCCCTACGTCTTGCCCCATCCTTGGCCACCTTTAAATCTAGACTGAAAACCCACCTCTTTAACATTGCTTTTGACTCGTAACCACTTGTAACCACTCGCCTCCACCTACCCTCCTCTCTTCCTTTCCGTTCACATTAATTGATCTGATTTGCTTACTTTATTTATTTTTTGTCTATTAGATTGTAAGCTCTTTGAGCAGGGACTGTCTTTCTTCTATGTTTGTACAGCGCTGCGTATGCCTTGTAGCGCTATAGAAATGCTAAATAGTAGTAGTAGTAGTAGTAGGCGCTCAGCAGAAAACCAGCACTTACATTAGCTAGTTTTTTGTTGTGCCGGCTGCTAGTCTCTCCTACATAAAACTTGCCAGACTGTCCAAATACCAACCCCTAGATGAAGACTAGAATCAAGGGGCAGTGTGGCAGAAGCACTGGTAGAGGTAACTGCAGGGTGTACTGCTCTCACCTCGCAGCACTGCCACCTGTCTCAGATTTTTTTTTTCAAAAATTATACTTCCATCTAGCAGAGGGTGACCTCTTCCTGTGGGCCCCAGACTTGCAGGCCTTGCTCAACGGTGGCTACTCCCCTCATTTAACATCTTGGCACCTAAATACAGACTGCTGTCGGCTTGTTAGATTGCCATTTTAGATTAAATGAATGCTAACATTTGGAGTTTCTGCCCTAGGAGTGTCTGGTTTTTCCAAGGTTGAAGGGATTACTGTATGTGTGTGTGTCTCAGTAGCAGGTCTGACTGAAAGGCTGTTCCATTAATTAGCTCAGAATGGAAGCTGTCTGTTTTAGCTGCTCTTGTTTGTCAGATCGAGTTTTAAAAGGAAATGAAGGACGTGCATTGGCTCTACAGGGGCGCTCCAGCCTTCCGACAAATGTAGGAGCTGAGGGAACTCTCTGATCCATCAAAAGCTCTATGTCCATTTAAAAGCCAATTTAGAGCTGTCTCTCTGTGCGGAGAGGTCCGGTATTTAACATGAAGCACAGCAGAACTGACATTAACCATCTTCTCTAAAGGTTTCTAGGTAACAGAGCTTCCCAGGTGCAGTGTGCTTCATGAGTTCATCAAGTAGATGCTCGTTTATCTCCTCACCCGTCCATATGTGCTTAGAAAACATTTCTTCCATGTTCCGGGTAAAAAGAGAGACTTAAATAATAAAATACAGTTGAGGCAAGAATGTTAGTTGGATGTGGGTTTCCCGCAGTGTGGCATACAAATGAGATTCACTGGATAGAAAAACCACTGCTTTTTGTTTATAAGTGGTTGTGAACAAGAAGTAATCCCTTGACATCTGATGGTTATTTCAGAATATGATGAAACTGTAATTATATAGAAAAATGCAGGTAAGAGATACCATTACATACAGTGGTGGAAATAAGTATTTGATCCCTTGCTGATTTTGTAAGTTTGCCCACTGACAAAGACATGAGCAGCCCATAATTGAAGGGTAGGTTATTGGTAACAGTGAGAGATAGCACATCACAAATTAAATCCGGAAAATCACATTGTGGAAAGTATATGAATTTATTTGCATTCTGCAGAGGGAAATAAGTATTTAATCCCTCTGGCAAACAAGACCTAATACTTGGTGGCAAAACCCTTGTTGGCAAGCACAGTGGTCAGACGTCTTCTGTAGTTGATGATGAGGTTTGCACACATGTCAGGAGGAATTTTGGTCCACTCCTCTTTGCAGATCATCTCTAAATCATTAAGAGTTCTGGGCTGTCGCTTGGCAACTCGCAGCTTCAGCTCCCTCCATAAGTTTTCAATGGGATTAAGGTCTGGTGACTGGCTAGGCCACTCCATGACCCTAATGTGTTTCTTCCTGAGCCACTCCTTTGTTGCCTTGGCTGTATGTTTTGGGTCATTGTCGTGCTGGAAGACCCAGCCACGACCCATTTTTAAGGCCCTGGCGGAGGGAAGGAGGTTGTCACTCAGAATTGTACGGTACATGGCCCCATCCATTCTCCCATTGATGCGGTGAAGTAGTCCTGTGCCCTTAGCAGAGAAACACCCCCAAAACATAACATTTCCACCTCCATGCTTGACAGTGGGGACGGTGTTCTTTGGGTCATAGGCAGCATTTCTCTTCCTCCAAACACGGCGAGTTGAGTTCATGCCAAAGAGCTCAATTTTTGTCTCATCTGACCACAGCACCTTCTCCCAATCACTCTCGGCATCATCCAGGTGTTCACTGGCAAACTTCAGACGGGCCGTCACATGTGCCTTCCGGAGCAGGGGGACCTTGCGGGCACTGCAGGATTGCAATCCGTTATGTCGTAATGTGTTACCAATGGTTTTCGTGGTGACAGTGGTCCCAGCTGCCTTGAGATCATTGACAAGTTCCCCCCTTGTAGTTGTAGGCTGATTTCTAACCTTCCTCATGATCAAGGATACCCCACGAGGTGAGATTTTGCGTGGAGCCCCAGATCTTTGTCGATTGACAGTCATTTTGTACTTCTTCCATTTTCTTACTATGGCACCAACAGTTGTCTCCTTCTCGCCCAGCGTCTTACTGATGGTTTTGTAGCCCATTCCAGCCTTGTGCAGGTGTATGATCTTGTCCCTGACATCCTTAGACAGCTCCTTGCTCTTGGCCATTTTGTAGAGGTTAGAGTCTGACTGATTCACTGAGTCTGTGGACAGGTGTCTTTCATACAGGTGACCATTGCCGACAGCTGTCTGTCATGCAGGTAACGAGTTGATTTGGAGCATCTACCTGGTCTGTAGGGGCCAGATCTCTTACTGGTTGGTGGGGGATCAAATACTTATTTCCCTCTGCAGAATGCAAATAAATTCATATACTTTCCACAATGTGATTTTCCGGATTTAATTTGTGATGTGCTATCTCTCACTGTTACCAATAACCTACCCTTCAATTATGGGCTGCTCATGTCTTTGTCAGTGGGCAAACTTACAAAATCAGCAAGGGATCAAATACTTATTTCCACCACTGTATAAATGTATTAAGCAATGGTACTGAGTGGAACTAGTTTTTTTACAGGCATAAGAGTCAGACATGCTGCTCACATGAACTCTATTAAACTTGGCAAAGCTGTCAGGACATATATTTAAAATTTTGGGTGTCAGAAAGGCTTTTTCCCACTTCATGCCCATAGCAACTCCTATTTTTAGAAAGCATTAATATGTCCGAGTCAGCTTGGAGAAAAATCTGGAGATTCCATTGACTATCATAGCATTTACACAGTACCCTAGATCACTGCGTCTCAACCCAGTACTCGGGGCACAGCCAGCCTCTTGGGTTTTCAGGATACCCACAATGAATATGCAAATCTATCTCATGCACACTCATTTTGGAAATGTTGAAGACCTGACTAGCAGGCTGAGAAGCACTGCCCTAGACTTCCAAACAGAGCGCTGCAGCAGCTGCCTTGGAGAAAAACCTGAGCAACTGCTGACAGAATGCTGAGCAACAATGTCTGGCACAGTATACCTCTTTGTGCGTTCTTAGAAATAAAATGCTGAAGCTAAATTGATAGGTGTCGATATTCAAAAGGGTTTAACTGGGCAGGAGAGCACTTTTCCCTCTAAGCTGAGCGGAGTCCTCCATCTACAGTCCTGCCAGTAGAGGGTGCTGTTTCACTATCGCTTTTCAATAGGGAGGGGCAGGCAAGCTCTGCAGGACTCCAGGGAACCTAGTAATTGAAAGCACAATATTGAAGCACTGCCCCCCCCCCCCCCCCCCCCCCCCACTGGCAGCAACAGAGGACTCTCACTCGGTTTCGAGCAGTGGTTCCCTTAATATTCATCTAGTTATATACACAGAGTTATTATTATACTGCTATGATTATTAGATTTAGATTTTAATATATATTCATTGATCATCATTTTTTACCATACAATGCTTTAAACACAGCCCGTGAAAATAGGCTGTTGTAAAAGTTAGGCCTAGAGTGTTATGCACATGCAGTCCATGTACATAGCTAGGTTTGCCTGGAGTGGGTGAAATCATTTTGGGGGAGGGTTGCATTTGCATGCATGGTTTTGAAAATTTGGCCCTGTATTTGTAAATTAAACCAGAAAAGAGCAGGGTAAAGAGCAGGTATAACTGTAAATACATAAGATCCCTGGAGTAATTTACCAAGTGAAGGTACTTATGTATTTTTGTTTTGAAAATCCACCAAAGCCACAAAGGAAAATTATGTGCATACTTTAATTTTATATCCAAAAAGATAATTTGTAATTGTTATGTCAAGAATCCACTTAACACTGAAAAGGGAATACAAGAAACAACCATAATTCAAAGAAAAATCAATATAGAAAAATTAGACTAATTCCCATATTCCCTGAAATCCACAATTTGTTGAGAACCAAGAAAGGCCAAGCCCTAGAACGAGGCAGCAGCAGAAATATAATGAAAGGGAAAAAAAACATACATTCTTAAGTGAGTGCTACCCACACAAAATAAAACACATACCTCACCTACCTTGACAGTAGTCCCAGGGTAGAAAGGGGTTGTCAGGTTGGATCATGCCATGTTGGGGAGGGGGGCAGTAAACTACAAGGCTGATGCAGAAAGCTACAGGGTCAGGTTGGTTCCCCTCAGAAGTTGCCTCAGATCTGGCGGAATATTTCTGGTGTTGTGCTTACACAATACATATCAGCACAAGGTTCAAAACTTCTTTGCATTGCTGCAGATTAACTACGTTTCCTTACCATACATTTTGATATGCAGTGCACTAATGTCTACCACACGAGTTATTTTCAGTACTGGAATCCCTCTCCTCCTTCCCTCAGCAAAGACCCACTGAAGACAAACCAGGTTGGGAGGAGTCAAGCCCTCCCCCATCTCCCAATGGCCCCTCTGGACTCCCCACCCCACCTGAAGTAATTGTTGGTGGTTCAGCCATCTCCAGTCACTCCTGCCCCTGCTGTATTCAAAATGGCACACATGACTCTTAGTGGTATCTTTGCAGTACTACTGCTAGGGGTCAGGCTGCTATATGGACCACCAATGATTACTTCAGGTATGCCAGGGGAGCCCTATGGTAGGGTGGGGGATCCAGAACAAGAAGGAATGAGGGCAGAGGTTGACCCTTCTAACTGATGTGTCATCAGTTGTGTGTCTGGTATGGGGGGTTGGGAGGTGTATGTTTTGCTGGAGGAAGGACAACCTCTAGACCATTTGTCAGTTTTACCATGATGGTCTCTTTAAGAGAAGCTCACAAGGAACATCAGGCTGTGTGTTGCAGCCCAATGATCCCAGGGAACAGAATAGCACAGCTTGCCAGGTTGATCACGTGTTGTATTATTCCTTTATTGCGGAAGTTACTAATCTGTGGTACTACATTACCACAGGTTATTGATTCCTGTGATAAACTACAGTAAACCATGATAAAATGCCTATCTTACCACAGCTTAGTAACCTCATACTTTATTCACATTACACTAGAGTCTTACAGCCCACAAAAGCCATCATGTTCAATGTGGGTAACAATAACTCATATTACTTCAGAGAATTACCATACAAAAAATACAACAGACAAACAGTTGATTATAAATCCAAACCCAGAATATATTTTTTTAAATAAAAGCATTTTAAGCAGCCTTCTAAACTGTCAATAATCTGTCTGTCTAAAAGAAAGAGGAAGGGAATTCCAGCATAATGCTGCTTGATATGCAAAAGAAGTTTGAAATATTCTTTTAGGTTTAACTCCGAGAACTGAGGGAAAACTTAAAAGGTATTGGTTTCTAGTAGGTCTTAAGATGTTCTGATTTAAAAAATACCATCATATTGACAGTAATTTGTCCATCCAACAAAATTAAAACAGTTACGTTAAATTGAAATCTTGCCTCTAAAGGCAACCAATGTAAGCTTGACAAAAAGGGAGTAATATGCTTATACTTATCTACAGCAAATATTAATCACACAACAGCATTCTGTACCTGTTGCAATTTGGACTTCAACATCTTAGAACTGCAGTAGTCCAATAGTCTGAACTAGCAACCTAAGGGCTAGGTTTACTAAGCGGTGCTATGGCCGCATTAGCGTTTTTTAACGTACATAAATGGTTTGTGCGCGTTAAACACTAATGCACCCATAGAAATGTATAGGTACATTAGCGTTTAATGCGCCTTAAATTTACAGGCACGTTAAAAACGCTAACGCACCTTAGTAAACATACCCCTAAATATCGGTATATCAAAAAATTTACAAATAATTCACAAGTTCGTAAGCAGCATGAAAGAATTTCTAACAACTTTGTGAACCTGATCACCTAAAGATAGCTGGCTATCTAACTCAATTCCCATTATTCTAGAAGAACCCTCTATTTTGCTATCCAGTTAGTAATCTGAAATACATTATTACTCAGTGCTGCAGGCGAACCCCACCAGCCGAAGAGAGTCTTCTTCAGGGCCGGAGTAGCGCCTTCATTCAACGAAGTTCCTGGTGCGATCAGGTGTTTCGACACCTTACGTCCTGCACGGGCCTACATGAACGGTGCAGGACGTAAGGCGTCACAACAGCTGATCGCACCAGGAACTTTGCTGAACGAAGGTGCTACTCCGGCGCTGAAGAAGACTCTCTTCGGCTGGCAGGGTTCGGGGACCCCCGCCAGCAAACAAGGTATCTAATGCGGCGGCGGCGTGGGCGGCGACGGCGGGGGAAGGTTGGTGGCGGGAGGGGGGTTTAAGGGGGTCGTCGGCAGGCCGGCAAGGGGGGGGTCCAATGTGGCGGCGGCTTGGGGGGGCAGCTAAACAGTGCCCCCCCACCTCGGGCTCTGGTCCCCCCTCACAGCAAGGTCTGGCTACGCCCCTGACTGGAGGCACGTAAAAAATGAAATTACCGCCCAGGCCGCATGGTAGCCGAATTGGTGCGCGATGGGCGTGCGTAGGCATCTACGTGGCTTTCTAAAAGAAGCCCTAATTTATTTATTTTGATTTTGCTCACACCTTTTCAGTAGTAGCTCAAGGTGAGTTACATTCAGGTACACTGGATATTTCTCTGTCCCAGGAGGGCTCACAATCTAAGTTTGTACCTGAGGCAATGGAGGGTTAAGTGACTTGCCCAAGATCATTGTTCAGTAACTCTCCCTCCAACACTTATTCCTTGAATTGAATTGTTTGTTATTGTACCAGCTCCTCTCAGTGGTGGGCTCTGATGGATTATCCAATTATTTTCATTTCTCTTGATATTTTATGTGTTATATTTTGGAACATCTGTTGCCTGTAAAATGTTTCTTGTTTTTTTATTTGGGAACAATGATAATAATAATAATAATAATAAAACCTTCTGTCCCACTGCTCACAGTTGTATCTGCCACCTCTCCTTTCTTTTCCTCCTCATAGTCTGCCATCCAATCCCTGCTGACAGGTCCTACATTTTCAGACAAAGCACTTGATCCATGTGACCTGGAACGACCAACTTCCAGACCAGATTGGATTGCCATGACTCTCCGTAGAACTCTTCCAATTATTCTTCAGACACTGGAAGTGAGCACCTCACCTCTTCAGTGGAACTAAAAAGCATGATTGGCTCAGATCTCCGGAGTCTGAACAGCTTGAGGCTCCCTGCTCCCTCCTTAGCTCTTTGGACAACATCAGCAACTCCCTGCTCCAGTGACTCTGAGTCCCCTTTATAACCTCTGCTCACTGGTCCTCATCTGTTCCCCCCACTATATCACATTTTGATAAACTGTTCCTTACCTACTCTGTCTTTTAATGGAAGATTGTGGATTTACACAGTCAATATATGTGTGGCTTCTGTGCAAGGAACAAGCAGATGGTACGGATCTGGAGTACTTTCAAATGTTGTGAGTATAGTTTTAAATAAAGCCATAAATCAAAAGCATCAAAGTGCCTAATGACAGGCTGAAAATAACAGATGTGCACATGTTTATAGTCTCAGTAACTTCATTCAAAGCACCTAGTATGTAAACACTAAAAGCCAGAAAAGGAATATGTTTATTAAAAAAAAAGAAAAAAACAAAAGGCCCTGTCATTTATTCAGATGCATGTAATCAAATTATACAACAGAGCATGTTAGATTGCTGACAAAAATCTTTCCACTGTCCATATGGATAGAAAATGTTTACTTGGCAGATACCAGGACTTGATGAGTCTATCTATGGGTGATCACCAGAACTATGCACATTAGAAACCAGCAGGTACTACTGTGCTAGATCAGTGACTTCCCCAAGCTATTATTAATACAGACCTGTCAAATCTCCTGCATTGAGACTGCTGGCCAGAATTAGGAACCTCCTGCGGAATGCGGAGGTCTCTGAACTCACTGTTTGAC
Source organism: Microcaecilia unicolor (assembly GCF_901765095.1). Taxonomy (NCBI): domain Eukaryota; kingdom Metazoa; phylum Chordata; class Amphibia; order Gymnophiona; family Siphonopidae; genus Microcaecilia; species Microcaecilia unicolor. The sequence continues at coordinate 204,635,878 of NC_044031.1, forward strand.
TTTTTTTTTTATCTCCCTGCACTCAATTACAAACAGCTTCAAGTCTCACAGCGAACACTTTCCGCTGCAAGATTAACAGGCAGGAAGTATCAGTTATGATATGTGGAACATTTCAGCATTGTAGGGCTGGCAGAGCTGTTACAGAGGGGGGTACAGTGGCAGTGGGGTTAAAATCTACCATCCACAAAGACAAGTGACACAACAAAAGTGGTGGTCAAAATTAAAACCAGGAGTACAAATAAGGAATCAGAAGGACTAAAATGGTGAGAGTACACAACACTAAAAAAACATAATATAAATAAGGTATATATGTAAAATATTATTTTCAAAAAGCAAAAATAAATATATAAAACAAACCAAAATATTTCACATTTCAACTTTGATATATCACAAATAAAAGTAAAACTTCTAAGTGGTTTACAATAAAAATACAATGGACAGGAGGGAGAGAGCAGGTAAACATGCAAGGAAGCCTCAGTTACAGTTGGAACAACGCAATAAAACTAGAAGAAATGATCATATTCTACATATTTGAGGGGCTGGTTATAGGGACACCCTAGCATGTGTTATATTCATGCACAGAATTTTTTTTCTTCTGGTAAAGGGCCACTAAACCAGACATCATGTTATTAGAATCAGGTGCTCAACATTTAGAGTTTATATCTATTTATTTATTTACTTATTTATGACATTTATATCCCACATCAAACATGAATTAGGTTGAAACCTGGGTGCATTTAAAATCTTTTTTTTTTTTCCTATGCCTAGATCAAAAGATGGTATGTGGGAACTTGCTCCTTTTGTTTTGTGGATTGCAGTGGTATATTATAAAAATGCACTTGATATTTTTTATTACTACTATTTAAAAGACATATATTGAATAACGAGGGCAGAGCTACCTTCATACAGAAGTCCAGATTCAGTGTAAATATGCCAACATTGTCCAGTTCAGCACATAATGAGCTGCCAAGATCATACAAAATTAATTACCGTATTTTTCGGACTATAAGACGCACTTTTTTCCCCCAAAATTTGGGAGAAAAATGGGGGGTGCGTCTTATAGTCCGAAGGTAGCGTTTTTGGACCTCCGTTGTGTACTTACAGGATTCCATGTTCCCTGGTGGTCTAGTGACGTCGGGGCAGGAAAGAGCCCCCTCTTTCCTGCCCATCGCGCTGCTCTCCGTGCTTCTCAATGCTTTCTGACGGTCTCGGCGAGATTCAAAATGGCCGCCGAGATTCTCGGCGGCCATTTTGAATATCGCCGAGACCATCAGAAAGCATTGAGAAGCACGGAGAGCAGCGCGATGGGCAGGAAAGAGGGGGCTCTTTCCTGCCCCGACGTCACTAGACCACCAGGGAACATGGAATCCTGTAAGTACACAACGGAGGTCCAAAACCCGTACAAGACGCACCGGAGCACCTAGGTTTTAGAGGAGGGAAAGAGGAAAATTTTTTTTTTCCTATTTCCCTCCTCTAAAACCTAGGTGCGTCTTATGGTCCGGTGCGTCTTATAGTCCGAAAAATACGGTATGTTCAGTGGAAAATAAATCTGTTGGTTCAGGCTGCCTGCTATGTGAATATTGCATCACTATTTCATTATTGCTACCAACTATTACATATTAAGGGCATTTGCTTTAAACTTTGTTTTAATTCATTTATCCAGTCCTTACATGCACATGGTTTTGCTTTTTAAACCCAAAGGAGAATCCTAAGGGTGGTAGAACAATTAGGTATGAACTGTGTTGTTTCTGACTTTACTTGTTTTGGAGTGCTTTGGGTCCTGCTGATCTGTACATCTGCTGTCTAGAATTTTGGAAGATGGAAATGAGAAAATAAAAATAAATTAAGGGCCCTGTTTACTAAGCCGTGCTGTAGGTGTGCTAACTTTTTAGTGTGAACTAATGCTAGAGATACCCTTATATTCCTATGGGTGTCTCTAGCATTAGCATGTGCTAATTTTTAGCGTGCGCTAAAAAGTTAGCGTGCCTATAGCGCAGCTTAGTAAACAGGGCCCTAAGTTTTGGATGTACTCTGCAGAAGTTGTTGTTTACTTTTGCACTGTGTGTATGGATGCCTGTTCTGGTGTGTACATGTGATAATGTTTGAATAGAAACATAAAAGAAACATAGAAACATGATGGCAGATAAGGGCCGTATAGTCCATCCAGTCTGCTCATCCTCAGTAACCACTAACTCCTCCTTTTCCTAAGAGATTCCACATGTATGTCCCATGCCTTCTTAAACTCTAACATAGTCTTCGTCTCCACGACCTCCACTGGGAGGCCATTCCATGCACCCACCACCCTTTCCGTAAAAAAGTATTTCTATCCAACTGGAACAGCTTCAGACTTTTTACAGATGGACCACACATAGGCAGTCTATTATTTCTAATAATCTTTTTGCTATTGTTTTCAATAGCATTTGCTATTGTTTTGGGTGTACTAAAATGGCAACAAGCTCTGCCTACTGGCTTCAGCCCATATAATGGACTAGATAGGCTCACCCTGTCTTCAGTTTTCATCCAACCTCCTTGATTGCTGCCTAAACCATACAGTTCTCCACCTGGTGTCTGGAAGCTCCGGTGCCTAAGAAGAGAGGCTCACAGAGTAAAAGCATGAGGCAGCTTCCAATCATATGCAGCAGTCACAAGCCCAGTGATATGTGACTCGTCTAAAGTGATTAACAGTGTCAGATACAGAAGAGAATTTTGAACTGAAGTTGCAGAATCCTAATGCTTTGCTAAAGCTGCTGCCTGAGTTCTTTTCTCCCAAATACAGATAACATTAATTTGTAAATATTTTCCTTCCAAAAATATGTAAAATAGCACTCCAAAAATATCATGTATAAAATCTCATGCATATTCACCTGCATGATGTTCTGAAGTGCAGGATGCTAGGCTGCATAGAGAGAGAGAGAATCAGCAAAAAAAGGTGGTAAATTCTCTAAGTCATTGGTAAGCCCTATACTGTGTTCAGATTTGTAGACCTCTATCTCTGTAAAGATATAAAGAGGCAGGGATAGATTTAAGGTTTTGGCACCCAAAGGCAAGACCAAACAGCAGACCTTAGACAGAAGGGGATGGAGGGGTACCATATTAATAAACATGTAAATCTGAGATTGCAAGGACTGATGAGCCAGAAGCGGAGCTGAGAAATTTATTTATTTATTATTTTTGTAGCCTGTGCTAGCGACAATACACCCATAATAAAAACACAATATATACAACTTAATCAATTACACACAAATATAAAATCAATTAAACCAATCTGCCAGCTTAACAATTAAATAGTCCATCAGAACTCATTGTATGCTAGAGTGCCACAGTGGTGTCCCTTAAAAACGAGCAATGGCCCTAATACAAGCAGGAATGGAATCCACTTCAACCTGGTTATTTGGCTCCTAAAATTAATTTGCTATCCTAGGCAATTGCCTGTGTTATCTATGCCTAAATGTGGGCTTATAAAGAGGCTCGAGATAGTTCAGAGGAAGGCAAGCAAATCGTGCATGGTATGTGCCAAAAGACACATAAGGGAAGAAAGAATTTATAAACAGCTGGAGAATCTGAAGGTGGACAAAGCTATAGGGCTGGATGGGATACATCCCAGGATACTGAGGGAGCTCAGGGAGGTCCTGGCAGGACCTCTTAAAGATTTATTTAATAGATCTTTAGAGATGGGAGAGGTTCCGCGAGATTGAAGACGAGTGGATGTAGTAACTCTTTACAAAAGTGGAGACAGGGAAGAAGTGGGAAACTACAGACCAGTAAGTCTCACGTCGATTGTAGGAAACATAATGGAGTAACTGCTGAAAGAAAGGATAGTTAACTTTCTAGAAGCCAACGGGTTACAGGACCTGAGCCAAAATGGCTTTACCAAAGGAAAATCCTGCCAAACGAATCTTATTGATTCCTTTGACTGGGTTACCAAAGAACTAGATGAAGGATGTGTGCTAGATGTAATCTACTTGGATTTTAGCAAAGCCTTTGATACGGTCCCACCACAGAAGACTTGTGAATATCACCCCTGTTTCTCCTTTCCTCCATACGAGGAGAAACTTGCTGACCTGAACATGTATACCTTGGAGGAAAGGAGAAACAGGGGTGATATGATACAGACGTTCAAATATTTGAAAGGTATTAATCTATAAACGAACCTTTTCCGGAGATGGGAAGGCGGTAGAACTAGAGGACATGAATTGAGGTTGAAGGGGGGGCAGACTCAGGACTAATGTCAGGAAGAATGACCACTATCTTTTGGAAGTTTTGAGTGACCTAGGCCTTTGAAGAGTAATCTTCTCCCTGCTGCTCAGAACGCCCCATCCTTGGCCACCTTTAAATCTAGACTGAAAGCCCACCTCTTTAACATTGCTTTTGACTCGTAACCACTTGTAACCACTCGCCTCCACCTACCCTCCTCTCCTCCTTCTTGTACACATTAATTGATTTGATTACATTATTTTTTGTCTATTAGATTGTAAGCTCTTTGAGCAGGGACTGTCTTTCTTCTATGTTTGTGCAGCGCTGCGTACGCCTTGTAGCGCTATAGAAATGCTAAATAGTAGTACTAGTAGTAAAGGTAAAGAGAGATCACCTCCTTCATAATCCATAAACTCTTGGAGTTGCAGCATACTGTCCACTAAGGAACTGGATACACTAGCTCTCCTGCCTGCACCAATATAAAACCATGGTGTACATACTATTCTGTTCTCACAGTTTCTCCAGTGCAGTATTTCAACAGTTAACTAAACTAGTCCAATCGGAAGATGGGCGTCCTCTCAGGGTCATCCAAATTGGTATAATCGAAAGCCGATTTTGGACGTCCCCAACTGCTTTCCGTCTCAGGGACGGCCAAAGTTCAAGGGGGCGTATCGGAAGTGTAGCGAAGGCGGGACTTGGGCGTGCCTAACATATGGACGTCATCGACCCATAATGGAAAAAAAGGGTGTCCCTGATGAGCACTTGGACAACTTTACCTGGTTCGCTTTTTCTTACGACCAAGGCACAAAAAGGTGGCCAAAATGACCAGATGACCACAGAAGAGAATCGAGGATGACCTCCCCTTACTCCCCCAGTGGTCACTAACCCCCTCCCAACCTCAAAAAACATCTTTAAAAATATTGATTGCCAGCCTTTATGCCAGCCTTAGATGTCATACTCGGCTCCATCACAGCAGTATGCAGGTCCCTGGAGCAGTTTTAGTGGGTGCAGTGCACTTCAGGCAGGCAGACCCAGGCCCATCCCCCTACCTACCTCTTATGTTTGTGGAGGAAACAGCGAGCCCTCCAAAACCCACCACAAACCTACTGTACCCACATCTAGGTGCCCCCCTTCATCTATAAGGGCTATGGTAGTGGTGTACAGTTGTGGGTAGTGGGTTTTAGGGGGGGGGGGGGTTGGGGAGCTCAGCACACAAGGTAAGGGAGCTATGTTCCTGGGAGCATTTTATGAAGTCCACTGCAGTGCTCCCTAGGGAGCCTGTCCTGGCATGTCAGGGGGACCAGTGCACTATAAATGCTGGCTCCTCCAACGATCAAAGGGCTTGCATTATGGTCGTTTCTAAGATGGGCGCCCTTGGTTTCCATTATTGCTGAAAATCAGAAATGACCAAGTCTAGGGACGACCATCTCTAAGGACAACCTAAATTTCAAGATTTGGGCGTCCCCGACCGTATTATCTAAACGAAAGATGGACGAACATCTTGTTTCGATAATATGGGTTTCCCTGCCCCTCCATCAGGACGTTTTGCGAGGACGTCTTCAGCAAAACTTGGGCGTCCCTTTCAATTATGCCCCTCTTAGTCTCCTTAGTTTCCAGCTGTTTAATACAGACACAGATATGTCTGTATTAATTGTCTGTCTGAATGAGCTGTTCAGTTTGCTGAATGACCTCTGTAGAGCTAGATGCAGATGAATACTGAAATTGATGAATGTCAAACTGATGGAAAGATAATGGACCTGCAGGGGTGGAGGAGCAGAGGGGGGATTTTGTGACTTTGCTTACTGTGCTGGGAACCATGATGGAGATGTTCTCTCTGTAGAAGGAGGGATGTAGAGAACTCCCCAAAAGGCTAGAGGCTCTGGACTTGACAATATAGTCAAAGATTGTACCTGATTGAGGTTATGAGCTAGGCAGGTTTCAAGGAAACTGAGGAGATAAAGTCACATGCAACATTTGACCTATAGGTGTAAAGATTACAAGACTCTAGCAGCAAACAGCATACATTAACTTAAGACAGTGAGCACAATATAAATTGAAGGTAAACATCCACAGATAGATGAGGGAGAAGAACAAACAGAAGTGTAGGTAACAAACAGAATAGTGTTTAACCCTTCTGCCTAGTGCTTAGGACTAAGACCAGAGCCAGCCTAGACTAGAAGTGTGATGTCTATTCCAGTCTGAAATGGCAACCACAAATTGGATGGAGACTGAAGTGAAGCCTTTCCATCAGTGCAGTCAAAGCATCCCATTCATTTTCAGAATGCCATTGCACTTTTTGAGGGAAACCTGGTATCTCCCCTATCTTCCGTGGCTGTTTAGCAGCTCTGCCTATGTCAAAAGAATATTTTGAAAATTATCATTATTATTTATATAGCACATATAAGATGTACACAACACTATAAAGAGATACATACTGCAAAAGACAGTTCCTGCTCCTTGGGCCCCTTTTTTTTCTTTTTTAGTAAAGAGAAAGAGGGGCACGGGCTGCCAGCTAGACGCAGCCTTTTAGGTGCCATTTGTCCACTGTCTCCCTCAGATAGTAGATGGGGCCTAAACTTTCAGATGAAAGCTTCCAGTATGTTATTATTTTTATTTATTAGGATTTATTTACCGCCTTTTTGAAAGATTTCACTCAAGGCGGTATACAGTAAGAATAGATCAAACATGAGCAATAGGCAATTTCAGCAGTAAAAAATATTCAAATAACAATACAAGGTATGGCATAGTATACTACTTACAATGTCAACACAGTATGTAATAGAACATTATAATTGATAGTGAAGGGTAAAGCAAAGATGGAACATATAGATAGGTAAGAAAGTAGGAAGAGTTAGAAAAAAAGGTGAATCATTTAAAGAAAGTTGCACATAAGGTCAGAGAGATGGTTAAATATTATCTCAGCTGGGGTAGGAGTGGATAAACATTAAGATTGGGACTTACACTCTTAGACATTTCATCTTGGGTTTAAAGTTACATTTTTCTCTCACAAATAGCTTAAAAGGCTTACATTTTCTGTTCAAATAAGGCACCATCATGATTCTAAGTACTGTATCTAATGGAGATATTTTATTATGTGTCCTCTTTGGTGAGATTTTTCCCTTCAGGATGCTAAAGTCATCTAAAAATAATCAGTACAACTGTGCCAGCCATGGGGGAGGGAAGGGGGGCTATGCATTACCAGAAACTCCAAATGGCCCACACCACATGTGGCTTTCTATTCTAGAAATACAGAATGATCTACTTTTCAATATAAAGAAGCTAGTCCACCATCAAGTGTGTGGGTAAAGTTGTGGAAAATAGGTGAGGAAAGGAGGATATCAGAGCAGAGCTGGAAAACGAGTTATGTTTGCAAAGTGTGTGTACTCCCCATTCATTAAGGCCCCCTTTTACTAAGCTACGCTCATGCTTTTAGCGTGCACTTAGTAAAAGGGGGCCTAAATGGGGTAGAAGGGGGAAGCAACTTGCACTCAGCCAACCTCTGGGCAGGAAATGAGTCACAGAAATGTGATGCTGAATCGTAATTAATCTGAAATGCTGTCTAATTCCAGTAAGAGCTTCCTTCATCCTGAAAATCCTCTATGCTGAACTCCAATGAACCTAAATGAAACAGTTGTTTTGGCGAGGGGGTTGGGAGAGTAAGATGGAACGTTATTCCCAAACTATAATATAATTAAAATCATAGTCACAAAGGGCTCCTGAAAACTTATTAGACATTTTAATTGGAGTTCAGCATTTAGAATAAAAGCAGTTAAGGTCTCTCCTGCCGTTGCTAAGGAGATTACTTTTGTTCTTAATAATATACATTTCCATCTCTCAGACAGGCTTACATTATTGCCCTTGGAACAAATGAGACGCAGTGAGAGAAATCACTAAAGCCTAATTAGAGAAAAAGAGGGCATGAGGCAATAGGGAAGAAGATGGAAAGGGCTGTATTTGGGGAATGGATAACATATCCAATACATAAGGTACACTAAAGCAGCATTACTAAAAGAACCTAAGGAAGGTGCGGCGACTAGCCCCTGAGAAATTAACTCCAGATTTTCAATGCATCTCTCTCCCTCCTAGAAGCACAGAATCATAAGCCCTCCTTCCGATCCCCATCCCCCTTCCCAATCCTCAGGAAGCATAGAAGAGCCTCCCTTCTGATCCCCTATCCCTCCCGCCTAAACCCCTTGGAAGATGCCCCCCTTCCAATCTCCCTTCCTCCCACCCCTTGGGAAGCATAGAAGCAGTCTTCCTTCTGATCTCCCTACATCCTCAGAGATGCATATAACTGGACCACATTATCTGCTCCTTGTTAATTGCAAGCCACAGTTCCTGCCCAGTTCCTACCCATTCCACATCCCCTAATAGAAGGTTCCACGTTAGGTATTTAACATGGCAATTAGCATATGCTAACAGCTGATATGGTGCTGACTTGTTAGCACACAATAAAAGCCATGCTAAACACAGAGCCCCTTATTCTATATATGGCGCCCATTTGCACACACAATTTAATTTCCAAACAAGCTATTTAGCACCAGTGATTGAGTGCTAATAATCAATCATCAGCGCTAGCTGACATTTAAATTTATGCATGCATCTTTATGCACCTGGATCCACACATAAATTTTATGCATGATCCAAAAAGGGAGAGCGGCCATGAGAGGAGCATGGGCGGATCAGGGGCGTTCCTGGAATTTGCGCACAGTGTTACAGAATAAGAGAGATCCACACCTATCTAATTTAGGTACAAGAATTTACACCAGGTTTCAGTTGATGTAAATCCTTGCACCCAACACCTGGTGCAGATCCCGGTGCTAAACGCTATTCTATAAACAGTGCCCAACTCTGGGCGCCATTTATAGAATAGCTCACTGCGCTTATTTGCAGATTTTTTGGTGCCATACACAGAAGTTAGTCCATAATGCAACTTAGGGCCCAGTATTCAAAAGGGTTTAACCGAACAGAAGAGGCTCTTGTTGAATGGGCCAGCCACCAATATTCAAAGCACTTAAGTGGGCAGTACTGCTGAATATTGGCTCTAACCGGCCATGTCAAAAGCAGGGGAGGAGCCAGGAATTACTTAAGTGTCAAAGGCATTTAGTACCAGTGCCCACATAGCTAAGCAGCCACATACGACTGCACAAAAGGCTGTTCTAACTTTGGTCACTTAGCTATGCAGGCGCTGGAACTGAATATCGGCCGGCACCCACATAACTTCCAGGTAACAGCCTGAGTATTCCTCTGTTCTCTCTTCCATCCCTCCTCCCCCCATGAAAAACAGCATAACCCCTTCTCAACCATTGGGCCCTTCCTAATGCTCCCCAACAAGATTGCACCCCTTCCCAACCATCCCCAACAGGTGCTTCCCCCTTGTGAAGTCCCTTTTCAGGCCTACCTTAGCATCACTGGTGCCTAGCAGGGTAGACCAGGCAGGAGTGAACCCCAATCACTCCTGTCCATGCTAGCTCTATGTGGAAAATGGTGTCCAACACCTCTAGTGGTAGTCTTGCATTACTACTGCTAGGGGACAGCCTTCCATATAAGAGCAATTGGCTCTCATATGGAAGGTTGACCCCTAGCAGTAGAACTCCAAGATTATCACTAGAGATCATAGCTGCCATTTTGCACCCATGGGCAAGAGTGACTGGGGTTTGCTCCTGGCCAGGCTACCCCCCCCCCCCCCCACCCAGACCACCAGGGATGCTAAGGTAGGTCCAAGGGTACCTACAGTGGTGGGGGTGGGGCTTTACGGAGAGGCATGTGGGAAGGTCCAGAAGGATGACATCTCTCGTAAGGGGGTCTGGGAGAGGGCCAGACTCTTGGTAGGCAGGGGGGTTGGGAGGGGGGTATGATTTGTTGGGGGGGGGGTTCTCGAATGGCCCAGTGCTCTTGGAGATGGTCAGGAGGGGGGAACTGAAATCAGGGATGGGAAGGAATGGACAGATCCTCTTTTAAGGGTCCTGGCTAATATTTAGCTAGGACCAGTATAAGTGTCTTATGCGAGTGGTAAAATGCGAGTGGTAAAACATACCAATTATCAAACAAATTGATTTTGACAGGTGCCATGCCCACTTCTGGGTTGTCAGCAAATCAGAATTCAGGATCCTCCCAAGCCATGCCCACTCCCCAGCCCACCTATTTTGGTGACATCATCAGATGTGGCATTATAGCCCCATCCATGCTCTGCCCCTTTTGAATAGCCCCATCCCAAATCCTGCCTTTTTTGTATAACCATGCACCTTTTGTATAGCCCTGCCCCAATCCATGCCCCTTTCAGTGCCATCATGGGAAGTGACATAACTGTGCCCAGGCCATACCCCTTTTTCAAGATGGTAGCAAGAAGTGGTCATCCCTATGGTCACTTCCTGTTTCACACTACTCACCACCATCTTGGATGAGTCATGTGATGGGAAGTGATATCAATTGTTACATTGATTGTCTGGCACTGCCCTCTGCAGTCTGGGAGAAGCGTGCCCAGTTCATTTTTCCCCTGCCCCTTAACCCATTTCTTTTTTATCCTTTCACTCCCTTCAGTCGTCTGGCTTTTACAACACGTGTCGGCAGGGAGATGTCCGTTACAGCTAAAATTCACAACTCACTCTCCTTTCAAGAGAAGGCAGAACAGTCATACTTGTGCCAGCAAAAGTATGACCGTATTAAAAGGCTTTTTTTGTTGTTGTTTTAATCAATGTTTTGCAAATTCACAGCTCATTATCTCTCAGGAGCAAAAGGAGATGCCTGTCTTAAAAAGCTTTCGTTTAACCAAATGCTCTCCTGACTGTGTTTCTCACCAACTGCCCCCCCCATCAAAAGCATGGCCCACACACCCTTCATATATCTACCCTCTCCCTACACATCCCGCCTCCTCTCTCCTTGTGAAAAAAGCAGGCAGCGTGGAATAAACGCAAAATAAAAATCATGTTTTGTAAAACTCTGTAAGAAAATAACTTTTTATATGCACACACTGTTTTTTAAACTCACTCCTTTTTTCTCTCTTCAGTGTGGTAAACTCCGCCCTCTTTCGCATTTCAGAAGCCCTCACCCCCAATCCCGTCTCTGCACTCTGAGCCCAAAAAACAAAAAAAGGAAAACGATCGGGGTTTCTCTCTCTCTCTCTGCACACAGACACAAAGCTGTTTTAAGTTAACTTTTTCACAGAGCCCCAGAATGAGCCTGACTCTGCTGTTTTTGACACCTCTCCCTCTTCTAAAAGGCTTATTGTTTAACAAAACGTTGCACAACTTCTGTCGTCCACAGGTGCCTAAAAACTGTTTGATTTTAAGACAGCAACCTCTAAAGTATGTTTATTTATGGTGCATGCCGATAATCCCAAACTCCTCTCCAAACTATCCATAGACACACGAGATGGTTGTGGTGACAAAGATGTTTTCTTCTTACCACTTGGAAGGTAATAAACTTTGGATCATGGAGAGATGGAAGTCTCTGGAACCTTTAAGGATTCAAGGAGGTACCACTTGAACATATCATAAGCCAAGATAGAAAAACAACCTTTGTGAAATTGATCGGTTGTAAATTCAAACATCTGACCATATTTTCCAATATCTCCACCTTGTTTCTTAAGATGATACTTTCATCCAAATCTCTCTGTGTCTAACCAAGCCTCCACTTTCCCCTCAAAAGGCTCTGATTTTTCTCTCTAATTCAGAAATTTTCATCTTCAGTATTAATGACTCACAATGCACAGATTCTAATGTAGAAGAAAGTTTAAACATTTGGGTACTCAAATTAATTTGAACAGCAGAAATGGCTTCCCAAATTCTTTGGACGAGAACAAAGAATCTTCCCACAAGGTTCCAGCAGGAGACTTCTCCACTTCTGTCTGGTTCTGCGTCGACTCATGCTCGCTCATCCGAGTGATGTCACCAAAGAAGCTGGCAGTAGCAGCTTTGCTGGGGCACTCCTCTCTTCAGGAGAAAGCATGACATCTTCAAGGGAGGTCAGCCAACTCCCTGTCAAGGGGCTACCCCCAGCCAAATTGCTTAGTGAAGCAACTCCTCTGGCCCCATAAACCACAAAAGAATCCATCGGCCGTGGAGCAATTGAAGCGATACCTAGGTCTTGAGCATATACCCGGGATTTGGATTTTCACTTTGCTATCTAAATCAAGTAACACAAGGACAGTGTTTTGTGGATCACCTCAAACTGCCATCTTGTTAAGGGTCCACCCCACAAGCTAATTTTTAAAAGGAAATTCCTCCATCCCAGGAAAAAGAAAATATAGAAAACTGTATACATTCAAGTCTACAATACATAGACCCAATGGATAAGATCATCAGCATTATACCTACATCATATCTGTTCTATCATGCAAATAATGCCACATTTCAAATTCTACTGCAGTGGTGTCCAACCTCGGCCGCACCAGGTCAGGTTTTCAGGCCAGGATTTCCCCAGTGAATATGCATGGGATCTAATTGCTATAGAAATGCTAAATAGTAGTAGTAGTAATTGCATACAATGGAGATAGTGCATGCAAATAGATCTCATGCATATTCATTGGGGACATCCTGAAAACCCGACTGGATTACGGCCCTCGAGGACCGAGGTTGGACAACCCTGTTCTACTGTATCACCATTTAAGTAAAACAAATCTTACAATCAGTTGCAAAATAATAATTTTTCCACTAAATCTTAGTTGAAAACCTTAGAGTAGTTTGAGACAAGATGTTAAGCCAGTTCTCTATATCTTTAGATGGACTGGCCTTCAAGGTCTCTGACGTATAAAACACAGTTCAGTGCTGTGTATGTCTAGTAGCGCTATAGAAATGATAAGTAGTAGTAGCAGTAGTAGTTGTAAATCCCAGCTGGAAATTTGCATAAAAGACACCTACCCCCTCATTCTATATAGTGTGCCAAAAGTTACAGTGGGGGAAATAAGTATTTGATCCCTTGCTGATTTTGTAAGTTTGCCCACTGACAAAGACATGAGCAGCCCATAATTGAAGGGTAGGTTATTGGTAACAGTGAGAGATAGCACATCACAAATTAAATCCGGAAAATCACATTGTGGAAAGTATATGAATTTATTTGCATTCTGCAGAGGGAAATAAGTATTTAATCCCTCTGGCAAACAAGACCTAATACTTGGTGGCAAAACCCTTGTTGGCAAGCACAGCGGTCAGACGTCTTCTGTAGTTGATGATGAGGTTTGCACACATGTCAGGAGGAATTTTGGTCCACTCCTCTTTGCAGATCATCTCTAAATCATTAAGAGTTCTGGGCTGTCGCTTGGCAACTCGCAGCTTCAGCTCCTTCCATAAGTTTTCAATGGGATTAAGGTCTGGTGACTGGCTAGGCCACTCCATGACCCTAATGTGCTTCTTCCTGAGCCACTCCTTTGTTGCCTTGGCTGTATGTTTTGGGTCATTGTCGTGCTGGAAGACCCAGCCACGACCCATTTTTAAGGCCCTGGCGGAGGGAAGGAGGTTGTCACTCAGAATTGTACGGTACATGGCCCCATCCATTCTCCCATTGATGCGGTGAAGTAGTCCTGTGCCCTTAGCAGAGAAACACCCCCAAAACATAACATTTCCACCTCCATGCTTGACAGTGGGGACGGTGTTCTTTGGGTCATAGGCAGCATTTCTCTTCCTCCAAACACGGCGAGTTGAGTTCATGCCAAAGAGCTCAATTTTTGTCTCATCTGACCACAGCACCTTCTCCCAATCACTCTCGGCATCATCCAGGTGTTCACTGGCAAACTTCAGACGGGCCGTCACATGTGCCTTCCGGAGCAGGGGGACCTTGCGGGCACTGCAGGATTGCAATCCGTTATGTCGTAATGTGTTACCAATGGTTTTCGTGGTGACAGTGGTCCCAGCTGCCTTGAGATCATTGACAAGTTCCCCCCTTGTAGTTGTAGGCTGATTTCTAACCTTCCTCATGATCAAGGATACCCCACGAGGTGAGATTTTGCGTGGAGCCCCAGATCTTTGTCGATTGACAGTCATTTTGTACTTCTTCCATTTTCTTACTATGGCACCAACAGTTGTCTCCTTCTCGCCCAGCGTCTTACTGATGGTTTTGTAGCCCATTCCAGCCTTGTGCAGGTGTATGATCTTGTCCCTGACATCCTTAGACAGCTCCTTGCTCTTGGCCATTTTGTAGAGGTTAGAGTCTGACTGATTCACTGAGTCTGTGGACAGGTGTCTTTCATACAGGTGACCATTGCCGACAGCTGTCTGTCATGCAGGTAACGAGTTGATTTGGAGCATCTACCTGGTCTGTAGGGGCCAGATCTCTTACTGGTTGGTGGGGGATCAAATACTTATTTCCCTCTGCAGAATGCAAATAAATTCATATACTTTCCACAATGTGATTTTCCGGATTTAATTTGTGATGTGCTATCTCTCACTGTTACCAATAACCTACCCTTCAATTATGGGCTGCTCATGTCTTTGTCAGTGGGCAAACTTACAAAATCAGCAAGGGATCAAATACTTATTTCCCCCACTGTAAGTGCCAATTTGGTGCTTAACTTCTCCACTACAATGACAGTTATGCACCAAAATGGGGGTGAAATGACAGGTAGGTGCTATTTTGTAACTTGGTGCCTAAGTGGTGCCTAACGGCCTTATTTTCGAAAGTGATTGGCGTCCATATTTCGACCCAAATTGGGAGATGGGCGCTCATCTCGCAAAGGCGCCCAAATTGGTATAATCGAAAGCCAATTTTAGGCGTCTTCAACTGCACTCCGTTGCGGGAACAAACAAAGTTGATGGGGGGGTGTCGGAGGCGTGGTGAAGGCGGGACTGGGGCGTGTTTATCGGCCAAGGAGAGATGGGCGCTCTCGGCCAATAATCGAAAAAAAAGGGCGGCAGAAGCGAGAATTTGGGTCGCTTTTGCTGCACTCTTTTTTTTCACGACCCAAGTCCCAAAAAAGTGCCCCAACTGGCCAGATGACCACCAGAGGGAATCAGGGATGACCTCCCCTGACTCTCCCAGTGGTCACTAACCCCCTCCCACCACAAAAAAAGAACTTTAAAAACTTTTTTTGACAGCTTGTATGCGAGCCTCAAATGTCATACCCAGCTCCCTGACAGTAGTATGCAGGTCCCTGGAGCAGTTGTTAGTGGGTGCAGTGGACGTCAGGCAGGCGGACCCAGGCCCATCCCCCCTCCCTGTTCCACTTGTGCTGGTTAATGTTGAGCTCTCCAAAAAAAAACCAAAACCCACTGTACCCACATGTAGGTGCCCCCCTGCACCACTTAGGGCTATGGTAATGGTGTAGACTTGTGGGCAGTGGGTTTTGGGGGGCTCAGCACAGAAGGGAAGGGTGCTATGCACCTGGGAGCTATTTAAATTTTTTTTAATTTGTAAAAGTGCCCCCTAGGGTGCCCAGTTGGTGTCCTGGCATGTGAGGGGGACCAGTGCACTATGAATCCTGGCCCCTCCCACGACCCAATGCCTTGGATTTGTTTGTTTTTGAGTTGGGCGCCTTCGGTTTCCATTATCGCTGAAAACAGATAGAGCCCAGCTCAAAAACGCCCAAATCCTAGGCATTTGCCCCGCACAACCCGTATTCTCGAAAAAAAAGATGGGCGCCCATCTTTTTTCGAAAATACGGTTTGTCCCGCCCCTTCGCCTGGCCGCCCAGAGAGATGGGCACCCACTTTCGATTATGCCCCTCTACGTGCTCTAGTGCATAACTGCAAGGGACATACATGTGGGAGGAGCATGGGCATGTTGCTAAGAAATGAGTGCAACTTATAGAATACTGTCAGATGGGTGCACAGGATGTCACATTCAGGCACGAATTTACGCTTACTACTGTTATGGTATAAGTGAGTGCATCTAAATGGTGCTAAACTATCAACTTATACTAGCCATCCAATATTCAGCTGGTGGTGGACAATGTTTTTGCTATATTAGCCCTGGATATTCAATGTCAGGCCATGTACAGGCACTGGCACTGAATATCTGGGGCTACTTGTCCAGCTGCTAGTCCCTGGAGCTTATGTGGGTGCCGCTGATGTCAGCCCGAGCCCACATAAGACAGATATGCATGCCCTGGCTGGATATCGGTCAGCACTCACCTAGGATAGTTATGTGGGTCCCAGCTAAATATTGGCCAGCACCCACATAATTTTTCAACTACTCCTTTAGCCCTCCATTCCCCCTTCTGCTCCCCCAAAACAGCTCCCCTGCTTCTGTTCCCCCTCCCCCCAACCCATGACATCAAGTACCTCTCTCCCCCCTCCCACCCCTGGAATATCTCAACCCCCCCCCAGGTCTACCTCAGTTTCTTGGTGGTCCAGTGGGGATGACGAGGGCAGGAAAGAACCCTATTTGCTCCTGCCCCCAACAGCTGCATCCTCCAAATGACTGCCATGACCTCTCGCAGCAGCCTCATGATACTGCTGGTAGAACCACAAGGCCGCTACAAGAGGCTGCAGCAGCCATTTTGAGGATGCAGCTGCTAGAGCCAGGAGGGAGTGAGGTTCATTCTTGTCCGCATTGGACAACCAGGAATCTGAGGTAGGTCCGGGGGTGTTGGGAGGACATTCCAGGGAGCTTCTTGATGACACGGACTGGGGGGAGAGGGAACAGAAGGAGGAGGCGGGAGGGGGGGTCAGAGGGCTAACGGAGCAATTTAAAAGTTATGCAGGTGTCAGCTGATATTCAGTGCTGGCACCTGCATAGCTAACCAGCCAAATTTAGGAAAGCTTTTGAGCTGTCCTAAATTCGCACCCACATAGCTGCCAGCTCCTCCCCAACACTGCCCCCTGTACTACCCCTGACCTGCCCACTTTTTCAAAGGGCAGTCACAGCCAACATTCAGCGGCACTGCCTGGTTAAATGCCAGGTGAATATCTATGGTTGGGCAGCTAAAAATGATTTGTTTGCATTGGACTGAGATGCTCCATTGGCTGAGGGCATGGAAGGGTTAAAAATGAGGCCCTTGAAATGTCCTGTAATCTTATTGCATCAATGTAGTGCAATCATCTTCCAAAGCCACCAAGAAAAAGAGCAATGTGAAAGGATGCCTGCAGGACCCGTCCACATCTGGATAACTGACTGCCCTTGTGATTTCCAAGTTAGGGGAAGGGAAAGGGGATACAGGACCAATAGGGTATCTGAAGCAAAAGTGTGGCGGGGGGGGGGGGGAGGGGGAAGGATGGCTGGATGAAGATTAACATGGCTTAAAGAGGTAATTTTACAGTGTTACTCTCAATACATTCAGTGCAGTTCCCTCATAGCTAATTCCCATTTTTCATTTTAAATACATTTCATTATCTCTGGAGTTTCATCACAGCAAAATAAAAAAAAGGTTTTCTCCACTAATGAATGTCAGCACCTTAAGAAAACAGAGGAGAAAATATGTTACACAGCATAAAAGATGCCAGTGTGCATTAAGACATCTCATTTGACTAAACTGCTTTGATGAATTAAATATTTGAAGGGCAAGGTGACGAAGCAATATGTTCATTCAGATTAACTGGGTTGCTCAGTGGGTTTTCACGGTTTCTATAAGAGGAGTTTATGTTCCACAGATATATCTGAAAAGGAAGTGGTGGCTTAGAGACCTTCACTGGGAAAGTCACTAGGGCCTCAAGATCTGCAAAACCTTTGGATGTATAGCTGAAGATATTCACCATTAGACACTTTTTTCTCAAACTACAAAGAAAATCTTCAGATTGGCTCAAAGAACAGGTTTGTCTTTGCACCAGGAAGGTTTGATCTTATGCATAATTTTTTGTACAACTCAAAAGTTGATGAACAGAAGAGTTTGCTTCTAACCAAGTGCAGGTCCTACCCTGATTTATTACATCTACACTTAGGCCATATTTTACTTAATTGCAGCATGATTTTGCACTTTCCACACTTTAACAGAAAAATTAATGTGCAGTCAGTGCAAAGACTGTCTGATAGCTGTTGGGGGCATGTCCAGCACATCTTCTGTAGTTAACATGAAGTAAGGAATCTTTCTGTGTGGTATGAGCAGAGCTGTGGAGTCATGAGCTGAAGATCAAAAGCAAACGCAGGCGCTAGAGGCTGTTAGCGCCATACTAGCGTCTGCGTTTGCTACCGTCCCATGATCAGAGTCCCTGAGCGTGTTAGTGGTTAGTGCAGTGGACTTTGATTTTGGGGAACTGGATTAAATTCCCACTGCAGCTCCTTGTGACTCTTGGCAAGTCACTTAACCCTCCATTGTCCCAGGTACAAATATATACCCATATATTCCATGTAAATTGCTTTGAATGTAGTTACAAAAACCACAGAATGGCAATATATCAAGTCCCATTTCCCTTTTGGAGTGGAGGAGTAGACTAGTGGTTAGTGCAGCAGACTTTAATCCTGGGGAACTGGGTTTGATTCCCGCTGTAGCTCCTTGTGACCTTGGGTAAGTCACTTAACCCTCCACTGCCTCCATTACCAAAATTTAGATTGTGAGCCCTCTAGGGACAGAGAAACTACCTGCACATAATGTGTACATTGCTGCGTACATCTATTAGTGCTATAGAAATGATTAGTAGTAGCCTCCAGCCCCCTTAACCTCCTCTGGCATCCCCTCACATGCAGCCCTGGTGGCCTAGTGGGCCATGAGTCAATCCCCCTGACCCTTACATGGTGTGAAGCCCCACCCAGCTAATCTCAGGATGCACTGGGCAGGGCTGGGTGCTGCCATTTTCGAGGCAGCACCAATAGAAGAGGAGGGAGGCCATCTCCCTCCTCCAACGAAGGTAGGGGGGTGAGGAAGGGTCGCTAGACCGCCAGGTCGGGGGGGGGGGATTGACTCAGGCCCAGGCCAACAGGGCTGCATGTGAGGGGATGCTAGGGAGGTTAAGGAGGCTGGAGACCCACTGGATTTCCAGCCCCACTGAACCTGTGTTGGCGGGGTCGGGGGGATTGGGGGGGTTTGACTGACAGACCACTGGGCCACCAGGGCTCTATTCAAGGGGGTGCTAGAGGGGATTAGGGGGGCTGGAGACCCACTGGATCTCCAGCCCCCCAAAATGTGTCAGGGGGCTGGAGGTTGTATGGGTACTTGGGGTCTGGTGGTCCCATGGACCTTCAGCCCCTGTGTTTCACAGGTCCGGGCTTTTGACAGCCTAGACCTGTCAAACAAGTGCGGGAGGATTCTTTCCGAGCGTATGCTCAGGCACAATCCTCCCGCACTTTTACCCTATGATCAGAGATAATAGCGGGCTTAAATTTGCATGCTGTTATCTATGATCATTTGGGCAGTATAGCCCCGCGCTGTTCCAGAGCTATTTTTAGAGCACTGTTTGAAACAGCTTTCGATCATCTGCCAATCAGTACACCAAACATTCAACTCCGACTCCTCTATTTCTCTACTATCTGGCCACAACTCCAACTCCTACTATGTATAGTAAATGTAAGAGAAATTTGACTAATTACAGAAACATAGGATATTTCTTTATGTTCAAAATTAGAACTAACAAACCACAACATATATTTATTTGAAGTTTGAACAAAGAAACTATCAAATGAAAATATGTAATACACTGTTGTAAGTTTTTAACTTGAAAACTTTTTTATTGGTGACACCAATATACAAAAATAACAAGGCAACCACATCCAAGAATAGTAACAAAAACCAAGGCAAGAAAACTAGTGTATACAATAATAGCTGTGCAAAAGTCACCAAATTTTTATAATGTATATCCCAAACAACTAACCCTCCCCACCCATTGTTATAAGCTTTTATTTTGAAGCAAGAGTCAGAGTTGGTACATTTTTACTGACTCCACCCTAAATTGCATCCAGCTCCAACTCCACAGCCCCTGGTATGAGTATTCACAAGTAGCAGAGATACATTTATGGCCTACTCTTGAGATGGTAGATGCACCCTGAGATGGTAGATGCACCCACACTAATTTTACAAGTGACATTGTGCAGTGACATGTGCTAATTGCAATATCCAGTCCACATCCGTTCTCTGCCCAGTTCCTATATTTATTTTATCTATTGGGCTTTATTAACCGCCTTTATGAAGAGGTTCACCCAAGGCTGTGTACAGCTAATATAACATGCATTTAACATACAAATTAGCATGCCGTCTTTTGCCAGCACAGTAACAGTTACTGTGCTCATGCGCTAACAGTTAATGCGTGCTAACTCACGCCTTAACTGCTGAATGCACATTAGTAGAAGAGTAAAGTTATTCTTAAATTTTTATGAAAATCATACAGAAGGTATTTTATTAGTCTTTTAAGCATATAAAAGGCCTCTTATAAATTAGGTCACTCATAAAAGTATGCACAGTGCAAGCAGGCCCGTATTTGTAGAGCAGGTATGTTCAGAGGAGAGGTTTCGGCAAATCTTAGGCAGTCGTGAATTACATGCCAATTTTACAAAATATACATGCATACTTTATACACTAACATTTATGCTGTCTCTTCTCCAAGAAGAAGAGCCCTACCCTCTTTATCCTTTCCTCATAGAGAAGTCATTCTTTGTCATTTTCGTCACCCTTCTCTGTACCTTTTCTACTTCCATTATATCTTTTTTGAGATTTGGAGGCATATTTTCAAAGCACTTTGGGAGGCTAAGTTCCATAGGTTTCTATGGAACTTTGGGAGGCTAAGTGCTTTGAAAATGAGCCCCCAAATTGGTAACCAGAATTGTACAAAGCACTCGAGTTGTGGTTGCATTATGGAGCAATACAAAGGTATTATAATATTCTCATTTTTGGTTTTCCATTCCTAATAGACTAACAGACAATGGGGGGAGGGAGAAAGTGGAATTGGAAGACTTTTTGGAACTAAGAATGAGGCTGAGCATGGGGGAAATATACTGGATAAGGAGACAGGAGAATTATGGAACAGTGAACAGGGTGTCATGTCCCCTACCTCAACGCAAGCGGCATCCTCGGGCTGCGCGGGATCCCATCGGCATGCACACTTGGCTGGCACAGCCCTGAGCCATGTGTGTGTAGTTCTTCTCTGGCTGCACGCTCCTTGATTGCTTTGCTTTCATGCACCTGTTTCTGCTCTCTCTCTGCCTGGCTTCCAGGCTCCTTGATTGCTTTGCTTCCACCCACCTGAGTCTGCTCTTTCTCTGCCTGGCTTCCCTTGCTTCTCTCCTATTGGTCTTCCGGTTCCTCCTTTCCCTGCTCTTGCCCTATGGCTGTGCCCCTTCTCCCTGCTGATGTCAGATACCAGCACATTATCAGCTGAGCTCTTCCTGGACTCCATGCTTCGGCTTCTACTTTGGTAGGTGTTACTTGCTCAGTAGTTTGCTTCGTCTCTACTTTGTCCCTTGTTGCTGACTTTGCCTGTACCTGGATTACTCTCTTGCCTGCTGCCTGCCTACTGACTTTACCTGTGCCTGGATTACTCTCTTGCCTGCTGCCTGCTACTGACTTTGCCTGTACCTGGATTACTCTCTTGACCTGCTGCCTGCCTATTGACTTTACCTGTGCCTGGATTACTCTCTTGCTTGCTGCCTGCCTACTGACTTTGCCTGTACCTGGATACTCTTTTGACCGGCTGCCTGCCTATTGACTTTACCTGTGCCTGGATTTCTCTCTTGCCTGCTGCCTGCTACTGACTTTGCCTTTACCTGGATTACTCTCTTCACCTGCTGCCTGCCTGGCCAATACATTCACCACCCTGTTTCCACCTCCGTCTTGTAAGTCCTGCAGGCCGCCCACACCTAGGGGCTCAGCCTCTGGGGAACTGCGGTCAGCGCAGATGAAACCTGGGGTTGTCTGGCCGCCAAGCAGAACCTGGTCCGAGTACCGGGCTCAGCAGCGCTCTACTTGGTACAAGAACTCAGAAGTCTGACACAGGGAGACAGAGTGGGCCTGCTTTACATATAGAGAACAGATATTATGGTTTTCTTGGTTTGTGTTAACAGCATTTTCACTGCACAGTAAAGTCATAAAAAGTGAGCTACAAACTTGAAATGCCTTTATTTACTGACATGATGAAAGCAAAATAGCCATGTTTTCGTGCAAGTCGATATGGCTGGGAAACAATGTAGTGGTGGGACTTACATTTCTGTTGCGGATAAAGGAGTGCTTATTTAGAGGTGCATATCAGAACATGAAGCACCTTACGAATATTCGGGGAGAAAGCTCGTCTATGAAACGTACCGATTTTTTCATAACACAATGTTCCAAAATCGACGATTCCGTTATGGCTGCTGAAGAAACATTGGTGTTTCATGCTGTTAAACATCATCATAGCTATAAATCAATGGACTGCAGTTGCAGGTTAGTAAAAACAATAGTACTTGACTCCAACATTACGTGCAAAATATCATGTGCGTGAACAAAAACAGAAGCAGAAGCAATTGTTAACAGTGTGCTGGCTCTGCATTCCATTGATGTGGCTGTGAAAGCACTAAGTTGTGTATGCTACTATGGGTTCACGACAGATGTAGAAATCATGGGTCTGAGAAATTATTTCCAATTCTAATTTACTACTTTGATTGGAAAAATGGTGGTTTACAGTCGAAACTCATTGACGTGCATAGCACTCCAGATGAAACTGCAGAAACAATTTTGACATGCTTGGACTGACAACACTTATTTCAGAAGTGTATTGCCTTTGCAGGAGACAACTGTAATACTGACTTGGGAGGTGCCCAACGTAGAGCTGCGGGCAAGAATGTGTTTGCTAATTTAAAGAAGATGAAAGGAAAAAGCAGCGGCAATGAGATGTCGGTTGGCATTGGTTGTCCAGGACATATTTTGAATAACTGCGTGCAGCATGGTGCTGATACACATGATCCTGATATCAGAGGCGTAGCCAGGTTTTGACATCAGGGGGAGCAGACATTTCTAAAATAGCTGCCAGTACAAGGCTGAAGGGCCAGGAGAGAGGGGAGAGTTAAAATCCTCATAGGCATATATGCGGTCAGTGACTCAGCTGTTTGGGGAGACTAGGGTGTGGCTGGAGTGGGGCTACTTAAAATCCTTAGGGTGGGGGCAATACCAATGTAAGAAGTAAAGGGATAGTAGGGGTATTTTTGAACACAGCAGTGAAGGACCCCTTCACTGTATCTCTGGTGCATATGCACCAGCTATTTCCCGCTAGTATCTCTGTTACTGATGGTATTATGCACACTGAATACACTTCAGAGAATTATGTGCCAAAACATCCAAATAATGTACCACAATAATGCAAATTATTAAACAGAACAGTATTTGCAATATTCTGGAACTGAATTAGATAAAAGCATTTGTTACTGGTTGGAAAGGAAATCAAGGAAGCAAATAAGTCAAATTTCAGCTATCTGATTATAAAAAAAAAGAAACAATTTTATTTCTAGGGGCATTAATTAGTAATATCTTAAATCTCTGAGGTAATTCTACAGAAGAACACATTAGATTTCCATACCTGATACATAATACATATTTTTAAAGATTGAAGGATAAGATAAACCACTGTCTACTCCTATACCAGGTGAGGAAGGAGGCGGGACTACACAGGGAATCAGAACAGGGGGTTAGATCTCATATGAAAGAGACTAGCTGCTTCTTTTAACTTACAGGACAGCTGAAGAAAGGATAGGGACTAATAGATCCTTCATTTTTCTTCTGGCAGGTACAAAAGCTTTTAGAACTGATGTGCGTTACTTTTTGTATATAAATGAACAGAACACATGGTTGTACTGCACTGATGCTAATAAAGATAATTCAAAAAAAAAAAAAAAAAGAACTGATGTGTAGTAGCGTGAGCGAGGGTGAGCCTGGAGTCAGGACAAACTGGAGCCACACCATGGTTGCAAAGGATCTGGCAGGTACAAAAGCTTTTACAACTGATGTGTGGTACCGTAGCAGTTGCAGTTCACACATAAAGGTTTATTTAGTGAGGAGGTCATAGGTCAGTACTTTACTGCTAGGGCCTGCTAAAGCAATTTAACATGTGCTAAACCACTTTAGTATGTGCTAGCTGTCATGTCTGTGGCCGTGACCACCCTCATTCTTACCCTGTTTCTGGGAGTCAGTGGCTGTGCTGGCTTCTGCTTGTCTCTGTGTCTGTCTCTGTCTTAGTTTCTCTCTGGCTCTGTGTGCTGATTGCCTTACTGGACCTCACCTGTGTGGGCTATGCCTCTTCCAAGATGGCTGCCGACTCCTCTATGCCAGTATCCAAGATGGCCCCCGCTGTTCCTTCCTGTGGGCTGACTTCTCTGTGTGTCTAGGGTTACCATATGGCTCCAGAAAAAGGAGGACGGATTGAGCCAGCCGGGTTTTACTTCCATTGCTTTCAATGGAAGTAATTGCTTTCAATGGAAGTAATTGCCCATTGCTTTCAATGGAAAGCAATGGAAGTAAAACCCGGCTGGCTCAATCCGTCCTCCTTTTTCTGGAGCCATATGGTAACCCTATGTGTGTCAAGCCTCTGTTTGGAGGCAAGGAGATTGCTGCAGCTGTGCCTCTGGTGTTGAAGGGCTTTATTAATCACTTAGAGACTGCAGCCCTTGCCTTTGCATTTCGTCTAAGGGCCCTGGTATGTAGAGTGCTCTGTACACTGCTACATTGTTTGCTCTGTGTATGCTTCTGGTGTATGACTTGTTAGCTTGGGCACAGCTTTGTTTGTTAGCCTGTGTACAGCTTTATTAGTTCTCCTGTGTTTGCTCTGTGTATGTTTCTGGTGTATGACTTGTTAGCTTGGGCACAGCTTTGTTTGTTAGCCTGTGTACAGCTTTACTAGTTCTCCTGTGTTTGCTCTGTGTATGTTCCTGTTGTATGACTTGTTAGCTTGGGCATTGCTTCCCTGTTAGCTTGTGTTCAGTTTCCTAGTCTTCTCGTGTTTTGCTTTGAACCTGACTTCTACTTTGCTAGCCGCCTGCCCAGAGACTTTTGCTTTGAACCTGACTACGGCTTTGCTAGCCGCCTGCCCTGAGACTTGCTTTGAACCTGCCTACTGCGGGAACCCGGACATTCCCTGTCTGTCTGCCTTGCTTTCGCCTAGGTGCCTGGGGGCACTTCTGTATCCTGATCCCTGCTGTTCCTGCTTGCAAGTTCCAGTTCCGGTTTTTCCTGTAAGCCCTGCCGGCTGCCTGAACCTGAGGGCTCAACCCTCGGGGAAAGGTGGCTAAGCGTAGGTGAAGCCAGTCCAGTGGGTTCCACGCCAGTGGGTTCCAGTCCAGCGGGCTTCACTCCTGTATGTTCCAGTCCAGTGGGTCCACTCCAGTGTGTTCCAGTTCAGCGGGCTCCACATCAGTGCGCACCCGTCCGGTGTATTCCAGTCCCGTGTATTCTTGTGTAGGACTCCAGTCCGGGGTTCCGGTCCAGTCTTGTTTCGTCTCTACCTTGAAGGTGATCTTGCCTGCCGCTGCCACTCCACGGTAGTGGCCCAAGGACTCATGAACCCAGTGCTTCCAGGGAAGAAGCCTGACAGTATGCCAAGGTCCTCGGGAACGCGACACTAGCATAGTGACATGAAAAAAAATCATTTGTTTTACATGTCATTCCAGATGGGAAATAACATCAAAACAATATAACTATTATTCTTATTATTAGCATTTATATAGCGCTACCAGACGCACGCAGCGCTGAACACCTGACACAGAGAGACAGTCCCTGCTCAATAGAGCTTACAATCTAAAATAACACACACTGACAAGCAATTAAGGGCAAGGGAAGTACTGGGTGAGAAGGAACAAGTGGGAGGGCAAATGAGTAGTGGCTAGGATCCAAAAGCAGCAGTGAAAAGGTGGGTTTTCAGCATAGATTTGAAAACAGGTAGAGATGGAGCTAGACGTACAGGCTCAGGAAGTCTATTCCAGGCATAAGGTGCTGCGAGAGAAAAGGAACGAAGCCTGGAGTTAGCAGTGGAGGAGATCAATATTTAAAAGCACTTAGGCAATCAGATTCGAGTGTTTCTATTTATAATTTCTAAGCTGCAACTTGATGTCTTTCCAAAATGTATCCATCCACATTTAGAAGAGGCCAGGGTAATCCAGAGGTGGGGCCTAAATATAATCTGATAATGGAAGTATTCAGTCATTTCCTAGTTTGGGTCAGGGGCGTATCTGCGTGGGGCCACAGGGGCCTGGGCCCCCGCAGATTTCGCCCTGGCCCCCCTCCCCGCCGTCAACCCTCCCCCGCTGCTTACTTTTGCTGGCGGGGTCCGACCCGCAATCTCCATATTTCGGCTTCCTCCGTGGCCATGTGCTTCCAGGAAGTAACGCTGCAGCGCTGATTCGTTGAATCTAGTTCGGCGTCTGACGTCCCACACGTCAGACGCCGAACTAGATTCAACGAATCAGCGCTGCAGCGTTACTTCCTGGAAGCACATGGCCACGGAGGAAGCCGAAATATGGAGATTGCGGGTCGGACCCCGCCAGCAAAAGTAAGCAGCGGGGGAGGGTTGACGGCGGGGAGGGGGTGGAGAGAGGCGGCGGCGGCGGCGGCGGCGGGGGGGGGAGGCAAAAATGTGCCCCCCCTCTCTGGCTCTGGCCCCCCCTACCGCCGGATTCCAGATACGCCCCTGGTTTGGGTGAACTACAAACAGTACCAAGTGCAAATGGATAAGTTATTTATTTAAGTTCAGGATCACATAGTCAGTATCCTATCTAAAATAGACCAGGCTACTGAATATCAGGCTGTGAGGGAGTCTATACGATGTGTCCACTTTCCCTTAAGGACACTCCCTCACAGAGTCAGAACCAACTTAAAACTCACAGTCCTGCCCATGGGGGAAGCGACACTGGAGGGGTGGAGCCAGGAGGGCATGGTCCAGGACGTATAAGTGCTCAGTGCAAAGCTAGGTTAAGCCACAACAACCAGGTAGGCCAAGTTTAACTTGGGACTTCGATTCTTGACCCAGCCTGGGGCAGGCTGGTAAATATCGTTGACAAGAGACCATAGTGCTTGCCGTGGCCTGCAGGAGCAGGACCACAGGAGGACTTTGCTGCACAGGACTAGTTTTATGTTATTTTCTCTCTTGCCTGTGACGCTAACAGGCCCCCTCATACTTGGCACTTTTAATAAAGTGGCTCTGCTTTGTCCAGGCTCTGGGCCCACCCTCACTCACATTACCCCACAGGCATAAAGATAGATAAATCGTTTGCTTATCTTTATGCATCAGCTGAGATTTTTACTATTGGTCCTAATATCACTGATGTTGCTATTTCATTATAAAATGAAATCAGATCCCCACTGGACAACTGGGTTGGCCATTTTTCTGTACTAGGGATAAATGCAGCAGGCTTTAGTTTTTCAGGTCAATCACATATATTTATACCCCATCAAGATTGATTTTAGGCCTTTCCAGAGAGTTCTCATACATTTCTCTAAAGGTCACCCTTATGTCACAGAGCCATGAGTATTTCTAAGTAGTGCATGTAGTATCATCGCCATGACAACACTGGAAGTCTCCTGAGCATCACTAACTACTGAAGAACAAAGCAAGATGTGGAGAGCAAAAAGAACAAGTGTGCAGAGAATAAACACAGATTAAAAGGTCTACAGATTGCACAGGAAACTAAGAGCACTAAAATGGTAAGGGGCCCCTGCAGCTCTCAGAATGTAACCCAGACATTACAAGGAAACATATTTCTTTAAAGAAAGAAAGAAAAGTAAAGAAAAAAGGCAGTGGCATGGTTCCTCATCCACCAGGGGATTGCAGAAATCCCCTAAAGGGTATAAAATGACTCCTCTTCCTGTTTCCAAGGTACCACTGCATCAGCGAACATAACATGGCAAAAGCATCATCTGCCTTCCCTTGTCAAATAAGTCTGAAACAGATTTGGAAGAGATGCAGGACTCAAAAATGAACTGTTGCCAGCGATGTTAAAATGCACTGTATTAAAGGATGAAAAGATAAGAAGCTGATGTTATCAATCATTTTTGTACATTGATTGTTGTATCTGACATGTACTGAAAGGACATAGTACATCTGTAGTTTGGTACAATATAGATTTATACATCATTTTTTTTTAAAAAGTGCACTGTATTAACATGCATATAAGCCAGCCCAAATACATGCCAATCCCCTTATATTCAGGTCAGTACTATAAGAAAATTAATGAGGCTAGCGGCTGCTGACTCTTCCTCTTTTGGGCTTGGGCAGGATGTCATTACTTTCTCTCTTGCTGGGCCTCGGCAAGATATAGATCCTCCTTTTTCTGCTGGGCCCAGAGGAGCTCAACTGCTTCCCACCAAGCTAGATCCTTTCCAGCTTATAATGAAAACATTGATAGGCTGTAGCATTTAACACATCATAGGACCACAAATGGTCCCTACAGTAGATCATACACCTCACAAGACCTCGAATGTCCCAAACATATATTCAAATATAACACAGGGCCTCAAATGATCCCAACATCTATAATGGGCAGTGCCTATAAATTACATAACACCAAGTAACAATACACCCTATTAGCTTACTTATCCTGCCCAAATCCAATGTTAAACTCTAGGATCAGGCTGATAATCCAAATCCATTGGAATAAGTCTACAAGTTCCAGCTTTACTGCCCACCCTCTATGTTTCACCCATTTTATCTAAATTCACATCAGAGCAAATTAGAGCTGCCTTTTTTCATTCCTTACCCTAAACACTAAAGCTATATTATCTTATATTCCCAGAGATTCAGTTATTCCACACCTCTACCTAAAATCTCCCTTCACCCCCCCCCCCCCCCCCCTTCTCCTCTCTAGATCAAATCTCTATATCAGAGAACAGGTGTATTCTGATGTCTTTCTTGAATTTCTTACTGTGTTCAAGCCTCAGTAATAATGGGAAAGCAATCCAAGTGCATAGGACAACCACAGAAAGAACTCATGCTCTGGTGCTTGCATGACAAATAACCTTCACCAGTGGGGTTCTTAACAGAACCTGATCTTCTAATCATAGTGATCCGGCAGAGTTCTACCATTCTCAGTACCCCTTCAAATATCCCAAGCCACACCCTTTCAGCAATCTAAATATGAGCATCATTTTAAATTTAACATGGGCCTGAAATCCCTGAATAGGAAGCCAATGTGGCTCTGTAGAATCCAGGCGCCTTCAAATTCAGCCCAACTGCCACATTCTGAGCCATCTGTAGTTTCCTGAAGAACTTTTTACAGGAGCCTTGCACAGATGGAATTACTCCAGTCCAACTAAGATAAAATTAATTCATGGATTACTGTTTTAGAGCAGCTTAGTTCTAAATATGGGGGACAGTTGCCTACCCAGGCACTACTGGACTAAATAACTATTTCAGGGTTAGATGAATGCTCTCTCCCCTATTAGGTGTTTTTACCTATAACTCCCTTAAATGAGCATTAATACCGAAAAGTGGTATAGCTCATGCAAATTGCCCAGTTCAAGATGGATTATGGGTATGAGAGTTTTGGAAGGAAACATGTCAGCATGTAAGTGAAATCCTCAGTGATGCAGCTTTAGAAAATACCATTTGTGGCAGAATGTGTAATTGTTGAGCTATATTTTTAGGAGGAAAACAAGAGGTGGGTCTTAAACAGCAAACAGTAGCTAACAGACCACCTGAAAATAGCTTGAGCTTGGCCCTTCTTTGTGAAAGCAAAGTCTGTATAATTCAGTGTGGTACTGTGAGTGAGGGTGGGCTGCAGGGCCAGGTAAGACACGCCACACACTCAGCAAGCTGCAGTGAAAACAAAAAATATTTAATAAAGGCATCTGGAAAGGATCCTGTTCACAGGGAGGGAGGAATCAACTCTCAAGACTAGTTCTGTAAATATAACAGTGTCCTCGGATGGCCTGCTCATGCAGGACCACAGCATATATGATTCATTTATCATTCATGGTTTATTGACTTGCTCCCAAGCAAACTGATAATAACCAAAACATAAACATGCTATTTTAGTTTAGATAAGAAAGAAGGTTCCATCAAATGAACCCTGAAAAAGTGAATGTTATCTGTTATAACATGATCACTGCTGCAGCTACGAGAAGAGTTTGATGCCATCTCAAACAAGGTGATAGAACATAAGAATAGCCATACTAGGTTAGACCAAATGATCCATCTAGCCCAGTATCCTGTTTTCAACAGTGGCCAACCCAGGTCACAAGTACCTGGCAGAAACCCAATTAGTAGCAACATTCCATGCTACCAATCCCTGGGTAAGCAGTGGATTTCCCCATGTCCATCTCAATGAACTTGTCCATTAATGCTGTTGTTACTACTACTTATCATTTATATAGCGCTACAAGGCATACGCAGCGCTGTACACCATACCACATCCTCTGGCAGAGTTCCAGAGTTTAACTATTCTTTGAGTGAAAAAATATTTCCTCCTATTTGTTTTAAAAATAGTTCCACGTAATTTCAATGAGTGCCCCTTGGTCTTTGTACTTTTTGAAAAAGTGAAAAACCTTTAAAATCAAGCATGGTACTGGAAGACTGGAGGGTGGCCAATGTAACGCTGATTTTTTAAAAACGTTTCCAGAGATGATCCGGGAAATTATAGACCGGTGAGCCTGATGTCAGTGCCAGGCAAAATGATAGAGACTATTATAAAGAACAAAATTACAGAGAATATTCAAAAGCACGGATTAATGAGACAAAGCCAACATGGATTTAGTGAAGGGAAATCTTGCCTCACCAATCTATTACATTTTTTTGAAGGTGTGGATAAAAGTCAGCCAGTTGTTATTGTGTATCTGGATTTTCAGAAGGCGTTTGACAAAGTACCTCATGAAAGACTCCAGAGGAAATTGGAGAGTCATGGGATAGGAGTTAGTGTCTTATTGTGGATTAAAAACTGGTTAAAAGATAGAAAACAAAGAGTAGGGTTAAATGGTTAGTATTCTCAATGGAGAAAGGTAGTTAGTGGAGTTCCCCAGGGGTCTGTGCTGGGACCGTTGCTTTTCAACATATTTATAAATGACCTAGAGATGGGGGTAACTAGTGAGGTAATTAAATTTGCTGATGACACAAAGTTATTCAAAGTTGTTAAATCGCAGGAGGATTGTGAAAAATTACAAGAAGACCTTACGAGACTGGGAGACTGGGCATCCAAATGGCAGATGACGTTTAATGTGAGCAACTGCAAAGTGATGCATGTGGGAAAGATGAACCCGAATTATAGCTACATCATGCAAGGTTCCACGTTAGGAGTCACCGACCAAGAAAGGAATCTAGGTGTCGTCGTTGATGATACATTGAAACCTTCTGTTCAGTGTGCTGTGGCGGCTAGAAAAAGCAAATAGAATGTTAGGTATTATTAGGAAAGGAATGGAAAACAAAATGAGGATGTTATAATGCATTTGTATCGCTCCATGGTGCGACCGCACCTTGAATATTGTGTTCAATTCTGGTCACCGCATCTCAAAAAACATATAGTGGAATTAGAAAAGGTACAGAGAAGGGCGACGAAAAGGGGATGGGATGACTTCCCTATGAGGAAAGGCTAAAGTGGCTGGAGCTCTTCAGCTTGGAGAAAAGATAGCTGAGGGGAGATATGATACAGGTCTATAAAATAATGAGTGGAGTGGAACTGGTAGACGTGAAGCGTCTGATTACACTTTCCAAAAATACTAGGACTAGGGGGCATGCAATGAAGCTAAAAATTAGTAAATTTAAAACTAATCGGAAAAAAGTTTTCTTCACTCAATGTGTAATTCAACTCTGGAATTCGTTGCCAGAAAATGTGGTAAAGGCGGTTAGCTTAGCAGAGTTTAAAAAAAAGTTTGGACAGCTTCCTAAATGAAAGTGGTAAGTGCTAGCGTGGGTTTACCATAGCTTAAAAGGGCTTACCATGGGACATGCTCAGGCAACCTGCTGTAAGTTCCAAATGTATGCGTGCTACCCGCATGCTAAAATATACTTTCTATGTTATTGTTGAGCTTCTCAAACAAGCAAGTATGTCACTCTGATTCACCAGTTAATTTATATTTTGGAGGAATTTTGTTCCCTACCTCAACAAGATTGTTTGAAAATCATTGAAGATAGCATAGAAGGAAGAGCACACCCACATCAGGTCCCAACTTCATTTCTGGATTATGGTTGTAGTATTTTTATTAAATTTAAAAATAGAATAACAGAAGACAATTCAGTGTAACAATACAACAGCATACAAATTGCAAAAATCATGTAAAGGACAGAAGAGAGAAAGAGTGGAGAGGAAGAAAAGAAAAAAGAAAAACACTTCTCATCAAGCATCTCTAAAGTAGGACAATAACAAAGACCACTTCTCCTTATAAGTGATATAGCGACATGACTTTTTAGCCAGAAAGGTATCATATTTATAAGTCTGAAATACCAAATTCCACCATTCTTGATATGTGACTTGACCCAGGGTCTTCCAGTGCCCAAAAACTACTTTCAAAGCTAAAGTGAGCAAAGTATTAACAAGTAAGCATTCGTTATGGCTTAAGGAAGAGCAAAAACAATGGTCTCTGAGCAACACATATTTATACAGCATAGGACCATGGAAATGAAATATATCTGTTAAAGTGAACCAGACATCAGTCCAAAATGATTGAAGGCATACACAGTCAGAAACAAGGTGTCTGATAGTACCCCGTTGAGCATGACAAGACCAACATAAACTGGGAATGGATGGATTAATGGTATGGAATTAGCAAAGATTACTGTAACAAAAAGCTTTTTCTTGTTTAATGACAGATTCTACCAACAAAAGAAAGGAGTAGCTATGTGGGCAACATGTGCCCCTTCGATAGCCTGTTTATATATGGTCCATTTTGAGGAGAAATGGTTATTTACAAACCCTTGGAAACATCTTATATATACCTGGAACTGCTACATTGATGATGTATTCATGCTGTGGAAGGGCGATAATGATCAGCTACACCAATTTTTCACATGGCTGAATGGCATAGATTCACATATTCAGTTCACTATGCAACAGTCTGCAAGTCAAATAAATTTTCTAGATGTATTAATTACTCAGACGCAACAACAATTCAATACAGAAGTCTTCATCAAGCCAACAGATCGAAACACTCTTTTACATTATTATAGCAATCATCCACAAGCTACCAAAGATAGTCTACCTTTCTCTCAATTACTAAGATTTCGCCGGATTTGTAGCGATACCAAGACCTTCAAAAAACAAGCAAAAAATTTGCTTCATAAATTTAAAGATAGAGGGTGCACGGATAAAACATTACAAAAATCACATATAAGAGCAAAAATACAATCACAGAGATGCTCTATTACAGCCTAGTATCAAAAATCAAGAACCAAATGTTCAAACTTGTGTCCTCAAATATATGCATAATACCAATGCAGCTGTGCGCATCTTAAAACAACACTGAAGGATTTTGCAATCTCATCCCGTCTTCCGCACTCAAGAACTTAGAATAGCCTACTCGCGGGGTGCTAACTTAAGGGATTCGTTACAAATAAAACAAACCAATAAAAATATAGTATCTATAAAGGGACATAAGGAGTGTGGCAAATGCATCTTTTGTATAAATATGATAAGAACAGACATCTTTATTAAGTCGAGTGACAAAAAAGAATATAAATTGAGGTATGATACAGACTGTGAAACATCTGATATGTCCTTGTGAGAAATTGTATGTGGCAAAGACAACCCACTCTCTAAAACAACATCTTAGTGTAAACCCCCTGGTGGCAGAGCAAGGTTTAAAATATGGTACCAAATATGTCACAGTGTTTCCCCAAAATGACTCAACACCAATCAGGGAGTTTAACAATAAAAAGAAATTTTTTTTTTAGGGGATTATATTTAAATGCTAATGAAATCTTATCAACTTGCAAATTTAACATATGTATTCCAATTACAGGTTTGCAACACAAATCAGTTTAGAAACATTGGGAGTATTTTCAGATAAGTATAAATATTAGGTACATAAATCATTTAAGCACATTCAATTTTACAAAACACTAGATTCTTTAACATTTCTTTTCTCCTGTCTTTCAGATTTCCATAGACCCTCAAGGATCTCAACATGTAACTCTACTTTTTTTTCCCCTTAGTTATCTCTCACTTATTGTTCAGGTTTCTTTTACTATTTTCTCTTTTGTGCACTTTTTAAAATAGTCTCAGTCACTTAGCTGCTCTCTCTGTTTTCTATCTCTCTCTCTTGAACGGTGGGCGCCTTTTCTTTCAGGTGATGATCTCCAGCGTAAACTTTCTTCCAGTCTTTTCCTAGTAACATCTTCTCATCAATACATCTCTATCCCAACTGCCAGCCTGAGCTGTTTTGTCACTCTCCTGAAAGTTCCATCAGCATGCGGAACACTCAGCCCATGCACACAGACCACTCAGTTTAACTGCACTGCTCACTGTCTCCACACCAGATTCAGAATGAGCCAGGTAATCTTTTAAAATTTAACCCATAGGGTTACATTCGGGCTGGCAAAATAAAAAAAAATGTATATAATTTTTTTTTTCCAAACACCACCCCAAAACCAACACCCCCTTAGACAATCCATTCCATCTACATTTGTCTAATAAATACATCTTCAACTATCCCCAACATTTCAATTTCCATGCACTTTACCCACATATACATTTAATTTTTACATGCCACCCTTTTTAACTTCAGTTTTTATCACAAATGTTTTATGTGGTGAATATGTTTCAATATACTTTTCTTTTACCACAAGCACAATAATTAATTACATTTTACCTCCTGATTGAACAGTCTCTAGCAGAAACAGACAAGGTTGTTTCTGGGTAACCCACAGTCTTTCCCTCAGGTCAGAGTCACCCCTCAGTCACAAAATGTCTCTTCTTTTTCCTCTTCTTGAAATCGTAGGTCTTTCTTTCCTTGCGTCTTCTTACATGCTTCTCCACCTTACACTCTCTGGCTGGATCTCTCTGACTGAAGTCCAATTCCCCATCTGTACCTTTTCGTCTCACAGGCCAGGAAAACAGTTGCAGTTCTTGCCCCGCAACAGACTCTAGCTGCATCTCTGTCCATTTATCCTGGCCCCTTACTTCTCTTTGCTTTATTTCTTTAGTGTCTCTCCTGATCACAATTTTCCTCAATTTATTGTATTTATTTTCAGATTCTGGTAACGTTTCCTTCAGTACCATTTCTTTTCTTTCTGAACTGACTGTCCATTCAATCTCTTCTGAATGTGCTGATTCATTTATTTCTGACCATATTAAATTTTCAGAACCATTTCTCTCAGGATTTATTTTCTTTACCTCATCAACATCTGCCTGGAGTTTTCTGTTTTCCACAAGGGGTTGCAAAATTTCCTGCTGCTCCAACATCTCCTCCTCCAGAGAATTCTCCATCTGGAGCTCTTCCACAGGTTCCCTGTGTGGTTGTATCACCAGAGGATCACCATTTACCACTTCTCCTTCTGGCAGCTCGACTTCATCAGAGTGAGAGAACAATATTGATTTAGGAAGTGATTCCTCCAACTCAGGAACTGAGGCTTTTTCATTTCCATTCCCCTCTGCAACTGCCCGCTCTTCTTCAAACACCAGAACCTGTGACTCCACGTCCTGTTGAACACCCAAATTTTCCACAGCTTCCTCCTTTTTCCTTCTTTCTTCCTCAACCAACTTTTCAAACACCCTCTCGATCTTATGTAATTTCTCTTCCATCAGAACCAACTCCTCAGACGAGAGGGTCAGGACCTCAATGGTCTGATAGACCTGGTACCACTGTGTTGGACTAGACCTGGGTTGCCGGACCCTTTCAGCTTCAGGGCTTGACTCATATTCCCACAGGCCTAGGTTGCTGCTTCTGGTTGCCATGGACCTCCGCATCCTCTCATGATGGAGGTCTTCCACTGCCCACTCAGCTCGGCAGTGTCGCCAGACATGACCTGCTTGACCACACTTGTAACTTATGAGAGGCCTCCGGTCCTCTTGAAATGAGAACCTCCCAGCATTCTCACACCACTGTCCATGATGCCAACCTGCATTTTTTTGTGCAGTATTCTTCTTCTTCCCAGTAATCTTATCTATTATAATCTGCTCCTCAATCCCAAAATCTTCTCTGTTTCTCCATTCTGTGGCTGGGAGTGAACTCAGACCCTCGGGGGGACCAAAAAATTAGCCAGAAAGAACCTACTGATACACATTCCACAATACACTTTAAATTTACAGGCAAGGCCACCCCCAGGGTATTAAGTGGGGTGATTTATCCTGCCCGTGACGCCAATTGTAAACCCCCTGGTGGCAGAGCAAGGTATTAAAAGATGGTACCAAATATGTCACAGTGTTTCCCCAAAATGACTCAACACCAATCAGGGAGTTTAACAATAAAAATAATTTTTTTTTTTAGGGGATTATATTTAAATGCTAATGAAATCTTATCAACTTGCAAATTTAACATATGTATTCCAATTACAGGTTTGCAACACAAATCAGTTTAGAAACATTGGGAGTATTTTCAGGTAAGTATAAATATTAGGTACATAAATCATTTAAGCACATTCAATTTTACAAAACACTAGATTCTTTAACATTTCTTTTCTCCTGTCTTTCAGATTTCCATAGACCCTCAAGGATCTCAACATGTAACTCTACTTTTTTTTTCCCTTAGTTATCTCTCACTTATTGTTCAGGTTTCTTTTACTATTTTCTCTTTTGTGCACTTTTTAAAATAGTCTCAGTCACTTAGCTGCTCTCTCTGTTTTCTCTCTCTCTCTCTTGAATGGTGGGCGCCTTTTCTTTCAGGTGATGATCTCCAGCATAAACTTTCTTCCAGTCTTTTCCTAGTAACATCTTCTCATCAATACAGCTCCATCCCAACTGCCAGCCTGAGCTGTTTTGTCACTCTCCTGAAAGTTCCATCAGCATGCGGAACACTCAGCCCATGCACACAGACCACTCAGTTTAACTGCACTGCTCACTGTCTCCACACCAGATTCAGAATGAGCCAGGTAATCTTTTAAAATTTAACCCATAGGGTTACATTAATGACCACAAATTTAATCTATGCCACCAAAGATTAGAGGCCCCTTTGGTTGCTCACAGTAAAATCATTCCACATATATTTGAAGATTTTAAATGCATAGTAATTGACCATGTAATGCAATCCACTAGTGGAGGCGATAGAGATCGGAAACTTCATCAGATTGAACAGCGCTGGATATATAGGCTGAAATCTCTATCTCCTTCGGGATTAAACAATCAAATTGAATGGAATGCCTTTATTTAAAAGGCCTCCTTTGTTTCTCCGTTCCGGTTTCCTTTTTTGTTTTCAACTAAACCAGTCATTTTAGCACTGTAGCTTTAAGAATTCAATCTTCATGCTGATAGGCTCAGAATGGAAGGCATCAGTTTAAAAACCTTGCGGCCAACTTTGAAACATTAGTCCTGGAAAAGGAAGGCAGGATATAAATAGGTAAGTGAGAATCTATAAGATAAAGTTGCCAGGTCCTATATTTCTCTCTCTTTAATTCACAGTTATATGTATTTATTACTCTAGGGCTTCACTATGGTTATGGGCATCGCTCCTAAAGAAGCTTGCAGCGAAACAGAAATTTTCTGTAGAGCGTCCCCAGCCGCAGCTGCTACTAAAGTCCAGATAAGTTCCACTGATACATCAGTGGTATACAATAAAAGTATATAACATAAAAAGAAGTAAAATAAATACATTATTCATATTGATAAAATTAGAGGGTTTTTTTTGACTAATGAAGAGCTCATGCACTATCCACATCGGAAAGCATTCCTGTCAATAGTGGATATAAGCATTCAATCATTCACTGTTTAGCTGTTTTAACAGAGAATGTTGAGCATCTGAAGTCTTTTTCCTCCAAAATATAAATTAATGACTTTGGATGACACAAAGTTATTCAAAGTAGTTAACTCGCGACAGGATTGTGAAAAATTACATAAGGACCTTACGAGACTGGGAGGGCTAAATGGCAGATGACGTTTAATATGAGCAAGTGCAAGGTGATGCATGTGGGAAAAAAGAACCCGAATTATAGCTACGTCATGCAAGGTTCCACGTTAGGAGTTACGGACCATGAAAGGGATCTGGGTGTCGTCGTCGATAATACACTGAAACCTTCTGCTCAGTGTGCTGCTGCGGCTCGGAAAGCGAATAGAATGTTGGGTATTATTAGGAAAGGTATGGAAAACAGGTGTGAGGATGTTATAATGCAGTTATATCGCTCCATGGTGTGACCGCACCTTGAATATTGTGTCCAATTCTGGTCGCCGCATCTCAAGAAAGATATAGTGGAATTGGAAAAGGTGCAGCGAAGGGCGACTAAAATGATAGCGGGGATGGGACGACTTCCCTATGAAGAAAGACTAAGGAGGCTAGGGCTTTTCAGCTTGGAGAAGAGATGGCTGAGGGAAGACATGTTAGAGGTATATAAAATAATGAGTGGAGTGGAACAGGTGGCTGTGAAGTGGCTGTTCACGCTTTCCAAAAATACTAGGACTAGGGGGCATGCGATGAAACTACAGTGTAGTAAATTTAAAACAAATCGGAGAAAAGTTTTCTTCACCCAACGCGTAATTAAACTCTGGAATTCGTTGCCAGAGAATGTGGTGAAGGCGGTTAGCTTGGCAGAGTTTAAAAAGAGGTTAGACAGTTTCCTAAAGGACAAGTCCATAAACCGCTACTAAATGGAATAACATGTATAGAATGTTTGTACGTTTGGGAAGCTTGCCAGGTGACCTTGGCCTGGATTGGCCGCTGTCGTGGACAGGATGCTGGGCTCGATGGACCCTTGGTCTTTTCCCAGTGTGGCATTACTTATGTACTTATGTACTAACTGGTGAATCAGAGTGACATACTTGCTTATTTGAGAAGTAAAACTTTAGTTTATTAGCAAGTACCATACACAGTTTGAATTGTATTTTATTGCTGAGGCAATGTGTCTGAGGGGCAGAGAGTGGGAGATCATGTGCTAATCAATTACCCCATCTACATTACCACACGCTGATAGTGCAAGAGTACCGCTTGAACCTTTACTGCCTACAAAATAGGTGTTGATAAGTGCTGATGCAGTAATTTCTTTTAATGGCCATGGGCTAATGGCAACAATAATGCATGGCCATTAATACAAAAAATAGAAGATCGGCCATTTTACTGCTGTGGTAAAAGTGGCTTTGGCATGTGGGGAAGATCCGCATAAGGGCACGCGCTAACACCACTTTCTACAGCATCTTAGTAAAAGAACCCCTTAAAAAATGCAAACTAGGGGGAAAAAAACCCTGTGTATTTGCAAGTGAAAACTCAGAGCATCCAATTCCAGGCCTGGTTCCAACTGAGCTGAAAGGAGCAGCTAGAAACTGCTAATGCTAGGGAAAAAAATCATACTTTTTCTTGCAATAAATAAGAAAAGTGGAAGAAAAAATAGCTTAGGATAGAAAGAGGAAATGAACCAAAAATGAAGCTATCAACATTCACAGCCCAAGTCGCATTGTACTTGTATAGGTAGTAACATTTTGCCGAAAATTTTGTGCAATGATAGAAACAGAGGCTGTGAAAAAAAATGCATGATTAGGATGAGGATGGGGAGTTGCCATGTGTTACACTAGAAATGGGATCAACCCCCGTCAAGAGAATAAGGGGCTGAGACATCTCTGAAGCTGTAGAAATTTTGTGTATCAATAAAGATTTTCCTGGTGCAGCTAAATGGCCCTGAACTTTTTAATTATCAGGCCCTTAGAAGATGAAGTATGTCTAAAGTATGTCTAAAGTTTGGGATGGATCTTTATATATGTTTTTATCTTTTGTAGGGGTCAGTCCTTGAGACAGACCTAGGTATGGGCAAAACATGCATGTCGGACAGTAACAACAACCCCTGGGTCCGATGTACGTGAAAGAAGATAAGTATTTAAATATAAAGTTATTTTAAGAGTATTGAAAATATTTCAAAATATTTTAAAAACATATAGAAAAGAATTAGGCATTATAGTGAGCCGATGAAGAAGTGTGTGCAAGATCCATTGCCATGAGGGTAAGTTGGCAATGTGCACAGCTGAGGTCACCAAATTAACAGAAGAAATTACTCAAGTTTGGATGAATGTATATTGTGGATGGAGAAATTAAGGAGTGGGAGTTACTTATAGAGGACAGTATGTCTAAAGTCTACATGGAATGTCAAAAAATAGTTTTGTAGCAGATATCTTTTTGCATAACATCTAAATTTCAGCACTTAAGAGCATCTTGCAAAGGAATATAAATGCGGTATTTTAATTACCAAACATTTTCAGACTCAAGTTACTTTACAAAACAAAATAGTTTATTCGGTCTTTATTATTTAACCCTGTGGATTCTCCAACCCCCACCTCACTTTCTGAGAATCAGCCTCAACCAGGGAAGGTCAGTTTAAATTCCACTGATGTGACCTTGGGCTAGTCATTTAACCCTCCACTGCCTCAGGTACAAACTCTGGGGCCTCATTTACTAAATTGTGTTAAAATTTGCAGTTACCGCGGCTTAATGTGGGACTCTACTGCGCAGTGACTGCAAATTTAATACACTTACTGGGAGTATTCATAGGAAATTCTCTTGCATGTCACATGTTAACATTCACATTAACACAATAAATTCAGTATGTTAACTGCCAAACACCTTCCATGCTCACACTTTTCCCATGCTATGCCTTTTGACACAAAACACACTTAACGAACAGTTTTCCGTGCAGTAACTGCTAAATTATGGCAAAGCCCCTTAACGCGGCTCTGCACTAGCAGTTACCACGTGTTACATGCTTAACACGGTTTAGTAAAAGGGCCCCTTAGATTTGAAGCCTTCCAGAGCCCTAAATGTAACTCACCTTGATCTACTACTGAAAAAAGTCTGAGCTAAATCCTAATCCCTCCTTTTTCTCTACCTGTCTATTTTCTGCCTTTCCTGAGCTCTGTCTCTCCTTCTCTCTTTTCCCGCTCCCCATAATCTTCTTGGCTGGACCATCTGTTTCTCTTCCTTTTTCCTTTATATTTTATTCATTCTATTCATAACCATCCTATTTAAATCTATTGTTTTCTTCATCTCATTACCTCCTTTCATTGTTGGCAGTCTTACTCTTCAGCACCATTAACTTCCCCCTTTTTTTCACCTGCCACTTTCCTCTTATTTCACTTGTGCTTCTCAGAGTCTCTCCTTTCTTCCTTTCACCTCACCTCTCTCTATTACTTTCCAGGCTGTCCCCCCCTCCTCCCTCAAACCACAAAGAATGGTAGCTATTAGGAAGATTTATTAGAATTTGAATCCACTGCCCCTCTTAACCATTAGCAGCATCCCCCTCCCTGGGCCAGTACAAAAGTACTAGGCACACCCCCTCTTCACCACCAACTGTATTTCAAGACTAAATGCCACAGTCCTACTCAAAGATATTGATAATTGCTATAAACTCACAGTCATGAGCTCCTCCCTAAAGAATCATATAAGAACCCACAGTTGGACACAAGCCCCCTGTAATGCAGCTGGTGACGGGCAGCGCTTTTGGTGTCCACCACGACGTTAAACCTGGATATTCAATGCCAGGTCATTTCCGGCGACCGGCACTGAATATTCGGTTACATGTTATGTTAAGTCGATATTCATTGCTAACCAGTTAAGTGCTTAGGGCTGTATTCTATAAGGTTATGCTCCTAAATTTACACTCCTAAATAGCGTGCACCAAAAACATTAGCATGCATTTGTTAAAGGGGCCTTAAATTAGAAGCATAAATTTAGGAGCATAGATTTACACTCCTAATTTTAAGGCTCCTTTAACAAATGCATGCTAGTGTTTTG
This sequence comes from Microcaecilia unicolor, assembly GCF_901765095.1. NCBI lineage: Eukaryota > Metazoa > Chordata > Amphibia > Gymnophiona > Siphonopidae > Microcaecilia > Microcaecilia unicolor. Next base: position 204,677,660 of record NC_044031.1, read on the forward strand.
GTGCACGCTAAAAATGAGCGCATGCTAAACACTGAGTCGCCCGTTATAATCTTACATTTAGGAGCATACATTTTAGGAGCATAACCTTTATTGAAAAAGGAGTAGCCTAGTGGTTAGTGCAGTGGACTTTGATCCTGGGGAACTGAGTTTAATTCCCACTGCAGCTCCTTGTGACTCTGGGCAAGTCACATAATAACCCTCCATTGCCCCTGGTACAAAATAAGTACCTGAATATATATGTAAACCACTTTGAATGTAGTTGCAATAATCCTCAGAAAGGTGGTATATCAAGTCCCGTTTCCCTTTCCCTTAGCAGTTAAAGATAGGCCTGCTATTTATGTTGCCTATTTTAACTGCTAAACATAGCTTGTTTGGCACTGAATATCCCCACCTAATCGTCTATGTCACTTGATATAGCTGGTTAGCCACTAACCACAGATATTCAGAGGAAGATAATATCCGTGGTTAGGTGCTAAAGCGCTATGTAACCGGCCAGGAGCATTCTTCGCCAGTTAAATAGTTTTGAATATTGGGCCCAAGGATGACAATTTCAAAAAACATTATGCAGGTTAATACTGACTTACTCTGGTAAAAGGACTGTTTTAAACAACAACTGTCGCCCCCCCCCCCCCCCCAAAAAAAAAAGAAAAACTGAAAAAGCATGCATGGTTCTCAAATGACACAAGCATATCAGGTTTTCACGATACTCACAATGGAGGCAGTGCATGCAAATGAATCTCACGTGAATTCAGCATGGATATCTTGAAAACCTGACCAATATGTGGCACCCAAGAACCAGAGTTGTCTACCCTGCTATATATCAAACCTTCCACAAATTTATGTTTATTTGCTTGACTGCCATTTGCTAAAAACAGCAAAGAGTATATATCCCAGCAACAGAATAAAATAGTAATTTACACACAATCATCATCCATATATAACATAATATCATTCTATAAAACTACATCAGTATAAAAACCAAATCATATACTACAAAATACAATATAATACAAAAAAGAAAACCTATAATAAAAGGAAAATGGGACTTGATATGCCACCTTTCTGAGGTTTTTGCAACTATATTCAAAGCAGTTTACATATATTCAGGTACTTATTTTGTACCAGGGGCAATGGAGGGTTAAGTGACTTGCCCAGAGTCACAAGGAGCTGCAGTGGAAATTGTTTTAAAGAAGAGACCATCAGACCATTGTATAGAATATCAGGCATAAATCTGAATAAAGCTAGTGCATGGACCAACAGAAACATATCTATACTTTCTAAAAATGAGTGTGCTGACCAAATTTGGAGGACTGGAAGAGTGGCCTAGTGGTTAAAGCACTGGTCTTGCAATCCAGAGGTGGTTGGTTCAAATCCCACTGCTGCTACTTGTGATCTTGGGCAAGTCCCTCAGGTACAAACTTAGATAGTGAGCTCTCCTGGGACAGAGAAATGTCCAGTGTACCTGAATGTAACTCACCTTGAGCTACTGCTGAAAAAAAGGTATGAGCAAAATCTAAATAAATCTACACAAAATGATAATATCACCACAGAAAAAAACCATGATTCAAATAAAAGACTAGAGTCTAAGTAAACCCTTAAAGGCTTCACTGTCAATTTCAATGTAAGTGTAAACACGCCTACTGAGGGAAAAGTCACTACCAATCCACATAGCTTTAGATTTGTCCAGGTTAGGTTTCAAACTGCCAGTGTTACAGGCCCTTTAACACAATAAACCTCCAACTGGGAAAACAGAACAAACTACACTGCTATAGATCTCTCTAACAGACCTCTGACATAGGCAAATTTGATCTCATGTATTTTAATTGTGGGTATCCTGAGGGGTCTTCAGGTCAGCTTTCAGAAGCACTGGCCTACAGACACTACATGCTAGTAGAATATTTCATATCTGTCAAACTCAGAACAGAGATATGTACTTTCTCCAGATTAAAAATAAAAAAGGAAAAACAAATTACTATTCAACAGAAAAATTATAACATACACAACAGCATAATAAATATAATATGCAAAATTCATAAAATATCAAATAATAAAATGTAAAAATATAACATTAAAACTATACTAATAAAAAGTATCCCCCGTTTACAAAGCTGCGCTAGCAGCAGCCAGCACACTAATGTCGGCATTGCCACACGGCAGCCAGGGGGGCATATTTTTAAAGAATTGAGAAACAGAATAGCAATCATTAAAGTCACATATTTTTAAAAATGTCAAACACTAATAAAATATTTAAGAATAGCACTCAATCAAATAACATCCAATAAGTTAAAATAAGGTTTGAAATTCCTCCACACTCTCTCCTTCCTCACGTGCCCAGCATTCATCTCTCTCTCTCTCTCTCTCTGCCAGCCCAGCAGAAATTTCTTTCCCACCATCTAGACGATCCTCCTCTCCTTTCTCCATCAGACCTCAGGTCCCCAGTATCTTCCTCCCTCCCTCCCACAGTGTTCCCTTCTGCCCAAACCCCCTCATCTAATTCCCTTCGCTCCTCTCTCCCAACCCCAGAAGTAGGGTCTTTTCTCCTCTATTGCCCACCCTCAGTCACTTCTCAGACTCAGAAGCATTCCCTTTTTCCTCTCCCTCGCCCCACCCCCTAGCCCCAAGATCAACATTTTCCTCTCCCCTCGACCCAGCATTAATGTTTAATGTATATTTGAGTTCTCTGGGCGATGATCTTCTGGGTGATGAGATTTCTGTACTATCTCATGCAGATGATATATTTCTTTTGGGCACTGCTTTACCCAGTTGGGAAAGTTGGGATAGTACCTTAGATTCTATCAAATATTATATTTATCTGATAGATAATTGGGCTTCGAGTCATCTCTTGAAATTAAATAAAAAGAAGACGAGGGTACTTTGGTTTGGAGATACAGTCAAACTTCCAAATACAATTGTTACATTATTTTCAGGGGAGGTGTTAAATATTGAGGACCATTCTAGAGTGTTAGGTGTAATTCTGGATACAACCTTTTCTTTTGAAAAACAGATTAATACTCTCAGTAGAAGAGGTTTTTTAAAAGCTTCAACAGATTTCAGCAATAAGATCTTTATTAATGAAAGATGATTTTAGATCTGTTGCTCAAGCTGTCTTGTAGCCACAATTGGATTATTGTAATTCACTGTATTCTTGTGTTTCAGTAAAGCAGTTAAAATACTTACACAGCTATTAGATTAATTAGTGGGATTGGGCGCTTTGATAGCGTGTCTCACATCTATCAAAATTTTCATTAGCTAACGATAAGTAAACGTATTGACTTTAAAATTCTTCGTTTGATTTTTAAGTTAATCTCTGGCTTGAATTCTGAGGGTTTAACTAAGCTGTTGACTTTTTCATCTGCAGAGAGGACTCTGAAATTGGGTTTTCCTTCTTTGAAAAATGTTCGGTTTAAATCTATCTTAGAAGCCTCTGTTCCATTTGTTGGGGCTAGATTATAGAATACGCTTCCTTTGGAACTGAGATCTGTATCTTCTCATCTCTCATTTAGGAAACTGTTAAATGACTTATTTGTTTGAACAACAACTTTGGTTTTATTTTATAGTTTTGTTTGTTTAAAATTTGTTTTGTTTTCATTTTTATATTTTATGTTGTTACGTTACTTGCCATTTTCTCCTTTATTATTGGAGTTGCTTTTAAAAATGTAAACTGCTTTGAATCCTTTGGGAATAACAGTGGTATAGAAAAGTCCGATAGTATAGTATAAGAAACATTCATCTGGGATTCTATCCCTCCCATCTCTTCTCCCTCCTCCCTCTCATAAGGTGTGCTTCAGTTTCCACTGCTGGTGCTGGTGCTGACACTGGCACATAACAAGCTGCACAACAATAAAGCTCCTCCCTCCATAGGCGCTGACTCTGTGGGTGCTCAAGCACCCCCAATATTTCACCCACTAGATGTTCCCTTCGTCCCTCCTCCCTCCCTCCCTTCGAGTTCTAGGCCCCCTCCCTCCGAATTTTAAAAGTCATCATCTTACCTCGTCAGGGTTATGGCGGCAGCAGCAGTGAAAAGCGTGCAGGCTCGGCGCTTAGTTCAGTCTTCCCTTCTCTCTCTCTCAGCTCTGCCGCCGTAACCCCGACAAGGTAAGATGATGACTTTTAAAATTCGGAGGGAGGGGGCCTAGAACTTGAAGGGAGGGAGGGAGGGGGGGCCTTGGAACTCGGGAGGTAGGGAGGGAGGATGGGGGGGCCTTTGAACTCAGAGGGAGGGAGGGGGACCCTGGAACTCAGAGGGAGGGGGGATGACCCTGGAACTCAGAGGGAGGGGGGACGACTGGAACTCGGAGGGGGGACCCTGGAACTCGGAGGGAGGGAGACCTGGAACTGGGAGGGACTAGAACTGGGAGGGAGTAGGGGCCTGGAACTTGGAGGGAGGGGGAGGGGGGACAGGGGAGGAGGAGAGGGAGGGGGATGAGGGGGAGGGTGAATGCACCACCTGAAAAAAAAAAATTTCAGCACCCCCAATCATTTTGAAAAGTTGGGTCCTATGCCTCCCTCAACCAAAACTGGCTTTGGTAGGTAGCACTGTGAGTCCTGGGCTGCTCCCCTACAGAATTCCCCTGCAGCACAAACCATACACACCCCTGTATTGCTCTCTGTGTCAGCACATAGTGGAGAAGCACTTCTCAAACAGGGAAGCATAACAAAGAGGAAGGTGAAATAGACCCTCTCATTTCCATTACAGCTTCACTGCCTTTGTACTGTGCAGCAGAGTGAAGCAGAGCCCAGGTTCATACTGAGGGCAGGAAGGGTGCAAAAGTCAATAAATGCCCATTGTCTCCCCTGTGGTTGTCATGAAGTAGTGGGTGGGATGGGGCCACCAGGGGGTGTGCAACACAGGGCACAGTTCCAGCTTAGGATGCTCCTGGCAGAGTCAATAGAAGCAGTGGCTTCTGCCACTGCCAGGCCCAAATCTCTAGCACACTATTTTATTTATTTATTAGGATTTATTTACCACTTTTTTTAAGGAATTCACTCAAGGCAGTGAACAGCAAGAATGAGTCAAACATAAGCAATAGACAATTACAGCAGTAAAAATATTCAACCAACAATACAAAGTATGGCATAGTATGCTACATTACAACGCCAATGCAATACGAAATAAAAAAATTTAATACATAGCATAGGGTATAAACAAAGATGGAACATACAGATAGATAAGATAGCATAACAGGAGTAAGAAAATAAGGGACTAGTTTAAAGAAAGTTGCTTGAACGTTATCCTATCTAGGGTCAGAGTGGATAGACATGTCCTGCTATGTGCAGCCGGTGTCATTTACTTCTTCCGTTAAAGGCCTGGTTGAAGAGCCAAGCTTTCACCTTCTTCCTGAAGTAGAGATAGTCTTGTGTTTGGCGGAGCCTTATTGCAGCTACTCCAGAAAAGGCTTGCTTGCGGGTATTACATCGTGTGATGTCCTTTGGAGAGGGTGTGGTTAGGGAAACTCCTTGGGAGGACCTTAGTGACCTTGAAGGTGTGTAGACAGATCCTGTTCTTCAAGTACTCTGAGCCATTTCCTTTAAGGGCCTTGAAGGTCAAACACAGAGTTTTAAATTTCGCTCTGTATTGTACTGGTAGACAGTGAAGTTTATGCAAAAATGGTGTGACGTGGTCACATCACCTACAAACTCCTATCAGTCTTGCTGCAGCATTCTTAATCAATTGGAGCTGGTACAGTGCATTACAATAATCCAGTCTTGATGTTGTCATGGCATGCACTACTGAGACAAGGCTTGCCGTCTCGATGTAAGGAGAAAGGCAGCGTAGCTGTCACAAGTGATAGAAGCTGCTCTTGAAGGTTGCTTGGATTTGGGAGATCAGAGTAAGTATTGAATCGAGCTGTATTCCAAGGTTCCTGACTTGTGATTTGAGGGGAGTTCATATTTCCCAAAAGAAATTTTGATTCCATGTATTTTCCCACGTGTGTTAGGGACCCATAGAAGCTCACCCCTGGCTCGCCTAATGCTTCCATTGGTCCTGAGTCTAAGATTCCAGAAAGAGGCTTTAATCTCAAGATTCTTCAATGAGCAGCATGCTCACTATCTGTGACCCTGAAATACACATAAAATTCTCTATCCCAATGGCTGGTAATTCTCTTTAAATTTCCTCCTCAAGTTGAAAAGAATGAGAAATCCGAGGTCACTTATGAACCAAGTTCTCTTGGGGATAGTGTCTATAAATTTGTTTGTTTTGTACATGCCAAGACAGGAATAAATCTCATACTGAAGCAGGCATATGTTGAGCACTATCTCAAGCTCTCAGATTTATAGCCAGTACTCTCAATACTTCCATCATAATAAAAAGAATTCCTGCTGAGCTCGTAAGGATCACTGATATCCAAAGCCCATCGAGGTATGCTTACATCTCTTATTAAACAGGGTGCACTGAAGATGAGTAGGACTATTTCTGTCTGTTTTTGCAGTGTTTTCTCTGGTCTCATGTGTGGATACACATAAACTTTGCATGGATATGTTGCCCCCTCCCTGTTACACCCAGGGTCATCTTCAGCAGGTGCAAAAGAGGTGCACAGAGCACACAGGCTGAAAGACAGCCTGGTAACATGGCCACTGGCAGCAAAAGGGAACTGCAAGGGGTACATGGGCCCCCACCTTTTCCCTGAACCAGCTCTCTCCTGGTGAAGGATGATGCTCAGGCCATTTATGGGCCTGGCTCACGGGCAGATTTCGGTTACAGGTGCTCATAGGCAAAGGGGAGGAACGGTCCTCTCCCAAAATCAGAGAGGGCTCTTCCCACCTCCCCGCTGCCCTTACCTGGATCCTCCCCTTTTCATGGTGCCCTGCTACGTTCACTGCTGTACCTTAGATTTCTTGCAGCAATCAGTGACACCTCCTTCTGTAAGTAACTATCCAGTGTGCGGCTTTCCAGCACTCATACACTAAGATGTCCTGCAATGATTCACCCCTTCTCTGGCACAGGCTTCCTCTCACAATAGAAATCTGAGTACTGGAAAGTTACAGAGGAAGCATTGCAGGCTGCCACTACTGGGTACAGTGGCATCAGGCCCAGATCAGGAGACAGCAGCAGCAACACTCTGGTGTCGATCAAAAGTTAGTGCTAAAGGCAATCGCCTATATTACGTATGCCCAAGTCAGGCCTTGCTTGGTCTGGCTGCTCAGAAAGCAATGTGGTGGCAGATTGAAAAACTCAGCTCCAATAAGGTTTATTTCAGTAGCTGCACTGATTCCCTGTGGAAAGCAAAGTAAATTCAAAACATTCTGCTTTGTCTTCTAATGCTTCAATCAGTTGTCTCCCGAGTACCTTTTCTAACTGCTGCTTAGTTAAACTCCCACAAGGGAACGTCAGTCCTCCCAGCTGGCACTTCTGTCCTCTTCACCACTGGAATCAGCAAGAGGTTACTTTATATCCAAACAATGGAACAAAATATATCTTGAAGTGCGCATGAAAACCTGTTAGCTAACTTTCAGGAAAAAAAAATCCAAACCTCTCTATTCACCTAGGCCCCTGATGGCGAACCTGACGCATGTCAGCACTGACACGCGTGCCATTTTCGCTGACACTTGGCGGATTTCAGCATTTCCTTGATTTGTCCAGGTTTCTTGACAAATCCGCCCCGCACTCCCCGACAGAATCCTCCGATGAGCACGTGACCACCTCACCTTCTTAACTCCTCTGCTCTGATGCACGCGCGACGGCGATGCAGGCAGGCTAGAGGCAGCATCTGTGCTTGTGCGTGTGCCAGCCAGCGCCTGCCTGCTCAGCATCAGCTGGTGATAATCCTGCACGCACTGCACGCTTCACGCAGGCGCAGCGGCTTACTTCTACTGTCTGCAGCCTGCCGCCTTTTCTTCAGCCGCTGCCATAATAATCGCGAGTCGACGAGAGCACGAGGCTGCAGCGGGACGGTCTGGTCTCTGTCTTCTGAGTCTTCTCTTGTTGTGCCCTGCCTGCCCCTTGCTTAGCCGCCGCCATAACAGTGAGGTAAGATTCTTAAGAATGGGCTCCCATGATAAATTGTTTGGGATAAATATAAGTAATATAACAGCAGGTTATGCCATGATAAATATCACGAAATTATGGTTTTTTTCTCGAAGTGACACACCACCCAAGTTATGCTCGGTTTTCTGGCGAATTTTGACACACCAAGCTCAAAAGGTTGCCCATCACTGACCTAGACTTTCCCAAAGTACCCAATTCCAGGCTGGATACTTTTTGCCCAGTCCTGGTTTTGAACGTAAATCCCAAAGCAGTGTGGGATTTGTAGTGTCTGATTCTGAACGTTGAGATCAATACTGCAAGTCCCATAATACAACAGAATTTGGTGGTCAGAAATCCAGGACTGTCCCAAAATCTCCAGCCTGGAACTGGGTAACTTGCAGGCTCAATTTCAAAAGAGAAGGACGCCCATCTTTCAACATAAATCGGTAGATGGGTGTCCTTCTCACAGGGTCATCCAAATCGATATAATCGAAAGCCAATTTTGGGCATCCCCAACTGCTTTCCGACGCAGGGACAACCAAAGTTCATGGGGCGTGTCAGAGGCATAGCGAAGGCAGGACTTGGGCGTGCCTAACACATGGACATCCTTGACCCATAATGGAAAAAAAAGGGCGCCCCTGATGAGCTCTTGGACAACTTTACCTGGTCCTGTTTTTCTTATGACCAAGGTACAAAAAGGTGCCCGAACTGACCAGATGACCACCAGAGAGAATCGGGGATGACCTCCCTTTACTCCCCCAGTGGTCACTAACCCCCTCCCACCCTCAAAAAACATCTTTAAAAATATTTTGTGCCAGCCTCGGATGTCATACTCGAGTCCATCACAGCAGTATGCAGGTCCCTGGAGCATTTTTAGTGGGTGCAGTGCACTTCAGGCAGGTTGACCCAGGCCTATCCCCCCCCTACCTGTTACACTTGTGGTGGTAAATGTGAGCCCTCCAAAACCCACCAGAAACCCACTGTACCCACATCTAGGTGCCCCCCTTTACCTATAAGGGCTATGATAGTGGTGTACAGTTGTGGGTAGTGGGTTTTGGGGGGCTCAGCACACAAGGTAAGGGAGCTATGTACCTGAGAGAAATTTCTGAAGTCCACTGCAGTGCCCCCTAGGGTGCCTGGATGGTGTCTTGCATTTGGTCATTTCTGAGATGGGTGCCCTTGGTTTGCATTATCGCCGAAAATCAGAAACAACCAAGTCTAGGGACGACCATCTCTAAGGACGACCTAAATTTCAAGATTTTGGCGTCCCCTACTGTATTATCGAAACGAAAGATGGACGTCCATCTTGTTTCGATAATAAGGGTTTCCCCGCCCCTCCTTCGGGACGTTTTGCGAGGGCGTCCTCAGCAAAACTTGGGCGTCCCTTTCGATTATGCCCCTCTTGGTATCTCTGCTTCCTCTACACTGTCTGCAGAGACGACATCTCATTACTTCTCCTTCTGCCTCCATCTGTTTTAACCAAGATTTCTTTCCCCACGATTCAGCATTATCAAAGGTGCCAAGTTAACTACCTCCAGGCTGGAGATTTTGGGACAGTCCTGGATTTCTGACCACCCCATCCGGTGCACTATGAGACCTTCAGCACTGATTTCAATGAGCAGGATCTGGCACTACAAATCCCACACTGCTTTGGGATGTAAGTTCAAATCCAGTTCTGGCCAAAAAGTGCTTAGTGTTTATCACGTCATTCTTGTATCCAAGGTACATCTTGTACATCTTTTATATGCAATCATTCTGTCCAGAGCTCTTGCTTCATTCCTGTACTCAATGCACTTATACCTCATTCTGTGTGTATTAGTCTTCTACAGAGTGCACTTCCTATCGTTTATGTAATCTGCCTTGTGCCTTTCCTCAGTGAATATAAATAAAATAAAGTTAAAGCCCTACTGCAGTTTACATTATATCTTAATTACTGTCGGTTAGAAAACCTTGCAATGCAGACAGTTATCTTCCTCAAAGCACAACGGAATTTTGCTGTTTCAAATCCAAACTGCAGACTCTCCCCCATACAGCAATCCAGAGAAGCACCCCAGATCTGATCAATTCAACGATTTCACACTTGAGCTCATCAGAACTCATTCACATTCCATGTGAGGTACATCTGCAACCGATCCCGGAAGAAGAAAAGAAGTACTATTCATGTGAAAAAGTTAGCTTGCTCTTTCACAACTTATGTTGGGGATTGTTCTCATTCTGCTGTTGTATAAGTCAGGGAAGCCAGCATTAACCCCAGCCCTCTGCATACTATCCTGCAAAACAGCTAGTCGAGCTTTTAATGTCGCTAGTACCCAGAAATAGGTAAGGAAATGAGGCTCAGACTGAAGGAAGAGAAGAGGTGGAGGGTCAAGAGTAAGCTTGGGGATGGAGCATGAGATGAAGGGCTCAAGCATAAGGAATGGACAGAGTTAGGAGAAGTTTAAAGACTGGTGGGGAGGAGCCGGGCCTTAAGATGCCATTTTTAGCACTCCAGCAAATTCTGCCAAAACATTTAGAGGCCTTATACAAAAGCTTAGTGCATGAAAACAGACATTTGAATGCGCTAAGTGCCACATGGTCCATAGATATAAAATAGGACACGCAGCATTTGGCTGCCCTAATAACCATCAGCGTGCACTAAGCTTTTATAAAAGGGCCCCTAAAAAAGCTGCATCTCTAAAGAATAACATCTTCCTTTTGTACTTTTATTATTATTATTATTATTATTATTATTATTAAAATATTGAGAGCAGAGATGCCTATGTGGGATGCAGGACCACATGCACCAACTCAGTGTGGGACCTCATCCTTTCTTACCGACATCAGCACATTGTCTTGCTTCTCTCCTTGCCCCTGGCATCTCCATATATCTTTCCAGATCTCCCCCCCCCCTCCACCAGTCAGCAACAGGTATCAGGCAAAGTCACTCTCCTTACCTACTGCAACCTTCTCATCTGCCAGCTCCCCCTTGAAGTCAGAACTGTGTGGACTGTGGATCCCCCTAATCTCACAAATCTTGCTAGCCCCAGAAAGAAAAAGTAGCAACCATCAAGGAGCGCTGCTTGCTATTTCCCCCTGTTGGCAGGAAGCCAGGATGCAAGGGACAATGAGGGAGGGGGGAAAGAGTAAGACTACCCTTGGCAGTGGTGGCACTGGCCTATCTTCATCTCTTCTGGGCCCAAGATCTGGAGCATCAGTGAACATATTTGGAGAACAAGGCCCATGTGCTCACGGCTAACAAAATCATTGGAGGGAGAAGCAACAAAGACAACAGGGCTCTAGGTCTGGTCAGGGTTGTGTACAAAAAAAAAAATAATTCCTGCCTAGCAGAGCAGGCCCTGCTTGGGATGAACAGTACTTGAAAACTTAATTCTGGGCTTGACACTTGTCTCCACTGCTCAAAGGCTTTCTGCTAAGCAGACCCCGTTGACTAAGACAGGACTTCCCAAGCCACAGCCAGTGGGGTTTTCGGGATATCCATAATAAATACCTGAGCTAAATTTGCATAAACAAATTTTGCAAAAACTTGACCCAATTATGGTATTTTCAATAACGTCATATGGATGTGATATTTGAACAGCAAAGAAGAAAGACAGGAAAAGAATCAATGTCTTTGAATTATGGTGCTGGAGAAGAATGCTGCACATATGTGGACTGCCCAAAAAACAAATCAATTGGTAAATTATGAGATCAAACCTAAGCTTTCCTTGGAAGCTCAAATGACAAGAGTTCGACTTTCATACTTTGGACACCATGCAAAAAGAAAGATCATTATAAAGGGACATCATGCTTGGCAAGGTCGAATGTCACTACAAAAGAAGGAAGCCAAAAATGCAATGGATCGATATACTAACAGCAGCTATAGACACCACTCAGTCAATAATTAGCTGCCTGACTGAAGACCCAACACAACTAAGGATAACTATTCCTAGGGTCGCTCATAGCTAGCCCTTCAAGGCAAGGGGTGTGGGTCACAGGGATCACTGAAAGCACTACTACTACTACTACTATTTAGCATTTCCATAGCGTTACAAGGCTTACGCAGCGCTGCACAAACATAGCAAAGAGAAAACTGAAAGGAATCCCATGTAGAATGTGATAGGCAAATGACAGTGGGAAAGTGGAGATGGCTTGAGAAAAAACAGGGACGCTGGATGATCATCAATGGTAAAAAACACTTTATTGCTTATACTTGCAATATCATGTGATACCCAACACGCACCGTGTTTCGGCACTAAGTGCCTGTCTCAGGGGTCATGAGACATTGATACATCCAAAAAAGTATGCGACTATAACACTGGGTAATGCTTTGATAACAGCCAAATGGTCTTTAAAAAGACCATAGGAAAGGTGAAGCACCTGTAACAAACAGCAGTATAAACACTTCTTACCACTAATGATCATCTAGTGTCCCTGGTTTTTCTCAAGCCTTCTCCACTTTCCCACTGTCATTTGCCGGTCACAGGGATCAACCAGAAAGGCAAATTAAAGTTCTTGTTTGATTTAAAGAAGTGTTTACTCACAAGTTTAGGGAAGGAAGGAGCAGAGGGTACAGGCAAGTGGGTCAGCTCCAGCACTCTCTGGGACTTTTTCTCTGGCTGTACAAAGCTGAGAACTGAATAACTGATTCTGGCACCTAACAGCAAGATGGAGGCGGAAGCAGCATCAAACATAACCTTTTATTTAAATTATCATTTCTGTTCTTTTAAAGACAAAGTACAAACTGCAATCAGGACATGGCCTATTATCACTGCTGTCTCACCTCACTTTCCATAATTCCCACTGCATTTTAAACATTTCGTTGTACGTCAGTAGTGAATATCACTAGTATTTATCAAATTTGACAGGTGCCATGCCCAATTCTGGGCTCTCAGACAATCAGAAGTGAGGGCACGCCCAAGCCCCGCACACTCCACACCCCCTCTGGTAGCACCACCACCCAAGCTATGCCCACTTCCTGACCCCACCAATGATGTCGAATATGATGTCATGTCCTACCCAAGCCCCACCCTTTTTGCAGAACCATACCCCTTGCCCAGCCTCATTTGTATAGTCCTGCCCCGAACCCCACCTCTTTGGTGATATCACAGGAAGTCATAGCCACACCCCTTTTCAAGATGGCGGCCACCACCATATGCATCATGTCACTTCCTGTTTTCATTACTAGCCATCATCTTGGATGAGGTCACGTGTTAGGAAGTGACATCATAAAAACCCTCCCTACACTGCCCCCTACAGCCTCTGTGGAATTTAGGCACGCATGCGCATTTCTCAAAAGAAAGAAAAAATAGACATTTTTTTCTTTAAAAAGAAAAGCTTTTAAAGCTGTTTAAAAAAGGGCACCTTTGTAAGCTGGATCGTCTTTTTTTTCAGCCTGCTTTTAAGGACAGGCTTTCCTCCTTGCCATTCTCTGTTTGAGATCTATAGCCTCCACCTTGCGACCCCTCCCTCTCAGCAGTACGAAAGGGAAAGTTTGGGGGTTTTTCACAATGACACTGTGAGATCAATTTACAGCACAGAATCCCCACATACCCCTCCTTCTTCTATGTAGCCAGTCACCACATAAAGAAAATAGAAAACAGGCAATAGCTGAATGCTTTTTATTTGGCATTGAGAACTAAACATTCAAGGTACATATCAGCAAACCTCTCACACAGTCACATGTATAAAAACATAACACCATGCGGCAATGCTAGGCATGGTCAAGTAAAAATATAAGGTAAAGTGTTAAAATTTTGAATCAAAACCCATTTATCATACATGACCCTTTGAATTTTTTTTTAAGTACACAAGATTCAACCTGCCAGTGGACCTTGTTTTTTGCTGAATGGATATCTTAGTTTGTTCATTCAGCGGCACTCATGGATGGTAATCCAGAACTAGCCCCTTTAGACTGGAAAAAGTTATTTTTTCCCTGTTGAGTGTGATACCTTTTACCTTCAGGCAGGTCTCGCGACTGGATAGCTTTTTTTTTTTAATGTAAAAATGTCTATTTTTTTCTTTCCTTTGAGAAATGTGCATGTGTGAAAAAATTCCACCGAGGCTGTATGGGGCAATGTTAGAGGTGGCGGGGTTACATCACTTCCTATCACGTGACCCCATCCAAGATGGAAACTAGTAGTGAAAACAGTAAGTGATGTGCTGCATACAGTGGTGGCCACCATCTTGAAAAGGGGGTGTGACTATGTCACTCCCTGCGACATCACCAAAATGGGTGAGGTTTGGGGCGGGGTTATGCAAAAGAAGGCAGCATTTGGGGTGGAGTTATGTAAATAAGGTAGGCAAGGGGAGTGGTTATAGGCCAGGTCTTGGGGGGGGTATGATGCCATATCCCATAGCATCGTCCAAGGGGTGGGGAGTGGGGGGGAGGCTTGAGTGGTGATATCATCAAAGGGGTGGGGAGCAGGCATGGCTTGGGCGCATCCTCACTTCTGATTGGCTGATAAACTGGAAATGGGTGTGGCACCTGTCAAATTTGACATGCTAGTGATATTCACTACTTATGTCATTACTCTTACAAAACACTTTATACTCTTTTGGCATGCTATTACCGTTACGCTTGTAAACTACTCAATCTTTGTGAGCAGAGGATATCATTCTAAAAGAAAATTAGAAACAGAGACTCCTCCTCAGACCCTGATTTTCTACACAGTGATGTATCTGGTGGCCTGAGGTGATGTGCTTTCCCCCTCCTACTTCCAACAGTAGATATTACACGTCCCAAAGGAACCTGACAAACTCATTAGTCTGCACCATAGGAGCCAAAATTTCAAAATGATTTAGGGTACAGAATGCAATACAAAAGATCTCTCCCTAGACACAGTGAAGGAGCTTGATCAATATCCGGGGTGCTCAGCACCCACTGACACTCAGGCTCCTGTGGTTTGCTCAGAACCAGACATATTTCCAGGAAGGAGCGATTTGAACACGTCCCTCTTTAGCATCCCACACGGCCCCCGCACCCCCAGTCTGAAGCTCAGATTTGGCTGCCTCTTTTTCTGCTTTATGGAGGGGGGGCTCTCTGTACACCCCAACAAACTTCTGCACAGAGAATGCGGTGGAAAGAAACCCAGGGAAATAGAACTAAGCCTCCTCCCCAAAATGACAGGCTTATAGAAATCTAAGAACTTATTTAAGTACAAAGCAAACTGAATAAACGTTCATTAAAAATACGAAAAACACAAGCTGAAATCAAAAGCAAGTGAGTACTTCACATCAGGGCTGGTGCACTTGAGATATTCAGGAATCAGAGACGTATTTATTACCCTTTGCAATATCTTAACCGTTCACTTTTCCTGTGCAGAAATACTGAAAGAAAAAAAATGTCTCCTTGACACATATCTGAAATATGACAACTCGTCTTACCTCTAAAAATTGGGACAGAAGAATGAAAACCCCACACCATAGAGTGTTCATCGCACTCCTGTCTTCAGAGCCGCTCCTCACCGACACCCGGAGCAAGGGTGCTGCAATCATCCCTTCCTTTCGGAAGATTAATACATGCAAGCCTCGTCTTTATTCACACCAAAAAAAGAAAAAACCCAGAACCACAATAAAGGGGCGAGAAACGGCACCGATCACTCACTTCTCTGTTACAGACATCCTGAGAACACAGGGATCATTTCCTGAGGCTACCTGCAAAAGCCCTCTTTCAATATGAAAGCTCCAGGCTTCCTAAACTGATTTGCTCCACTTTCTCCCTAGAAATAACTTGCGGGGGAGGGTGGCAGGGGGGTTTCCCCGCAGGTGCCCAGTGTTTTGTTTCTGTGTGCTTTGAAAAACCGCCAGGGATAATGATCGTCGGAACGGAGGGAGAGAAAAGGAATAATGAAATACGAAAGCGGCTGCTTGCAAACGCAGAGACGACGTGTTGTTAGTTGAGTCTCCTCCCTCCCTCCCTCTCTGAGCTCCAAAGATGGAAACGGAGAGGGCAGAGCCTGGGTTCCTGCCCCCTCGTATGCTGCCTGCTGAACGGCAAATCCGAGCCTGGCACGGGGGGGATTCTGCACTGATGCTGCCAAAATCGAGCGATCGTGGTGATAAGTGGGGGGTGGGGGGAAGACATCATTAGAACAAGCCCAAGGTATAAAACCTGTCCGTTATGTCTTTCTGCTAACATAATCATCACATGCTGCTGTGCGTCCTCTAGAGTGAAAATTAAGCTATTACACTTAATACTAATCAGCAGCTCTCTTTTTTTACTTATTTATTAATTTACTTTATTTATTAGGATTTATTTACTGCCTTTTTGAAGGAATTCCCTTAGGGCGGTGTACAGTAAGATATAGGGTTTCCTCCTAATGCCATACTAATATTATAATAATTTCTATAGCGCTACTTGATGTATGCAGCACTGGCCACAAAACAGTCCCTGCTCGGCAGAGCTTACAATCTATTCAAGACTAACACACAGGACAAATAAGGGGTTAGGGTAAAGCCCCTGGGCTCAAGAGCTGCCCCTGTCTTGACTTTTGCCAGATTAAAAATAAAGGATGTCACCAGTGGCCAAAGTAGTACAGGGTGATCTTGAGGGAGAAAAGGCCTCTTCATTTAATGACCATTTTACTAAGAAACGGTAAAAAGTAGCCTGTGCTAGTTTTGGTACGTGAAATTGGCATGCACTGGGCCACGTTTTACCACGGTGGGGAAAAGGCCTTTTTAAAATGGGGCAATAAATGGTCGTGTGCTAATATTACAATTAGCGTGTGCTATTTACTGCCTGAGCCCTTACCACCACCTGTTTAGAAGGTAGTAAGGGCTCAAATACTAACCCCACAGAAATTGGGCAGTGTATGGCAATATGGCTGGACTACCAATTACCAGCGGGAACACCTCCCCCCCCCCCCCCCCCCATGGTAGACAAAAGAAAATTATTTTCTACCATGGGAAACTGCACATGCCAAATTTGGAGCTATCGCTGGGCTCCCACGCTACCCCCGCGGTAGGGTCAGTTTGGTGTGCGCTACCATGCCTTCATAAAAGGGTCCCTTTTAAAAAAACTACCCTCTTCTCAACTTCTCAAAGAAATTGAGAGGAAAATGTGTACTAAATGTTAAATGAAATCTCTCCAAGAAAAAAGATGTTACATTTACCCAGTGGTGATCCTAGGTCGGCTGCCACCCGAGGCGGATCGCCGCTGTGCACCCCTCCCCCCCGGGTGCAGTGGTGTCCATCCCCCCAGGGTGCAGCAAGACACACCCCCCCCCCCCCCGGCGCAATGACACCCCCCTCCCCGGCGCATCAAGCCCCCACCGGGTGTATTCTTGGCTGCTGGAGTGTGCAGAGAGCACCTGTTCCGGGGTAGAGGGAGCAGGGAACCAGCGGAGCCAACAGGCACGCAGCTGCTCTCTGCACTCTCCAGCAGCGTGCACCCGCCCCCACCACTGCACCCTTGGTACACCACTGCATTTACCCCCCTGTTTACTGAGCCGCACTAGTGGCTGTCACGTGGCAATGCCAACACAGCCCATTCAAAGTAAATGGACTGTGTTGGCATTAGTGCATGACAGCTGTAAGCGTAGCTTAGTAAACGGGGGTTACTGTGTAGTTATAATTTTAGATGTTAAATAAAGATGACCAGTATTAATTATTTAAATGATTTTATTATTCAGATTAAGAATGTTGGTTGTTAAATTGGTTAAAAGTAATTAGAAACTTTAAAATTGTCTTTTAAAACTGTGAACATGGAAATGGAATTACTTAAAATGGTTAAATAGAACCTTAATACCCATTTAAAGTGTAAATTCAGCTGAATTTTTACGTTCATATTCTACTTCCTTTTAATTCTACAGCAATAAATTATCAGATTGTTGAGCCAATAGATCTTGAAAACCAAAGAAGTATATGAATGAAGTTCAGTTTTCAAACCTCACTATCAGATAACTAGTTATTTTTAAAACATTCAGTCTTCTTTCACTGACAACGGGACTCATTTTCAAAACAAAAAGAATGTTATAAGGTGGCAGAAGGTTGTTTTTCTCTCAAAAACATCCAAGCTGCAAATTTTGACATCCCGATTTTAAACGTTTTGCTCCACAGTTCGTCCAGATTTCAAAGGGGTGTTTTTGCTGAAGATGTAGATAACCATGCAGCAGCAGCTATACCTGCAACCGATTCTCTTACATAAAAAAATAAATGGAGGTAAAACTCCTTATCTTAGAAGTGTGTGTACCCTATATCTCGGAGTGTTCCTGAAATCTTCTGGCTCTCTACTGTATTTTCTTCTAACTTCCCCAAAATAAAATGACATTTTATTTTCTGTTATAAATTTCTTGCTATCTGAAACTTTTCAAAACAGAAGGATGTCAAAAAATGCCACAAATCAGCAGATGGATATTTCTTTTTGCAAAAATGTCCAAATCGCTATTTTCAAAACTAATTTTAAAAATATATTTTTCTATGCAGTTTGTCTAAATCTCAAGGGGGAGTGTCAGAGTCATGTTTTGGGTGGGACTAGGGTGGGCTTACAATTTGGACATTTGTCTGCAATAATGAATATTGTAAAAACGCCCAGAGCAAAAAAATAGGTTGTTTTTGACTAGACCTATTTTAATAACAGCTAAGTACCAAAAAGGTTCCCAACCTGACCAGATGGAGGGATAAAAGCATGATCCCCCCTTAATCCCCCAGTGGTCACTGACCCCCTCCCACCCCCCCCCCCCCCACCCCCTAAGAGGTGAAAGTGACAGTACATATCATGTTCTATAACAGCTGCAGATATAATGATCATTCCTCTTATGGGTCAGAAGCAAACGCAAGTGCTAGAAGTTGTTAACGCCATACTAGTGCCTGCATTTGCTACTGCCCCATGATCAGAGCCCCCAAGTGTAGTGGACTGTAGAGAAGGGGACCCAGACTCATATCACACTCTAACTGGTACACTTGTGGTGGAAAGTATGAGCGCCCCAAAAACCACAAAATACCTACTGAACCTACATATAGGTGACACCTGCAGGCATAAGGGCTGTTGCAGTGGTGTATAGTTGGGTACAGTACATTTTATGCTATTCCTGGAGGGCTCACCTCACAATATAAGGGGGTTATGATGTGACGTGTACCTGGGTCATTTTATGTGAAGTTCACTACAGTGCCCCGTTCACTGCACTGCCCCACTGCTCTGCTGGGATGTCTGTGTGGCCAGTCTAATAAGACTGCTGGTCCCCAGACATCCCAATGGTTTGTTTTTGAGGTTTTTTTTTTCCCTTGGAAGCTTTTTGTTTGAAAATGGCCCTTAAAGAAAGATGCACTGAGCACAACAGCATCTAAAATTGGGTGATTTTCAAACTGAAAAGATAGACTTTTTGTGGTTCAAAAATGACCGTGGACCCTGTTTACTAAGGCACACTAGCATTTTTAGCGCTCTCTAATGCCAGAGACATTTTCCCTATGCAAAGCTATAAGAGGAAACATTCTTGCTATGTTCTGTATGCTACATATTCCACAGTAGGTAGAAAAGGAAGAAGTCTTCAAAGGTTATTTACCACATTTTAAATGTTTGATTAATACAGCTTAATAAGGCATATATATTTATTATAATGCAAAGTTGAAGGATATGTGCTAAACTGTGATTATTTTATTTTGTCAGCATCAGAAGGGAGATAAAGAGTAGAGCCAGAGGAAGGGGAAAAAGTCTTCAGAGTTTACTTAATCAGGCATTTTTTATAAAGCAAGTTTGAAGGATATATGCCATTGCTGTAATTATATTGCAGGATCCTGTCATGTGTGTTGAGATGTTTGCCACTATTGCAGACTTATGTCTGGTCAAGTTTAAGATATGGGATAATGTAACTGTATTTAAAAATCTGTTTTTCTATTAAGTATATATGTGGTTTATATTGATGCAGGGCAGCTCCACCCATATTAGCTCTGGACCCACCCAAAATATCAGGTCTGGCTACGCCACTGGTCTGCCCATCCAGCCATCTGAGCTGGTTACAGAAAAACAGTCATAAAAACAATAGCAGACTTAACAAAGCAAATACTCACACCACCCACCTAATACAGCATCTAAACCCTCTCTCACATCAAGCAAAAGACTTACAAAAATCAATGTTTACAATTGCTTCTTAAATAGAGCTAAGGAAGAACTTTGACGCATTACAGGAGGAAGAGCATTCCATAAGCGAGGGCCAACAACAAAAGAAGCATGAGCTTGAACTTGCTTCGAAGGAACATCCAGCAATCCCTGATCCTGAGACCTCAAAAGCCCTCTGAGGACAATATGCCTGCAAGTCTTGCACCAAGACTAGCAGAGCATCATTATGAAATGCCCTAAACATCAATACCAGAATCTTCAATTCAATATGCCACACAACTGGCAACCAGTGCAATTGTACCAACGGAGAGGGTTATATGCTCCTCCTTACCAACACCTATAAGCCATTGTACTGCAAAGTTCTGTGCTACCTGCAAGGCCCATAACATTGAATGCGGAAGACCACACAAAAGGGCATTGCATTAATCAAAATAAGGCGTAAAACCTTTTTCCTTCTTGTTTCTTGGTGCTGCATGCAAATCTCTCGTGAATATTCATTGTGGATATCTTGAAAACCTGACTGGCTGGGGTGCCTCCAGGACCAGGTTTGGGAACCACTGGCCTAGAGGAAAAGAAGGGTGGAGTGATATGATACAAACATTTAAATATTTGAAAGGTATTAATATGCAAACAAATCATTTCCAGAGAAAGGGAAGTGGTAGAACTAGGATGACATGAATTGAGGTTGCAGGGGAGTTGACTTAGGAGAAGCCACTTTTTACCACAGCTTAGTAAAAGGAACCTTCAGCATCCTGCTTCCATCAGAGCCGCCATCTTGGCTCCTCCACCAGTTAATTGAAGTATTTTGAACCAGCAAGGTCCTCCATCTCCTCTCTGTTTCACACATATTAATACATACATGAAACAGTTTTATAACAAAGCGGTATGTGTGACGGGCAATTCTATTAATTGGCACCTAGACTTACAAGGCATTTACACTTATCAGAGGCACAATTATTGGCAATAATGTGCATATATGCACTATTCTACTGTGTAAGGTAGTGCCTAAGGCTATTTCTTCCCAGGGTGTTGCTCTTGAAGCTCAATTGCAGTTGTTTTTGGATGAAATTAATGTATGGATTTTTTTTTTGTTACATTTGTACCCTACACTTTCCCACTCATGGCAGGCTCAATGCGGCTTACATGGGGCAATGGAGGGTTAAGTGACTTGCCCAGAGTCACAAGGAGCTGCCTGTGCCTGAAGTGGGAATCTAACTCAGTTCCTCAGTTCCCCAGGACCAAAGTCCACCACCCTAACCACTAGGCCACTCCTCCACTCTCTCAGCATGGTTTGCTATTGAATGTTGGGAAGTGATGATTGTTGGGAAAGTGATTTAGGAGTGTTGGCCTACTTTTTTTGATCTTCAGGGAATTAAACTGCCTGTATAGCGTGTTACGAAGTTATTGGGTGTGTTTTTGGATTCCGGACTGTCGATGAAAAAGCAAGTATCCAATGTTGTTCAACTTGTTTTGCCCAGTTTCGTCTGTTGTTCAAACTTAATCCAATGCTGTTGCCAGATGATTATTGTGGGGTCATCCAGAGTATGGTGTTATCACGTTTGGACTACTGCAATGCTCTTTGTCTTGGCATGGCAAAGACCAGGGTTAGGGCATTGCAGTTAGTTCAAAATCCTGCTGCTAGCTTGGTAACGGGTGTATCTCTGGCAACACATATTACTCCAATTTTGAGATAGCTGCACTGGTTATCAGTGCAGAACAGAATACAGTTTAAGGTTCTTTGTTATGTGCATCAGGTTATCTATAGATCTGCACTAAAATATTTGAAAGATATCTTTTTTGTGTACCGCCCTGCCAGGAGTTTGAGGTCAGAGACAACAATGCATCTGTCATCTGATGCAGTATCTCATATTAGATACTGTGAGACTAGATTTGCTGCTTTTTCTGTGGCTAGGGTGCAGCTGTGGAATGCATTAAAAGGCCACTTGAACTTAGGCACTGAAATTTTGCAGGATAAGCGGCTATTGAAAATGTCATTGTTTGTGGAGGCATTTATGTAAAACTAGTTATTCTAATGGTGCAGCTTTGCTGTAAGTTCTGGCTATGATACAGTGATGGCATGTATTTTGTTGTTGGTGATTTTATTTTGTATATTTTTATTGTAAACCGCTTTGATTTAAGCGGTCTATAAATGTGTAAAATAAATAAATAAATGCTAACCTCAAGGGGTGTAGATATGGGCAGAGCATGGGCTTGTCACCAAGCAGTGTGTGCAACTTATAGAAAGTTATCAGTTACACACCCCGCATGGTGCACTTAAGCCAGCAATATATCAACATCAGAATTTACAACTGCTTCTTCACATGTATATGGTTTTTTTTTAAGTGCTCGTTTGGGCCAGCCCTTTACAGTAAGGGTCAATGGAGCTCTCCTCCTTAATGCCTCATTGCTTATTTCCACCTTTGAAAATGAAAAAAGGATTGCAGCCTCTGTTAATTAGCAACATACATATGAGCAGTGAGTTTTTTTTTTCTAGCAAAAAAGGTGCCAGTACTCAAATGCTAGGCCACCCTTCAAGAGTGGGGTGATCACTGAGGGACCCACCCCACAATAGCCAGGCCCCCTGAAACCAGTCACAGAACCTATGACAAGGCAGAATTGGTGTGTAGAGCCTGAGCTCTTTCATTAAAACTTGGGGCCCTTGGGTCAATTGTAGCAGATAATGGAAAAGGTGCCGGTACTCAGTACCCCCAAGTACCCCCACAAAAAAGCCCTGCATGAGTAAGTTTGCAAAATTGCAGGCATACAAGTGTAATTTTCACAACATACATCTGTAAGTTTGCATGCATAATGCATAATTGTTTATGTAACACAAGTATAAGTTGCTGAGTTCCTCTGTTCAGTTTTTCAATGTGTATTTTTGCAAAATGGTTTCTCCCACTGTACATGTTGGCAATTACATGTGCACTCCTACAAGTATCTTAGAAAAGATTCTACGTTGGCAGATCCTTTTCTAGAAATATTACTGTAATTGCCACATCCTGACCTGGACATATCAAGTCCAACGTCTACATTCTGTCTACAAGGGGGCTGCATATGGTCTACCACATGTGCATATCTGAAACTGTTATCTTTCCAGTCATTAAGAATACAATTTTCCAATCAAAGCAAAAAGAAATTTAACAGCTTAAGTTCTTGTTTTGATACAGTAGCTTAGACTGTACCACTAAGGATTTTCAGATCACAACCTGATACAGTAAATCCTCATGCATATTAAAGTAATACAAATATAATCCTACATTGCTACCCAAAAGGATTTTAAAATTGGTACAGTAATACAGCATGTGTGAGAGCGTCCCAGATACTGACTTACAGAATCGACAAGTGTTGCCACCATTCCTTGCAATATTTGCAGTTTTCGCCACTGCTCACATGACTATGAGCTACAAAATGCGATGATGGTGTGACTAAAGCTTATAGCTGTGGTTTCCCAAACTGTGCACCACAGCAAATTGGAGTGGCTGGTGGGGACACCCAAGCTCCGAGAAAAGTCCATAAGCTATTATTAAGATGGACTTGAGGAGAATCCACTGCTTATTCCTAGGATAAGCAGTATAAAATGTATTGTACTGTTTTGGGGATCTTGCTAGTTAATGGCTCTTTACTTGATTAAGATGCACGCACAACTTGGGCGTAGAATTTTGGGTACCATTTATAGAACTCAGGAAACTATGTGCAAATAACAGACACTCTGTGCATAGTGCACTCACATGACAGCAAATGCCATTCATTTCAAAAGAATACCCATCCCCAGAACATGTCTGCTCCAAACTTATGTTCAGGTACCTGCAATCTTGCAATTCCACATTACCTCAGTGAATGGAGTAATTTGACAAACAGCATTATACATGCAACAGGCTGGCTAAAGTACTAAAGAGGGCTTTAAACTAAAATTGATGGGGATGGGTATAAAAGGCCACAAAGCCTTAATTAACCCCAAGGAAGGTAGGACATCTAATGCCTCTATAGAAGAGAATAAAAAGAGTAAAATCTGGAGAGCCTTGTATACCAATGCCCGTAGTATGGGAAACAAACTTCTAGATCTTGAGGCTACAATGATGGAAGCGGACTTGGATTTAGTGGCGGTCATGGAGACATGGTTCACGGAGAAACATGACTGGGATGTTGCTATACCTGGCTATAATCTATTCAGGAAGGACAGAGTAGAAAGAAAGGGTGGAGGTGTGGCATTATATGCTAAGAACGATATCCAAGTGACAGAACTGTAGGACATGTGGGGTATGGAAGAAGCACTGTGGGTGAAACTGGAAAGAGGGAAAGGAAAATGTATCTATATTGGAGTGATATACAGACCACCCTCACAGTCGGAGGAAGTGGACAGAGACTTAATTGAAGACATCCGCAAGATAGCTAGGAAAGGGGAAGTACTACTGATAGGTGACTTCAATATGCCGGATGTTGATTGGGGTATCCCAGTTGCGGGGTCGTCTAGAAGCAAAGAGATCTTAGATTCCCTACAGGAAGAATTGTTCCAGCAGCGAGTAACGGAACCGACGCGGGATGGAGCTATTCTGGACCTGGAGTTTACGAATGGAGAGTACGTTTCTGACGTCAAGGTGGCAGACCATTTGACATCTAGTGATCATCATATGGTGTGACTCAATATTAAAACAGAAGAGAGGGCTCATTCAAGTTTGAAGGCCCTGGATTTCAAAGGAACTAACTTTGCCGAGATGGGGGGAATTTCTCAAGGAACAGTTAGTAGGATGGGAACAGCTGAAGGATGTACAACAGCAATGGACACAACTGAAAGGAGCTATATTAAAGACAACTAACCTTTATGTTAGAAAATTACATAAAAGTAAGAGGAAAAGAAGGCCTCTCTGGTACTCAAATGCAGTAGCTGAAAAGATAAGCTGGTACTCAAATGCAGTAGCTGAAAAGATAAGGGTAAGGAGGCTAGCCTTCGCACGTTATAACACGACTCAGAAAGATGAAGACAGGAGAGAATACCTGAATAAGCGAAGAGATCAGGAAAGCGAAGCGGCATATGGAGGAAAAGATAGCTAATACGGTAAAATTGGAGGATAAGCCCTTTTTCAGATATGTAAGTGACAAGAGGAAGTGCCATAATAGCATTGTGAGGCTCAAAGCTGTAGGAGAGAAATATGTGGAAGATGATAGGATAAAGCTGAACTGTTTAACAATTATTTTAGCTCTGTGTTCACAAATGAAAGACTGGGGGTAGGGCTGCAGAAAACAAAGGCTAAAGGGAATGGATGTATGGTAGACCAAGACCTGTTTATGGAGGACTGTGTTCATGAGGAGCTTGCCAAATTAAAAGTAGACAGAGCGATGGGGCCAGGTGGGATACACCCGAGGGTGCTTAAGGAACTCTGAGAAGTTCTGTCGGCTCTGCTGATGGACCACTTCAATGCTTCCTTAGAAACTGGAGTGGTCCCAGTGGACTGGAGAAGGGCGGATGTGGTTCCTTTGCACAAGAGTGGAAGTAAGGAGGAGGTTGAGAATTACAGACCTGTCAGTCTGACCTCGGTGGTGAGTAAACTAATGGAAACGCTTCTAAAGAGGAGGATTGTGAGATTTCTTGAACTAAATGGAATGCGGGACCCTAGGCAGCATGGCTTCACTAGTGGCAGGTCATGTCAGACGAATCTAACTGTCTTCTTCGACTGGGTGACCAAACAGTTGGATGTGGGAGGGGCGCTTGATGTGGTATACTTGGATTTCAGCAAAGCCTTTGACACGGTTCCGCACAGGCGACTGATAAATAAATTGAGTGCCCTCGGTATGGGATCTAGAGTAACTAACTGATTGGGTTAAAAATTGGTTGAGTGGTAGGAGACAGAGGGTAATGGTAAATGGAGCTTGCTCTGAAGAAAAAGATGTCGTCAGTGGAGTACCGCAGGGATCGGTCCTAGGGCCGGCTCTTTTTAACGTCTTTGTGAGTGATATTGCGGAAGGGCTGTCTGGTAAGGTTTGTCTTTTTGCGGATGATACTAAACTCTCAAACAGGGTGGACACCCTGGAGGGTGTGAATGGCATGAGGAAGGACCTAGCGTAGCTGGAGGAATGGACCGATATTTGGCAACTAAGGTTTAATCCCAAAAAATGCAGGGTCATGCTTTTGGGTCGCAAGAATCCGAGGGAACGGTACAATATAGGGGGTGAAGTGCTTCAGTGTGTGACAGAAGAGCAGGACTTGGGGGTGATTGTGTCTGACGACCTTAAAGCTTTCAAACGGGTAGAAAAAGCACGGCCAAAGCCAGAAGAATGCTTGGGTGCATAAAGAGAGGCATGACCAGCAGGAAAAAGGAGGTGATAGTGCCATTGTATAAGTCTCTGGTGAGGCCTCATTTGGAGTACTGCGTGCAGTTCTGGAGACCGCACCTACAGAAAGATATAAACAGGATGGAGTCGGGATGGGATCAACTAGACATGATAAAAATGATGATTTCCCCAAAATGTAATTCTACACTTAGGGCCCTGTTTACTAAGCCGGCTAGAGGCATGCTAGCGTTTTTAGTGCACCTTAAGTATTAGCACTCGTTAACCATGTAAATGCCTATAATATTCCTATGAGTGTCTATACAGTTAGCACGTGCTAATTTTTAGCATGCACTCAGAACTGTAGCGCACCTTAGTAAACAGGGCCCTAAGTATATTACCAGTGTTATTTCAACCATGTATTTATAGTTCCAATGACAAAATATTTTCTGTATTTCTTTGGGGCAATAAAAAACCCCATATTTCTTTGAAGAGACTCAAATGTCCAAAAGAGTTTGGGAGAGTAAATTTCCCCAGTTACTTCGCCAGTCCTCTTTATGGATTACAATCACTGACAATTCCATCTCTCCTATCTGGCAATGATTTGAAGCTGCTCGGTGGTCTGGTCTGCCTCTGCAGTACTTACCATGTTCTCATCTGGACAAACTCTTACTTGATGATATCTTACTTTCCACCCAGCTTGTTTTTGCTGACATGGACAAGTTTTCTTAGACACCTTGCTCAGTGACTACTTACATATTTCTGTGGAACAGTACCATGTTTACAATTAATAATAAAATGATTTCATGGCCTCTGTGGCAAAAAGCTGGGATCTGGACTGTAGGTCATCTGTTGGAAGAATCGTCATGGTTGTCCTTTGAATCCTTACATTCTTGCTACAACTTACCTTCTCATCAACCTTTTTAGTGGCTCCATCTTAAACATTGTATTTCATCCAAGTTTGATATTGTCAAATAATCCCCTAATCCTCCTAGCTGCTGGAAACTCTGCTCAACTGTTTCTACGTCTGTTTACGCTTTCCAAAAATACTAGGACTAGGGGGCATGCGATGAAGCTACAATGTAGTAAATTTAAAACGAATCTGAGAAAATCTTTCTTCACTCAATGTGTAATTAAACTCTGGAATTTGTTGCCAGAGAATGTGGTAAAGGCGGTGAAGATAAGGATGCCGCCACTTTTGTAGAGAAGGCTAGACGATATTTAATATAAACAGTGTATTTACAATTTTTCTGCATAGCTCAATGGGCTATTGCAGGAAGCATTTTTTTATAAGCAATATACAAGCCAGAATGAATGATCAAAACAAAGCAATGTAAAGCAAAGAAATCAGAATGCTATATGCAGAGAGAGAAATCTATATACAGACAAAGACAAATTCAAAAATGCTTACTTATTTCTTTGTTCCCTCTCCTTATAATCTTCTCCTGATATCACGTGCTTGCAGGCTGTATGCAGGCAGGCTGTAACATACCATAAATCCTACAGCAGAACATATGCTGCATCTGGTTCCCATTATCCCACAGACTTTCTGGAGCCTGCCTTTGGCTGATGTGGGCCTCATGTCTCAGGAGATTTAGTTTAGTGTTGAAACAGCTTGTTCTGCATGATCTTTGAAGCTTTCCACTTCTATTATTTTATACTTTTATTCAACATTTTTATGCTTTTATTCAACATCCTCCCTTTGAGGACTGATATTCCAGGCCTCAACACATCTGTTTCAGCTCCAGTCTGTTTCCTTACCTCCCTTCTAAATCTCCTCCCCCTTGTTATTTATGATATGCTGTGCCTGCAAGCTCTGCCTTCTCATCATCTTTATACATCTTTCAATATTTTTGCTGACATATTAACGTTCTATTCATTCTGAATTTCAGTTATCATTGTTATTTTAAAAACATCCTGGCACATCTTTGCAAACATGCTAATACACATGTTACACAGCATTAAACAGATTCAATTGTACTAGGGTACAAAATTTATATCTCTTGAGGTATATAATTTATAGGACAGTGAGCTTCATCAAAGGGAAGTACACTGTCATTCATTCTTACTTTTCATTAGCTGATGTGGCATTAAAAATTACACAAATTAAAAGCATAACATTCATTGAATCAGTTGTTACAACATTCTGCGTGTAAGTGCACTTTATCGGGGGAATGTGTTCAGTTGTCATACTATTAATCAGACACCAACATGATGTCTGTGGGTACTTGTCCATAAGCAAGGCTTGCTTATAAATAGTCTCATTTGTCCAATGAAGGTTTTCATCATCTCTTACACAGGTATTATTGGGATAACAGACATGATTTTATCATTGTAGTCCCATATATCATAGTTGGCAAGGACAAGGATGATGTCAGTCAGTGGGCACATATGATACAATCAGTCAAATTCAACATCTTGGCCACTGTAACAAGTCTATTCTCATATGTGTTCATTGTCCATTAACAAACAACAACAGTCCAATACCATCATGTTTAGGGACATGATGTTTGTTTATTCTTTGTCCATTTCAATGTTATTAATTCGTCGAATATCTGCTAAATGTATCCAAGAAGTATGACCTTCCAGACAGGCAGCGGTCTGAGTAAGGGCCGTGATAGCAAAAGGCCCTACATACACAGGATCCTTCCATGTTTTATGTGTAAAGTTCTTTCGTAGCACTAGGTCACCTACTTTAAAAGCACAAACATCATTAGTAGTCCCTGCCTGTGATGCTACATTTGTTCGGATCATATCACTTGTCAGGTTCAACATAGGTTGTAGCTTTTGCCAGTACTGAGCTGTGCTATCAGTACTTGCTGTCTGCATCGGGAAAAAATGACGTCCTGTCTGAATTTGGAATGGGGTCAATTTAGTACGCCCATTAGGTTGGGCCCTTATAACCATCAAAGCTAATGGTAACAAATCAAGCCAGGTATATGGTTTACCTGCTGTTTCCTTGTTTAAAGCCTTCAGTAATACTCTCAATTTAGTTTTTAAAATACCATTGTAGCGTTCCACCAAACCATTGGAGGTGGGGCGATACACTGATACTTTTCTGTGTGTTAAACCCATAATCGTTGCCATTTCTTTCAAAACACTGTTATTAAAATGTGTCCCGTTATCAGAAATTATTCTAGATGGACACCCATGTCTTGGCATAATATGAGTTACCAGGCATTGTACCACTTCATGTGCTGTCTCCCTTTTACATGGAAATGCTTCTACCCACCTTGAGAAAGCATCCACCCAAACTAACAAATACCTTTTTCCCTGCACTGGAACAATCATATCAGTGAAATCCATATACCATTCTTTTGCTGGGCCTTCTGGTATTGGAAGTGTCCCAGGTGATATTTTAGGACCTCGCTTAGGTATGTTAATATTGCATACCATGCAATTCTGCACAACCTGTTGAACCAAGTTATCAATTTTCAAAGTCCAAAATCTTTGCTCAAACTGTTGTTTCATTGTATCTTTATTCCAATGCATGGTTGCATGCCACTCAGCCAATACCTTAATCGCCTGGCTCATTGGCATACAAGGTAATCCTTCTTCTGCATTAAACCATTCACTTCCCAATTTCATACATCCTCTCTTCAACCATTTTTCACTTTCCTGTCTCTCTGGCTGCCACATTTCAATCTTATCTACATTCGTAAGTGGCCCTTCCTGTGTCTGTCTAGTATTATACAAAATCTTTTCACTTTGCTTAACCACATCCGTTGCTGCTGCATCAGCCATTGCATTACCTAGTGCTTCAAAGGTTGGCTTTTCAGTGTGGGCCGGGGTCCACACAACTGCAGTTTTTCTACCTTCACGTTCCCTTCTTGCCAAAATTTCAAACAGCAATTTCCAATATGTGTAATGTTGTAAATTTTTACCTGCACTGGTTATCATCCCCCTACGCTGCCATTTTAATATATGATACTGTAGTGAACTTGCAACATAACCACTATCAGTATATATAGTGACATTTTGAGTCATATCAGTGTGTTGTAAGGCCGTAATAACGGCTAAAAGTTCAGCATGCTGTGCAGTCTGGTTAGGAGGGGTTTTATATTGTACTTGCATTATCTTTCTTAGATTCTCATCTACCTGCACGCAGGCAAAGCCTGCAACAGTCCTTTCACAAGCTCCATCTGTAAACCATATTAACCCATCAGATAAGGGTTCAAAAGTAAGACAGTGAAATGTAGGGATTTCTATAGTATCAATCTCAATCTCTTGATCGACAGGAAAAAGCAGATCTATCTTATTTCTCTGTTCTTTAGTTAATGGTATTATTCTTATATCTTGTCCTAAAAGTACTGCTTGATATTTTCCAAATCTAGTGGCTGTCAATGCTGTTTGGCTAGGGCTCAACAGCGTTTTAATCGTGTGGTTGGTATGTATTACAATAGGAACAAAAGGCATTTGTGCTCTCCA
The DNA here is from genome assembly GCF_901765095.1 of Microcaecilia unicolor. Taxonomy (NCBI): domain Eukaryota; kingdom Metazoa; phylum Chordata; class Amphibia; order Gymnophiona; family Siphonopidae; genus Microcaecilia; species Microcaecilia unicolor. Next base: position 204,708,349 of record NC_044031.1, read on the forward strand.
TTTACCTACTGCAGCCACTATAGCTGTCAGTAACTTTGGTATTTCTTTCATTCCTTTTTCCACATGATTAAAAGAGCCTGACAAAAAAGCTACTGGTGCATTTACTTCATTGTTTTGATTAATCATAGCTGCCCAACTATTTCCCATGTCTTTTACCCACAAATGCACAGGTGATTGGATATCTATTACTGCTAGGTCCTGGAGATAATAAATCCCTCACAATCTTAGCCAGCACTATTTTATCCTGTTCTTCCAATGCAATTAATGTATTCTTTGGTGTGGCTGCGGGCAGTTTCAAATGTTTATAAAGTCTCATTACTTTTTGTGTATAATTTGGTATCCATTGTCTGCAGTAATTTAACATTCCCAAAACAGCACGTAACTGGGTAACTGTTTGCAGTACCGGGGTTTCATTTAAAATAGATATAACTTCCGGTATAATGACCTTATGTTCTGCTGAAACATTTTGTCCTAAAAAGGTGACAGTAGACTGAGCTATAACACATTTTTCCCTGTTACATTTATATCCTAACTCTCCTAATAACAAAAATAATTTTGTAGTCCAATCTAGGCATTCTGCTTCAGTCTCAGCAGACAGTAGAATATCATCTACATAGACAAACAATGACACCGTGTCAGGCAATTGACTCCTGAAATCCTTTAAATCCATCATTAGTTGTTTTGAGAATGCCGATGGACTATCAGTAAAGCCTTGAGGCATCCTAGTCCACCTGTATGCCTCATTCTGTACTATAAATGACGTCAAATCCCTAGACTCTGGATGAAGAGGTATTGAAAAGAATGCATTAGACAAGTCAATAACAGTATTATATGCATATATATTCTGAGTGTGCAAAAGAGTAGCAGGATTTGCACAAATCGGAAATTGATTTTTTGTAACCTCATTTAGCTCTCTTAAATCATGTACTATCCTTACATTGTTTTCCCATTTCGGGACAGGAAACAATGGGGTATTGTACGGGGATACTGAAGGTTCAATAATACCACATTTCAATAATTTATCAATGTGCTCAAGGGTTTTGGATACTAATTTAGGTCGTATGGGGTAAGGGTCTTGCTTCGGCCCCTTTGCCCCTTCTATTAATTCTATCTTATGGGGTTTTGCATTTATGGCTAGTCCATATGGTGAATCACTTGTACTCCAAATATGTTGTGGTAATTCTTCCATAACCCTTACTTTATTTTCATTATTCAACTGTTGAACCATGGTGAGCAAACTTGGTATTTCTTTATTTCCAAAATCTAAACACAATCCTAATTGAGACAATAAGTCTCTACCACACAAATTTACTGGGCAATCAGGTGCCACTAAGAAGGGTACCACAGCCTCCCTTGAACCGTGCGGTTGGCATTCCAAGCGCACCAGAGTCGGTTCCGTTAGCCTTTTTCTTTGTTCTATCCCCGTAAATCCCACTGTTGTTCTATACTGATTTGAAAGCTTAACTCCCAGTGGTTTTGCACACAACACAGAGGTACTCGCCCCTGTATCTATCAAAAATCTCATAGGAGTTCCATATTTGCCAATTGTCAATGTAATAAAGGGTTCCCTTGTGTCTAATCTGAAAATCATTCCCTCCTCCTGACACTGGTCTGCTTCCAGTCAATAGCATTGGTCTGGAGTATTCTGCCAAGTTGGAAAAGCATTTACAGTGCCTTGTCTCTGTACTGCAGCCCCTGGTCCCTGTGATTGCATCGCCGGCTGCTGTATTGCAGTCTGCGGGGCACTCACAGGCATCCCTACTACTTGTGGCATTAATCCTTGCTGCGTCTGCATTTGTACTTGGGGCATTCCTGCATTCTGATAACATTCTGAAGCATAGTAACCATATTGCTGACAAATCATATTGTTCAGATGTTACTAAAGATTTTAAATCACCTCTTTCCCTATTAGCCCTACACACAGAACTAAGGACTGTGACTAATTCAAGCCAGATGATCTCTTAACACTGCAGGAATCTCACTTAAAAAAGAGTCAAACAAAGTTAAATTGCAAAAACATTCCACATAGAGAACTAGAAACAGAATAACACATATTTTAAAATAAACAGAGATCAGAATTCCCTATAAGACAAAGAACTTATTTAAATCTAATCTAAAACAATCTTTTAAAAGGAACAAAAAAAAATTTCAGTTCTTCCTGACCTTTTTAACCTGTAAAGCCAGACACCCGAAAAATCAAAAACAGATGACATTCCTCAACCTTCAGGCTGAACAAAAGGTTGCTTTTCCCGCTCTTGCTGTATTTTTTCAAACGATCCATACTGAGACCAGCTCAAAAAAGAATCTTTTGCATCATACCATTTCTCATGTATTTTTTCAATCTGTTTTTTTTCTAATGGGAATAATTCTATGACATGCTGCAAAGGGGAGCATTTTTTTTGAACTATCTAAATCTAAATACATAGCATATACAGGAGGCTTTTCTTTCTTATCTGCCCCTTTCCCTTTCATTGTATTCTGACTATTACAATTTCTCCTATAAAGCCACAATCTACAAAAATATACTACTGCACCTAAACCAAGAAAATATACAAAACAGAAAACTACAAAGCTAAACAAATATACATAAGTCCACAATGTAAGCTTACTCACGTGTCTTCTTATTTCTCTTTAGCAAGCTCAGGAGTCGTAGCCTGTATGTTCACGTCAGTAGGTTGATCACGTCCACTTCAGTGGTACACAGTAATCAGGCGTAAACAACGCTTGCTCTCTCAAAATCCTGTAAAAAAACTTCATTAACAACACACACTTAATTTGTTCTTCGTCTCGCCTTCTCTTTTCCGTTTGCGGCCTACTCCTGGCTGGCTCGCCACTTTGAAGATAAGGATGCCGCCACTTTTGTAGAGAAGGCTAGACGATATTTAATATAAACAGTGTATTTACAATTTTTCTGCATAGCTCAATGGGCTATTGCAGGAAGCATTTTTTTATAAGCAATATACAAGCCAGAATGAATGATCAAAACAAAGCAATGTAAAGCAAAGAAATCAGAATGCTATATGCAGAGAGAGAAATCTATATACAGACAAAGACAAATTCAAAAATGCTTACTTATTTCTTTGTTCCCTCTCCTTATAATCTTCTCCTGATATCACGTGCTTGCAGGCTGTATGCAGGCAGGCTGTAACATACCATAAATCCTACAGCAGAACATATGCTGCATCTGGTTCCCATTATCCCACAGACTTTCTGGAGCCTGCCTTTGGCTGATGTGGGCCTCATGTCTCAGGAGATTTAGTTTAGTGTTGAAACAGCTTGTTCTGCATGATCTTTGAAGCTTTCCACTTCTATTATTTTATACTTTTATTCAACATTTTTATGCTTTTATTCAACAGCGGTTAGCTTAGCGGAGTTTAAAAAAGGTTTGGAAAGCTTCCTAAAGGAAAAGTCCATAGACCATTATTAAATGGACTTGGGGAAAATCCACTATTTCTGGGGTAAGCAGTATAAAATGTTTTGTACTTTTTTGGGATCTTGCCAGGTATTTGTGACCTGGATTGGCCACTGTTGGAAACAGGATGCTGGGCTTGATGGACCTTTGGTCTTTCCCAGTATGGCAATACTTATGTACTTATGTACAAATCTGCTTACACCTGGTATAAACCTTTCCAGTCTTGGAAATACACTAAACTGTGTCTAGCAAATTGGCCTGGATGAAAGAGCTTGGCCTATTTATAACTGAGGAACAATGGCAGCAACTCTGGCTTACTCTACTTAAATCAACGCATTCAGTTGCTTTACTCATAAGAACAGCCATACTGGGTCAAACCAATGGTCCATCCAGCCCAGTATCCTGCTTCCAGCAGTGGCCAATCCAACTCAGAAGTACCTGGCAGAAACAAATTAGTAGTGCCATTCCATGCTACCAATCCTAGGGCAAGCAGTGGCTTCCCCCATATACATCTCAATAGCAGGCTTTTCCTCCAGGAACTTGTCCAAACCTTTTTAAAACTCAGATACACTAACTGTCATTACCACATTCTCTGGCCTCTCCCCAAGCCTCTTATACGGGGCGCCTATGACTGTCCTCCCCATCCATCAATTCTCCCCTGCCCTTCCCTTCTTCCCTCCCTCCCCTCGATGTCCCACGATTCTCTCTTCCTGACATCATCTCGCCTCCAGTGTTCCCTTCCCCCTCATTGTTCCACCCTCTGACATCATTACGTTTTGACGCGAGGGCGGGGCAATAAGTGGGAATGGATGTTATGAACCCAGGCATCCAGACGTAGAATGTTGGAGGTGCAAATTATTATATAGGATGTTTATCTTTTTCTACAGTATCCTCGGTCAGTCAAGTTCTTTAGTTGTTTTTAATGTTCTTATCTTTAGTAATTGGCTATATTATCTTTGCCTACTTTCATCTGTAAAACTTTTTCTAGCTTGTTTGGCTTACTGTATTTGTATAATGTAGCTATTATTTTCATGTTCTCATTTAATCAATAAAAATTATGAACTAAAAACTATACCAACTACATCCTTAAACCAAATACTTAACCGTACCCACCCTTCCCAGCAGAAAACCAATACCCCCCCACCCCCATCTCTACAGCATCAGCACAAAATTCACAAATTATTCAGTATCAAACTTCTTGCTGTTGGTGATATGGATTGTAAGTATGGGTCCCAAATAGAAAGATAAGTCTTTTCTCTTTTCACAAAAGTACTGGCCCCCCTTTGCTCCCCAAAGGACCAGGTTGTGTACACAGGCTCTCCATATTCTAAAGGACAGAGTTTCAGGGACCAACCAAGAGTACATTATACATTCTTTTCCCCACCACTGTTAGTTTTCGAATCAACAATTTCCGTTTGTTACCCACCACGCCCAATCCAGCAGACATATTTGAGATCAGCTGTTTAAAGCAAGCGGACTTGTGTCATTACAAGTCAAAAACAGTCAATTTCTGCTGATATTTTTAGCATATGACCAAATGCTGTAACTCTCAAACTTCAGATGACTTTAAGCATATCCTCCTTTCCCAAAGCCAGTTAAGGACAAGCAGGACACATCTCTGATGACTATAATAGATCATGGGCCAGAAAAGACAATGAAATCCATTTTCCAGTCCTCTTTGTCCTCTGCAAGTCTTTAGCTGCTCCTTGCCTTTCCAACCCACAGTAAATCAGAGCGAGCCGAGGAGTCTATATATAGTGCTTAGAACTCTACTGGCTCAGGAGCTATAAATTAGTAGAGCTCCTGTGAGTGTGGCCTTCAGTCGAGGTGATTTGCTGTTCATAATCCAAAACATATTTATAAATGTCAATGTAACTAAACTTCCAGGTTAAGGATTTTGGTTTTACTTTAATTGCATTTTTTTATTGATTGGTGGTGGGGGGTCTCAATAATGCATAATTAATATTCTACATAATAAAACCAGTATTTTTTTTAAATCATGCTGTCAATAAAGGTATTTCATGTCATGTAGTTTCCCATCAGTCAGCTTTTGATCCAGCTGACGTGTCACCAGGCAGCTACACTGCTTGCCTCAGTTTTGTTTGTCTCAAAGTTGGTGAAAGGAGTTCCTACGCACACAAACTTGTTAACACGTGCATGAATACATATATCTATGAACACAAACACACACAGGAAAGTTGAAGTGGGAGGATACAAAAGCTGAGGGATGGAACTGAGGCTAGGCTGAGAGGGATTTTAGTCCCTTCTTCTAAGATAGAGGAATGAGCTGTCATGGGAGGGGGGATTCAAAATGAAGGCAGAAGAGAAATGGGGAAGAGGTGGCTGAGGATGATCACAGAGTTCGGCTTCAGCTGTCACACCATTCCATTCCATTTTCTGCCACATAACACCTTCGATAGCAAACTCAATGCTTTCTGATTTAACATTTAGAAGCTCGTACGTGCACTCATACCAATGGCTGAGACCTTTCCCCCTCACACAAACAGGCATAATTGGTAGCCTGGGGGCAGGGGACAAGTTGGGTCCAATAGACCAATCCCTCAAATTTGAGGTCATTTTGAATAGAAGCACAGGGAAGGATTAAGATTTAGGCAGTATCCAATGTCAGCTCTGATTTCGAATTATGACTTGGAAATCAATTGCTAATATGGAAGATATTTCTGCTTATAATAAAAACTGATAGATACTTTATTATTCTTAAGAACTGGAAGGACAGTTCCTTCCTAGCATATAATATAATGTAATATGTTATGAAACTGTGGCTGCAATAAATTTCATTATGTACCCCAGCTGCATATTTGCAACATTTTTATTGTATCATTTAACTGTGTAACATGGATGTAATACTGTAACATTTGGATTTTCCATTTAAATACTTGTCTTTTACAAATCTGAGCTCAAGGCAAGTTACAATTCAGGTACTGCAGTTATTTCTCTACACAGGAGAGCTTACAATCAAATAACCCGAGGCAATGGAGAGTGAAGTGACTTGCCCAAGGTTAAAAGGAGCATCAGTGGGGTTTGAATCTGACTTCTCTTATTCTCAGCCTAATGCTATAATAACTAGGCTAGACCTTCTCTCTCAGATGGGTTCATATTATATACACTGGATGGAAATTGCATAGGGATGTGCATTTGTTAGTAAGCATTTGATTTCTTGTCACAATTTAAAAATATTAACATGCATAAAATCAATTTAACATACATTAGCTTATGAATTAATAGATGCAAAAAGTCTTTTCCTTCTCTCCTGGGTGACATGACAGACGTCTGGGCATAGTCTGACCTTCAAGCCTAAAAAGGCTGCATCTAATTTCTGCAAAGACATTTTTAATATCCAGGATCTGTCTGGCTCTAGGACAAATGCTACCAGTAAACCAGATTTTTTTTTTCATTAGAAATATTTAAGGCAGTGATCTTCAATTTTTTTTTTCATCTCATGGCACACTTACAAGGTGCAAATATTGTCAAGGCACACCATCAGTTTTTTAAGTATATCATTTAACAAACGAGAATTAAGATTGTGTTTACAGTTCAATAATTAAAATTGTAAACATTGGGGTCCTTTTACTAAAGTGCGCCAAAAAATGGACTGTGCTAGTGTAGGCATCTGTTTTGGGCACGCGCAGATCCACTTTTCAGTGCACCTGTAAAAAAGTCCCTTTTAATTTTTGCTGAAAATGGACTTGCAGCAAAATAAAAATTGGCGCGTGTCCATTTTGGGTCTGAGACCTTACCGCCAGCCATTGACTTAGTGGTAAGGTCTCACATGGTAACCGTGTAGTAATCATCTATGCGTGTAGAGTGACTATTACCACCTGGTTTCCGCCACACGCAAGAAAATTTTAAAAAATTGTTTTCCATCGCGCGTAGTGGACACAGATGAAATACCAAAATTACCACCCTGGCCTCGCCGTAGCTAGGTGGTAACTCCAAATTGACACGCGTTGGGCGAGCATAGGTGCTTATGCAGCTTAGTAAAAGGGCCCCATTGTGTTATCTTTATAGCCCAAATAACGTACATTCAAAAACAGCTATTTTAAAGTGAATCCCACCAACCTGCATATAATGTGTACAGTGCTGCGTATGTCTAGTAGCACTATAGAAATGATTAGTAGTAATTAGTAGTATTTAAAAACAAAAATCAGTGGGAAATTTTTGCTTGCTGTTTCATGATGTCCCTTGTCCGAAGGTGAACGGTTGACAAGCATATCCCCAAGTCCTCCACCAGTATTTGAAGCCATGACCTGTTCTTGCTCTTCATTGTGTTCATAGCAGAGAAACCAGCCTCATACAGATACGATGTTGGGAATGGAAGAAGTGCTTTAATTGCCATCTTTGTGATGTTGGAGTATTCTGCTTGGTGAGATAACCAGAATGAGGCCATATCTGTTGAGTGTTTCAGTTTTAGTGTTCCATCATTTCTGATTTCCGTCAGTTAATTTTCTTCTACAACAGTTAACTCTGCTGACTGGCATACACTTAACACAAACAGATCTCTCACCCAGCCAAGGAAGATACGTCAAGTGATGGGAAATAATTTTCAATGTTTATACTCAGAAGTGACAAACCTTATAGAATTAAATTGACAAGATTTTTGTCCAGTCTGCAACTTTCTGTCAGTTCAAACATTTCAACTTTGTTTTCTTTTTGGATTCTGGCTCCTTTCTGTGTTAACTTTTCCTTAAAGGAGATAATGTCAGTACAAGTAAGAATATTTTCATTCCTTCCCTGCATACTCTTGTTAAGTGTTCAAGGCTTGGAAAATGTCAGCTAGAAATACAACTTTATTGCACTAAGTCCAGGGGCATAGCCATGAGTGGGCTCGGGTGGGCCTGAGCCCACCCAGTTTGAGGTCAGATCCACCCAGCAGCAGTGTCCCTAAAGCAAGTAGCTTCCACAGATCGCAGTCTTGCATCAATTTCCAAATGCTGCTTGCCACTCAACGATCTCCTTGTAGCTGCTAAGCGCTAACCTGGAAGCCTGTCCTCTGCCACACCTTCTGGTTTCTGCTAGTGCTGTCCAATTCACGATTCGAATCGCTTCGTCAATTCGTTTTGGACGAATCAATTTGAATCAATTCGTTTTGCAAAAAAAATCGGGAATCCCAATTCGGGATTTCCCCACCTCCCTCCCTCTCACCTGCTGTCACTGCTTAGCTCCCTTTTTCCTCACGCTGTCACCCAAGCCATTGCTTCTCTCCCTCCCGCTGTCACCCAAGCCGCTGTCACTGCTTCACTCCCTTTTCCCTCACGAACGCTGTCTCAGCCGGAACAGGAACTGACATCAGCGGGTGGACCGGCAGTCGAGCCAAGCAAGAACTCAAGGAAGGACTCAGAGATTTGGTTAATCTGTCCACCACGCAGTCATCATTGCCAACAATTAGGTTTACTACAGGAGTGGACATGAGCCTATCGAGTCCACCACTGTAAGCAAGTAAGCCAATTTGTTTAATCTACTGTCCTCTCCCCTGTGCAGCCATCATTGAAATACACTCAAAACAAACAAGCAAACCTATGAGCATCTGCTTCCACGTTGTTGCTGTTTATTGTTGGTCCGCTGTTGTGACCATTTTTCTTCACTGTTCTTCTATATATTGGGTAATATAGGGAAAGGGAAATGGGACCTGATATACCGCCTTTCTGAGGTTTTTGCAACTACATTCAAAGCGGTTTACATATATCCAAGTACTTATTTTGTACCAGGGGCAATGGAGGGTTAAGTGACTTGCCCAGAGTCACAAGGAGCAGCAGTGGGAAGTGAACTCAGTTCCCCAGGATCAAAGGCCACTGCACTAACCGCTAGGCTCCTCAACTCCATGGCAAATTAGCTCTCTAGAGTCCTTTTCATGTTTGCACATCAAATCTTTGTAAATATGGGTTACACTAAAGTTTACTAACTATATGATGAAGATGATTAATATGAAAAAATGGTTTCAGGGCATGCCTCTTAATTCACGTCAAAATTACAGTCTTCTATATACTACAGATGGCCAGATTTCATTGAGGGTATCCTGTTTCCTGATGGGTTCATATGAACTGTTGTAATCTGCCTTGGGAAGCCTGGTGTTATAAAGAGGATGGAATATATTGAAATTAAATGGAATTGGGGCATATGGAATCACACCTTCATCTGCTGCTGCCTGTTTTTTTTTTTTTTTTTTTACCCTTTGTGTTATAATATTAGCATGTGGGCCTCACTATTTCAATCTAGTTAAATCGAATCAATTTGAATTGAAAAACCAATTAAAAAAAAAAATCGAATCGTACCAAATCGAAACATTTTTGACTGAATTGGACAGCACTAGTTTCTGCCCAGTCAGAATGCAGCAGAGGAGAGGCTTCTGGGTTAGCGCTTAGCAGCTGCAAAGAAGCCTTTGAGCAGAAGGAAGCATGTGGAAATCGCTGCTGCTGCTGCCGGCAACCAGTAGATGCACAAGAGGGAAAGTTGTAGGTGGGATAGAAAAGAGAAGGGAAGGGGGCTAAAGCTGCTACATGGGCGTGAGGGAAGATGGGGGAAAGATGCTGTACAGGATGAGGGAAGATGGGGAAAGATGCTGCACGGTGGGGGGGGGGGAGAGATGGAGGAAAGATACTGCATGAGGGAGGGCAGGTGGGGGAGAAGATGCTGCATGAGGGGGAAAGAAAGAGATGCAGCAAAGGGGTGGAGGTGTGAAAAAGTGAGAAATCTTGCTTATGATGTAAGATGATGTAACGATCTACATTCCTTTCAAACAAAACATTAATGAAATCTCCAACGAAATCAACCAAAGTCTACACATCATGAACACCTGGGCAGATGCATTCCGATTGAAACTGAATGCAGAAAAAACTCAATGCCTCATACTTACCTCCCAATACAACACGAATAAATTTACCGCCATTAACACACCTAAACTAAATCTGCCAATCTCAGAAACTTTAAAAATCCTTGGAGTCACTATTGACTGCCACCTAACACTCGAGACTCACGTGAACAACACAACCAAAAAGATGTTCTACTCCATGTGGAAACTGAAAAGAATAAGACCATTCTTTCCAAGATCTGTCTTCCGCGGCCTAGTGGGGGGGAGGAGAGGATGGCAAGGAAATCAATGAGAGGATAATGATTACAGAGGGTAGATGGTAATGGGGAGCAGATCAAAGATGAAAGGGAATGTATGGCTGGGGAAGGAGTCAGATAGTGAATGGGAAAGCTAGTGGGTGAAAGAAGATGATGGAAATTTGATAGGTACTTGAAAAGTAAAAAGGAGGAGAAGAAGGGTGAGAGAGGCAGAAAAGAGCTAAAAGAGAATGATCAGTATGTCAGAGGCAGGTATAGTAAGGGAACAGACAGGAGAGAGGAGAAAAAAAACAAATGGACTGCAGCCGCTTGAAAGAGAATTAGCAGACGATAGACAGGAAAGCAGAAAAGAGAAATTGGAACCAGCAAGATGGAAAAATAAAATGTCCAGACAGTAAAGGTAGAAACAAAGCATTTCATTTTATTTTTGTTACATTTGTACCCCATGCTTTCCCACTCATGGCAGGCTCTATGTGGCAGGCACTGGAGGGTTAAGTGACTTGCCCAGAGTCACAAGGAGCTGCCTGTGCAGGGAACTGAACTCAGTTTCTCAGGACCAAAGCCCACCACCCTAACCACTAGGCCACTCCTCCACTGGCTGTTTCAAATGGAATATGTTAGCTTTTGGAAATGTGCATAGCAAATGTCTTGGTAATGTTTTCAGTAGAAAAGGAAATGCATTTCTGTTTTATGGCTCCAGTGTTGCAGTAATACTAAGTTTAAATTCTTGGGGTTCCCATTCAATTTTTGTCTAAATATTTTTATTTCTAATTTGTGTGATCCCTTGTTCTGTATTTGATGAGGGTCTGTTGGTGTGATAGTAATGGCAGGTGGCAAATTGAAGGGGAGGCAAAGAATCAGGGAGGGGGCCCTCCTTTATTTTCTAACTTGGGCCCAAGCAGTCTAACACCAGTCCGGACCCTAGCTGTATAGCTGGTGAGGATCCCTAAGCATCCCAACTAAGGACCTCCTCCAAAGATGGCCAGAACTCCCTTGAACATCCCTGAGCCATCGACAACAAACCATGTGTGAGGTGCCGGCATCAATAGCTTAGGGTCATTGCTGCTGCTGCCTGCCAAGCTTGGTAAAAGAATTCTGCCCACCTTCAGAGAAAGTCTTCAGCTGACAGCTTGGGGATCCTCATTAGCTAAAATATTTGTATTTTGAGGGGGTGGTAGGGCAGGGTAGAGAAAATTATGTGCCCACCCACTTTGGACTCATGCCCACCCAAAACTGGCTGTGTGGCTAAGCCACTGACGAGGTTTCATCACTAAGTAGGTTAGGCAGCTCAGACTGTTCTGACACTAAAAAGAAAAAAAGAAATAAGGCTGTTCCCTCAGTTCATACAACCTTGAAAGCACCTGGACTCGAGATAGTCATTTCACTTCCCTCTGAAGTAGAAGTTGTGTGTTAGCAGTTTCCATGGCAGAACAGAGTGCTGGAAACAACCTTGATTTTAATGGCCTGCTCATGATGTAGTTAACCATTTTGATCGTTCCAACATGTCATATAGACACCAAATAATAGTGTTATCTGACATAGGGATTCTCAAGATTCCTTGTACTTTTTTTGCCAAACATTATATTTACAATTTTACATCATGCTGGTAAAATTGTATGTGGTTTTATCATTTTTGCCACGATTTCAGCAATGGCATAGCTTGCTGCATGACCTTTGTCAGAAATAGTTGTCATTTTTGGTAAATTGTTTAGCCTGATGTGTTTGATCAGCTACAACCCTTTAAAAATAAACAATTGGTTTCTCGCATAAATGTGAGTGCTTCATGTGAAGGTCTCTTTGCAGCTTATTTGTAACCATAGGGGTCCTTTTACAAAGGCACGCTGAAAAATGGCTTGCAGTAGTGTAGGCGCGGGTTTTGGGTGCGTGCCGATGCATCTTTTAGTGCGCCTGTAAAAAAGGCATTTTTTACATTTCTGCCGAAAATGGACATGCGGCAAAATGAAAATTGCCACGTGTCCATTTTGGGTCTGAGACCGTACCGCCAGCCATTGACCTAGCGGTAAAGACTCACATGGTAACCGGGAAGTAATGACCTACGCGCTCCAAATGCCAATTGGCACGCGTCCGTTATGTGTGCCTGAAAATAAAAAATATCGGACGCATGCCAAAATTATCACAAGAGCTCCACAACACTTTGGCTCTGGGATATTTTGGTACTGGGACACTTCAGCACAAGAACACTTTAGCTCTTAAACACTTAGGCACTGGGACACTTCAGTAAGGTACTGTTTAGCATGGTATATTACCTGCTAGATTTTTAACCTTAATTTTTTCTTGTATTAATTTTATTTGTGTGTTATATATGTTTTATGTTTAACTTTGTCTATAGAGTAATGACACAGTCCATGTCAAGTCATCTAGAAATGTAATAAAGGATTGCTGGCACTAATTATCTCTTGTCTTTCTCTGCTATGTTGCTGCGCTTTGAAGAAAAGAGAAAAGGTTTGTGATATATTTTATTGAACAATCAGGGGTAAATTTGTAAGTGCATATGTTTTTCTGTATGGACTTTGCTGGATTTTCAAAGCGATGGTATATGCACTTCCTCTTTGCATGTTATTCCACAAAAATTATGCACTTACCTGCTGTTTGAAATGCACATTTTTTCTGTGTTATTTTACATACATATGCTTGAATTTTCAACAGAATGCGAGTAGGAAGGCTGGCTCACTATTAACCAGACTAGACATCTGCCTATCCTAGAGCTTCTTAAGGGGGTGGGGAGGTGCACAGAGCAGTCAAGGCAAACAATAGATCCTTACAGACACTCAAAGAATCATCAGTGTGTACTTTTACCTGCAGGGACACGGGCAAGTTTCAAATAGCTTCAGCATTGCCCTCATGGAGATCAATTTTATAAATAGCCCCCCCCCCCCCCCCCGATATTCAAGACCATTTATTCGAAAGGTACATAGCCAGCTATCTCGCACTGAATATTAGTGCTTAGCTGGCTATCTCGGCTGGATATTAGCATTTAGGGCCTTATTCTATAAAGTTTATGCTCCTAAATGTATGCTAAATCTATAAGCGTAATAGGCCCTAAATTAGGAGCATAGATTATGCTTGTAATTTAGAAGCATAAATTTAGAAAGTTAACCTTTGTTAAAAATAAGGCCCTTAGCGGCTGCGACGTTTGTGAGCCCTTGGCCCAGAGATGGCCACGTGAGAATCACCCAACCACCTCTGGGTAGACCGAGTCCCCTCAGAACTAAGATGCACTAAAACAATCGTTAATGCCCATTGCTTACCGATTCCTTAGCGAATCGGTAAGCAACAGGAATGCATCAAGGATAGGGAATGCAAATGAGCTGCTCATTGTAGCTCACTTGCATTCTCCATCATTAAACAGTTGGTCAATTGGCCCTTCGAGCATGCGCAGAGCAGCCAAGCGTTATGCCACGCCGCTCACCCCCTCCACGGCCTGCTGCAGGAAGGCTCCAATGCGGCTCGATCCAGGACAGTACAGTTGAGGACGTCCTTCGAAAAAGACGTCTTTTTTGGATGTCACCCCTCCCCCAACAATAATAAAAACGTCCTTTTTGGACGTGCTTCACTCAGCTGAGAGACCTGGAAGTCTCTGAGCCAATCACAACACATTTAGGTGAGCTAAACGCACTGTGATTGGCTCAGAGCCTTCCAGGTCTCTCAGCTGAGTGAAGCACGTCCAAAAGGACGTTTTTATTATTGCAGGGGGGGTGGGGGTGGAATGACGTCCAAAAAGGACGTCTTTTTTGAAGCGGAGCGCTATTTTTTGAGTTGTTGAACTGGTCTGAGGCAGGGATCGCGACGAGATAACCACTGTACGGGTGAGAGGAAGGATCATGCAGGCAGATGCAAGGGAACCGGCTTCGTGCAGGGTGGGTGCGGGCCTCTCACTCCTCAGCCGCTACTGTCGACGCGGACTCGCAGTGGTCAGCCACGGGTGCGGGTCCTTCACAGAGTCACTGTCGGGCTTCACTTCGAGGTGGTCTCCCAGCGCGCAGTGCTCCTCTCTTCCGCCGCTCCGATTCGGTCTTGGCGTGCGGTCAGCTGTTCAGCACTCCCCTCGCCTCAGAGCATTGCGGGGGTGCTACTTTCAGCTTGTGATGCTGGGTCGAAGTAAGGCGCTTATGATCAGCGCTGCGCTGTGCTCTTGGGTTGGATAGAGCCGTCTCCAGCGTTGGCTCGCCTGGGGAGGACCGTCGGAGGAAGTCCGTGTTCCTCGGTCCACAAGAGGGCCCTCTGTCCTGGGAGCGGGTGGGGATCGGATCCGGGCCATGAGGCAGGTCGGGAGCCGTGCCTCAGCACCAAAATTGCTGGTACAGGAGCTAGTAAGATGTCCCGGAGGTGTCTGGTGTTCAGCGGCACTCTCCATGTACGGCATTATTAAATCTATTAGAGAAATAATAGTATACATGTTTGCATGACGCTACATAATTCTGATTCTTTTTTTTTTGGGTGCATAATTTTAAAGTTCTTGATAAAGAATTCTTAAATATCCCAAATTACTTGTGAGATCTTAAGGACCCTGCTCCGTCCAGGGGCTGAAAACAGAAACTACCAAAAAGGTATATTTTTTTGTTTGTATTACTGTATTTTGTCCACCAGAATGTAACTTCTTACAGGATTTTTTTAAAGTGAAGGACGTCCATAAAGGACGTCCCTGATGAGCACTTGGACTCCCCCCCCCCCCCCCCCCCCGATTTTAAAAAAAAAACTTTTATAGAAGTTTTTCATCCCGCGCAACCCCAACGAGAGGTACAGACCTCTTGTTACATTTTCCACGGTTAGGCAATCGGAAAATGGTAGTGCATCTCATTACAATACGGTTTCTACACATTTTAATACTAATTTGTTCATCTGCATTCTGTTTTCGTTAGCCGCTACCGTGATTGGAAAATGGCTCGGAGAAGCCTTTACTGCATGCCAGGGTTATCTACTTGCTCGTTAATGGCTCGTTAAGTTTAGTGCATCTGGCCCTAAGAGTGCTCCCAAGAACTGGACAGGACCACAAGTGGCGATGAACTGAGGCAGCTTTATTAGTAGCAAGAAACACAAGGCTAAGCCTAGCTATACAGTCTAACCTAGCTGAAGCAAGGCAATCATAAAACATAGAATAAAGTAAAGTAGAACAGCCTAGCTGTATAGGGAAATCAAACATAAGCAGCCTAGCTGCAAATCTCAATACCAGCAGACACAATGCAAAACATAAAATATACAGTAAAGGTAAAGTAACCTAGCTGTATCATAAGCAGCCCAGCTGTGCTTCTCACAATACTAGCGAACACAATGTAAAGCATAAAGTATACAGTAAAGGTAAACTAGACCAGCCTAGCTGTAAGGGAAATTAAACACAAGCAGCCTAGCTGCACATCTCAGTATTACTACTACTACTACTTAACATTTCTAAAGCGCTACTAGGGTTACGCAGCACTGTACAATTTCACAAAGAAGGCCAGTCCCTGCTCAAAGGAGCTTACAATCTAAAGGACAAAAAATGTGCAATCAATCAATTTGGGGCAGTCTCGCAAAGCAATGCCAACATATGGCATACAGTAGAACACAATGCCCTAGGTAAAGGCCCCCCCCCCCAGTAGGTTAAAGAAAAACAGGTAGGGTTACCATTTTTTGTCCTTAAAAAAAGAGGACACTTGCCCCGCCCATATCCCGCCCCATTTCACGCCATTGCCCCGCCCCTTTCACACCCTCACCCCACCCCTTTCCACGCATCACCCCGCCCCCCTGTCGCATTTTCCCCTCCCCCTAGTCACCCCCTCACCTCACCTCCCCTCCCCCGGCACCACATCTCCCCTTACTCATGATCTTCCCTGGTGGTCTAGTGACTTCGGGGCAGGAAAGAGCCCCCTCTTTCCTGCCCGGCGCGCTGCTCTGCATCCTGTATGCTGCCTGTGACGGTCTCGGTGAGATTCAAAATGGCCTCCGAGAATTGAAGCGGCCTCGCGAGACTTCAATTCTCGGCGGCCATTTTGAATCTCGCCGAGATCGTAACAGGCAGCATACAGGATGCAGAGCAGCGCGCCGGGCAGGAAAGAGGGGGCTCTTTCCTGCCCCGAAGTCACTAGACCACCAGGGAAGATTGTGAGTAAGGGGAGGGGAGGTCCGCCGCATGTCAGTGTCAGCCCGCCCATTTGTCCAGAAATCCAGACAAATGGGCAGGCTGGCCAAAACCCGTCCGGACGCCCGGACATGTCCTCAAAAAGAGGACATGTCCGGGTAAATCCGGACGTATGGTAACCCTACAAACAGGCCATACTTGGCTGACAGAGGTAACACCGCTAGCGGGTAAGGAAAGGGTTCATTCTGTCTGTACACTCAGATGAGCCGCTGAACAACTGCAGCAAGCTCCCTCAAAACCAGAGTGGAGCAGAAGCAAAACCAAGGGAAAAGTCTCTTAAGGTCCTGCACCGCAGGTAGAGGCAAGAGCGGGCCACAGCACTCACCGAAACCCAGGGATGTCACCTAAGACAGGCAAAAGAGAATCCACGTACGTGGAGAACTCAATAGATCCCACGAAACGTAAAATGTAAACAAAAAGGTGGGAATATGAGCCAGGCTATCCAATAACTGGACCTAAAACAAAGTTTAAAATAAACAAATATTTATTAATTTCCAAGCAAATGATAATAAAACAATTCCACATTGAAAACGACTCGACACAACGTTGTGTTTCGGCCAGATGGCCTACATCAGGAGTCTTGTGGCTGATGACGGCAGCAAAAATAAGGTCATCAAGTCACGTGATGATGAATTGTGAGCTCACATATGAAAGGTGTGCAGACAAAGATTCAAAAATGGTCCACTACACTCTATTCTTCATGAATGGAGCAGCCGCTGACAAATATCACAACCTCCCCTTGTACGAAATCACTTCACCTAAATATTTGTTTATTTTAAACTTGGTTTTAGGTCCAGTTATTGGATAGCCTGGCTCATATTCCCACCTAAGACTGGCAAACAGTCACTGAGGCGCCCAAGACACATGCTCCCAAGGACAGCAACACAAAGCCCAAGCCGACGCTCCCAAGGCAGAAGACTCAATGGCCCTGCACAGCACCCAAGGGCCAGGATCAGCCCACGCAGACCCCTCTGCGCTCCAAGCACCGCTCCCTCATCCAGGGACACCTTGCGATGTGGCCTCAATCACTGCACCCACAGCATTCCCCGTCATCCAGCCCATACAGTCCCAAACACAGCACAACGCCACTCGCTGCATACAGCGAGTAAGGACTCACAGTGGACGACTGGAATCTCAACTGAGGAACAGGAGATTCTGGACTCACAGGCCTGGCAGCAGGCTTCACTGGACCAAGCAAAGGTGAAAGCTGAAGGTAGAGCTATTACTCATCAGGACTACCAAGCTTGAAAGCAGGCTTCACAGGAACACAGCATTAGGTGAAAGCTGTAAGCAAAGCTTTACCTCTCAGGACTACCAGGCTTGAAGGCAGACTTCCACTGGAACACAGCATAAGGAGAAAGCTGTAGGCCAAGCTTTTACTCCTCAAGGCTCTCTGGGTTGGAAGCAGACTTCCACTGGAAGACAGCATAAGGAAAAGCTGTAAACAAGCTTCAGGCCCCCGGCCTCACAACGAAACAGAGTTGGAACTAGCAGGGCCCAGGCCAATCAAAGGTAATTGCCAGAACCCTGAGCGCTCTCAGAAGCCAGCTTAACAAGTGCTCAGTGCTGATGACATCACCAGCTTGGCCTCCACCACAACAGTGACCCCAAAGGTCACTGACTGGAACTGCAGTTAATTTTAGTATGTTAAGAAGGGGCAACACAGCACGGACGAGCAAAGCACGGACGTCAGCGACGACGACCGTGACAACAGCTAGCCGGATGACCGGCTATGTTGCATGACATAGCCAGGTAGCACAAATATTCAGCATCTGGCCGGCTATGTTTGGTGGCCAAATATGACCACATCAATAGGTGGATTATCTTTCACTGGTTCCAACTTAACCGACCAGTGCTGAATATCGGCTTGACTGGTTAAGGTCATACCAGTCAAAAATAAACCGGATATCTAATGCTGGTCACTGGAAATGGCCCAGCATTGAGTATGCAAGCTTAGCGCCAGGGCCGCCAAAAGACTGATCCGGGCCGCCCCCCCAATCCCTACAACTGTTGCCTCCCTCTCCTGCTCCCAGGCCACCGGCGCTGCAGTCCCCAGTCTCACCTGCCCGCCCTCGGCTCCGTCGATAGCCCCCCTCCATCCACCACCATGACCGGGCCCCCTGCATTCAAATCGGCAGCGCCTCACCTCCGTGTGAAAGCAGCAGATCACCTCCCTTTGGGCCTTCCCTGTGTCCCACCCTTGTCACTTCCTGTTTCTGCGAGGGCGGGGCACAGTGAGGGAGGGCCCGAAGAGAGGCAATCTGCCGCTTTCACACGGAGGTGAGGTGCTGCCGATTTGAATGCAGGGGGCCCAGTCATGGTGGCGGAAACAGGGGGGCTATCGACGGACAGGCAGGTGAGATTGGGGACTACAGTGCCTGCAGCCTGGGAGCAGGAGGAGAGAGACTCCGTCGCCGGGCCCCCCTTGGAGACCTGGGCCCGTTGAACTTTGCCCCCCCTGCCGCCTCTCTCAGCGGCCCTGCTCAGCGCCAATGGCGAGAAGCAGCCCAGCTACCTCCTGCTGTCTGACTATCAGGCCCCAAGTGCCTAGAATGTCCAGGCACATAGTACAATGTATGCACCTGTTTTATAAAGGCAAAATATGCACCCATGAGCTTTGAGAAAATAAGTCCACTCATTTACCTCTGCTCCGAGACAGGTTGTGTGTGTGTATGTGCGGGGAAAGAACAGGCGCACATATGCATTTTGTATAAAGTATGTGCAAGTCCACCCCTGCTCCACCTGATTTCTGCTCTCCAGGAAGCCTCTAGATGCACATCGCAAACCAAAAAAAAAAGGGTACCATAACCTATTTGGAGGGTGATGACCCTTCAAGCGCACAGTTGGGTTCTTGGTTCTGTGGGTCCAGCATTAACTTTTGGTTTACTGTTGCTCCGGCGTTGGCATAAGGAACACTGCCAGCCTTGGAGTCATTGGAAGTCCTCAGGAAGAGGGGGAGGGGTTTAGGGCAAGTGGGAGGGGTGGCATCTTGGTTGGGGGAGAGTGGGGGACAAATTCAACTGTAATAATTAAGGAAAACACTTTTGCGACACAAGTTGTACGCTGTTGTTGGGATATATCATTGTTTTTTTGTGTGCTTCTCCTGTTTGTTGCTGTGCTGTATTTTTCAATAAACATTAATGTAAAAGAAATAGGCATCATGGGGGTAATTTTATAACAAGGCACCTACAAACATTTCCAAAATGCGCCTATTTTATAGACACAACTTAGGCACCTATGTACCTTTATACAACAGGATCCTAGGACTATCCCTAATAGGTGCACAAATGCTCACACACTAATTAACACCTGCACCAAGGCAGATACAATGCATGTGTGTGTGTGTGTGTGTGTGTGTGTGTGCACACGTATTTTACGAAGTGTGTGCGGAAGTGCCAGTCCTATCATTACTCTGCCTGTCCTTCACCCTCAGGAATGCCTGTATGTACAAAAGGCAATTCTATGACTAACACCCAGATTCACAAAAGTCCAAGTAAAGAATCACTCTGTATTTCCACCTCCGCAAAATTTATCGATTTGGAAATACAGAGCAACTCCCAAAGTGAAGCCTGCCATGAGTGGGAAAGCGCGGGGTACAAATGTAACAAAAAAACAAAAGCGCACGCAAATGAGCAGGTCGCTGCTTTTGTGATCAGCTCATTTGCATGCGCTAGGGGGGGAAGACAGTCGGCCAGCTGAGCATGCGCAGAACAGCCAATCGTTAAACATGGCTGCTCTACGTATGCTCAGGGCAGTGCTTGTATACGTCTTACATACACGCAAAGAAGCTGCATGTATGAAAGCCAATGTAGCTTTTTTTTTTCCTGTTGTGCTTGGGGACGGGGATGTGCTTCCAGAAAACAGATCCATTCTGATCAGCCTGTGATTCCTATTGTAGGACGTCCAGGGAAGAAGTCAGGATCATTCGGATCGGCACCACAGAGGATGGCTTCTTTAAAAAAAAAAAAAAAGTTCTCTCAAGGTGCATGTCCAGATCTCTGCTCTGACAGGCTTCTTCCCTCCACTCCAGATGAATTATTGTGTTTCAGCTGTCAGTCTTGCAGTACCGGCAGCTCCTGAATACCTGTAATATTTTCCACGCTAAAGGTAGGGGCTGTTCCTGTGAATCGCTCCTAAAATGGCTGTGCATCATTTTGCATGCATATTTGTATAGTAATTAGCTCATTATGATAGCTTTGCATACGATTTTTGTTAGTTGCTACCAGGGGCGTATCTGCGTGGGGCCACAGGGGCCTGGGCCCCCGCAGATTTCACCCTGGCCCCCCTCCCCGCCGTCAACCCTCCCCCGCTGCTTACTTTTGCTGGCGGGGGGGCCCCAACCCCCGCTAGCCGAGGTCCGACCCGCAATCTCCATATTTTGTCTTCCTCCGTGGCCATGTGCTTCAAGAAAGTAACGCTGCAGTGCTGATTGGTTGAATCCAGTTCGGCGTCTGACGTCGCTGCAACGGGGGAGGGTTGACGGCGGGGAGGGGGTGGAGAGAGGCGGCGGCGGGGGGGGGGGGGGAGGGAGGCAAAAATGTGCCCCCCCTCTCTGGCTCTGGCCCCCCCTACCGCCGGATTCCAGATACGCCCCTGGTTGCTACCATAACAGGCAAAGAGCTCATAGTACCCTTTTGTGCATGTCTCACTGAACTCCATGCTTGCTAAACAGACTAGAACCAGTGTAAAATCACATTGCTGGCTCATTAAGTTTTGTGCATCTGGGTGTAAGTGCTTAAATTTACACATGCTTTTATACACTTAGGGTCTCTTATCAAACCGTGCTAGCGGTCCTCGGTGCGGTAATGCCAACAAAGCCCATTCACTTTCAATGGGCTTCATCGGCATTGCTGCGCAGGAACCGCTAGCGTGGTTTGATAAAAGAAGGCCTTCAATAGTTAGAATAATGACAAATGTGCACACATACAGTGGGGGAAATAAGTATTTGATCCCTTGCTGATTTTGTAAGTTTGCCCACTGACAAAGACATGAGCAGCCCATAATTGAAGGGTAGGTTATTGGTAACAGTGAGAGATAGCACATCACAAATTAAATCCGGAAAATCACATTGTGGAAAGTATATGAATTTATTTGCATTCTGCAGAGGGAAATAAGTATTTGATCCCCCACCAACCAGTAAGAGATCTGGCCCCTACAGACCAGGTAGATGCTCCAAATCAACTCGTTACCTGCATGACAGACAGCTGTCGGCAATGGTCACCTGTATGAAAGACACCTGTCCACAGACTCAGTGAATCAGTCAGACTCTAACCTCTACAAAATGGCCAAGAGCAAGGAGCTGTCTAAGGATGTCAGGGACAAGATCATACACCTGCACAAGGCTGGAATGGGCTACAAAACCATCAGTAAGACGCTGGGCGAGAAGGAGACAACTGTTGGTGCCATAGTAAGAAAATGGAAGAAGTACAAAATGACTGTCAATCGACAAAGATCTGGGGCTCCACGCAAAATCTCACCTCGTGGGGTATCCTTGATCATGAGGAAGGTTAGAAATCAGCCTACAACTACAAGGGGGGAACTTGTCAATGATCTCAAGGCAGCTGGGACCACTGTCACCACGAAAACCATTGGTAACACATTACGACATAACGGATTGCAATCCTGCAGTGCCCGCAAGGTCCCCCTGCTCCGGAAGGCACATGTGACGGCCCGTCTGAAGTTTGCCAGTGAACACCTGGATGATGCCGAGAGTGATTGGGAGAAGGTGCTGTGGTCAGATGAGACAAAAATTGAGCTCTTTGGCATGAACTCAACTCGCCGTGTTTGGAGGAAGAGAAATGCTGCCTATGACCCAAAGAACACCGTCCCCACTGTCAAGCATGGAGGTGGAAATGTTATGTTTTGGGGGTGTTTCTCTGCTAAGGGCACAGGACTACTTCACCGCATCAATGGGAGAATGGATGGGGCCATGTACCGTACAATTCTGAGTGACAACCTCCTTCCCTCCGCCAGGGCCTTAAAAATGGGTCGTGGCTGGGTCTTCCAGCACGACAATGACCCAAAACATACAGCCAAGGCAACAAAGGAGTGGCTCAGGAAGAAGCACATTAGGGTCATGGAGTGGCCTAGCCAGTCACCAGACCTTAATCCCATTGAAAACTTATGGAGGGAGCTGAAGCTGCGAGTTGCCAAGCGACAGCCCAGAACTCTTAATGATTTAGAGATGATCTGCAAAGAGGAGTGGACCAAAATTCCTCCTGACATGTGTGCAAACCTCATCATCAACTACAGAAGACGTCTGACCGCTGTGCTTGCCAACAAGGGTTTTGCCACCAAGTATTAGGTCTTGTTTGCCAGAGGGATTAAATACTTATTTCCCTCTGCAGAATGCAAATAAATTCATATACTTTCCACAATGTGATTTTCCGGATTTAATTTGTGATGTGCTATCTCTCACTGTTACCAATAACCTACCCTTCAATTATGGGCTGCTCATGTCTTTGTCAGTGGGCAAACTTACAAAATCAGCAAGGGATCAAATACTTATTTCCACCACTGTATACACACAAATGAAATAGTCTTCCTAAGCACTATTCTGCAAATACCCACTTAACTTACATGGCATTTATTTGCAAGGGGGTGTACACAGGGGCAGAGCAAGGGCAGGGCATAGGCAAGGCTCCCGTTTGTACAGTGAATATCAGCGTTACCCAGCTAACTTCTGTTGGCTGCCATAGTGGAGGAGTGGCCTAGTGGTTAGGGTGGTGGACTTTGGTCCTGAGGAACTGAGTTCAATTTCCAGCACAGGCAGCTCCTTGTGACTCTGGGCAAGTCACTTAACCCTCCATTGCCTGCCGCATTGAGCCTGCCATGAGTGAGAAAAGCGCGGGGTACAAATGTAACAAAAATAAAATAAAAATAGAACCATATATTCAATGCCAGTATCCAGATACCAGCTAGTGCTGAAAATCCAGTCCTAGGAACACTAACTGCCACTGACTGAATATCAGGGAGAACATATTTATAGATAAAGTGAGAACTAGTGCAGACACATCCAAAACCCACAACTGGTAGCAACATGAAAAATATGTTCCCTAGTTTATGCTGCCTGGCAAGACAGAGTACCAGAAACACCACCATTTGGATAGTCATTTCCCAAGGACGAAGTAACAGAGGGCAGGCCATTTTCCTTTTACTTAGAGAAGGTCACTCACTGTTCACATAGTTGTCTTATTTCCTCTGCAATGTCCAGGCACCGTAAGATACGCTTCTTCTCAGCGGCCAGCTCCTCTTGGGAAACCTGTCCCAAGAGCTTCCTGGAAAACAGGTTCTGATCTTGCATGAAGGGGCCCACAGCTGCTTGTGGAGTACTGGGCAGACTATCCAGAAGGCCAGAGCTGAAATGGAAGTTGACTTGTTTAGCACGTTTCATTGCTGGCCCTCTCTCTTCAATCCACGTTAGTGGCCTAACCAATAAAATATGGAGAGAAAACAGAGCAGAAAGCTTGTATTAGTCAGGTTTCATTAAAGGGCAAATTTAAATTTTTGGTATACAAGTAAACTTGTAATTGTAATTTAGCTATATTTCTATGGGCTTCAGGGTAAGCATATTGGGATGACCCACTGAAAACAAATTCAGTTCATCGATTTACAGAATGACAGAGTCAAAGTATTACAGAATAACACTTTATAAAAAATGGTACCACCTAATCTTTCAAAGATCACCACAGAAGTGACATTGTAACTGTTTCCTTGTCTGTTTAGGCCTTGGCTTCATTGTGAAGACCATGCACATATTTATGTATTTGTTACATTTGTATCCCACATTTTCCCACCTATTTGCAGGCTCAATGTGGCTTACATAGTACCATAAAGGCATTCGTCAAGTCCGGTAGAGGAAAAAATACAATTAGATGTTAGGATGGAATAGGGTAGGTAAGATTCAGGCACATTAGGGGTTGAAGATAGGAAGGGTTAGATAATGTCCAATACGATCTTAGGTGTTGCTGTGTTGCAGAGTTGAGGCATTTATGTTGGGTCAGTAGGGTATGCCTTACCGAACAGGTAGGTCTTTAGTGATTTTCTGAATTTTAGATTATTATAGGGCTTAAATTCTGGAGGGGATGGCCTGGAATGCAGTTCCATCACTCCTTTTCAGACCCCAGAACAACAAGAGTGCTCTGATCTAGCTCTGCCTTTCTAGACAGCTTGCAGGGAAGAGGAGGGGAGGAGTGATCCTGGCTCAGAGCAGAGAACAGCCACTCTGCCCCCTAATCCAGCCTATTTTCTTGTGTTGCTCCTGCCCTCTGCCCCACTTGCCCCTTTCCCAGGCTCCATAGTTCCACTTCTTTTTTTGTCTTCAAATTAAGCCCTGATCACTGCTGATTTACCAACTCTTTTTAAGATGCAGCTCAATCTTTAGGCGAAAAATGACAGAAATTTTCTGTTAAGCTTCTCCTATTAGATAAATTCCTTTACCTAAATGTACAAGCAGGCGCAATTTATAAATGACAAACCCCTTTGATCTTTAACAAAGGTGGGCTACCTTATGATGGGTGTGCAAAGTTGACAAGTGGGAATAAATATTTGGAATATGGTAAGCCATGGGATGGAGGTGATTTGTGAGGAATGTTATTTGCTTAGTATTATTGCTGGGGGGGAGGTGTGTCCTTTCGCCGGGGGGGGGTCCTTTCGCCAGGAGTGGGGGGGGGGGGGGGTCGTGCTGCACCCGGGGGGGGGGCACATTGGCGATCCGCCCCGGGTGTCAGCCACCCTAGGAACGCCACTGGTTTTACCCAGTGGTTCTCAACCCAGTCCTCAGGGCACACCCAACCAGTCAGCTTTTCAGGATACCCACAATGAATATGCACGAGATAAATCTGCATACCTAGGAGGCACTGCATGCAAACCTCTTTCATGCACATTTATTGTGGATATCCTGAAAACATGACTGGCTAGGTGTGCACTGAGGAATGGGTTGAGGGGAACTATGAAGTAGGTTAAGAATCAGTATACAACAAGGGTGTAATTCTCTACAGGTCACCTAAACGTAAGCACCGCAATGATGCACACTAAGCACGATTTCTAGTGTAAGTCTTCAGTTATGGGCCTAACTTTAGATATGAGTACTAACGTTAGCTCAATAGCTGGTGTACATGCTCGCATTTAACTGCTGTCAGTTAGGAGTGTAACTGACAGTATTCTAGAACCCATCCAAGCCCCTCCCTAGTCCACACCCTCTTGTAGAATACCGACTAAGAGTAGTAACGCTTGTATCTGCAAATTTGTGTCATTTAACACAAATTATAGCTAATTACATTCACACTGATTAATGCCATAATTGGCAGCTAACAATTAAGTTAAATGTGAAACTGACACTATTCTATAACTTCAAATTGTGCACACAGGTTTATAGAATTAGGGGGCGTGTGACTATTTATAGATAGTAACATGGTCAGTATTTCTTAAAATACTAAATATAAAAACATTAGGAAACACGATACATTTCACATTTCTAAGGTTACATGTTGGTAAATACACATCAACTACAGTAAAATTTACTTTTTGGTGTAATAGCACAAAACTATGGTCCAGTGATTAGGGTACAGCTTACTGGACTAAGAATTCTGTCCTAAACAGGCTGCATAAGCCTAAGCAAAGCTCTGCTTTTCCCTTCTAACGTATTTACTTTTATTTATTATGACATTTGTATCCTGCATTATCCCAAACATAGTTCAGGCTCAATGTGACTTACAACCCAATTATAAGCAGGTATTATCTGTGTCCCTAGATGGCTCACAATGTTGTTTCTTGTACCTGAGGCAATGGAGGGTTAGGTGACTTGCAGTGGAAATTGAACCCAGGATGCTGGGATCAAACCCCGCTGCACTAACCATTAAGCCACTCCTCCACTCTCCCACATTCTCTTCTTCAGCCAATCAATGCAACATGCTGTGCTGATATCCCGGTAATTAACCAGCATACAATGTTTAAATGCACTTTAAAAGGACAGTGGGCTTTTTTTAGTATTGCTCTATCTCTGATCCTCAGTTGCGTTACTAACCTCTTGTTTTTCGTTTCAAAATGTACGGTCATTCTGGAATAATTCTTCTCTTTCTGTTCCTCCCTAGTGGCAGAGGTGACAGTGAGCTCCCCAAAAAGGTCCACTAGCCAGGTCAGGCGTGCAAGTCCAGAGAAAGAAGGAAACCCAAAACGTTCCTCATCCAGGGAACCTCCTGCTGGAAGAGAACATCTTGAATTAAAGAGAAATAAAACGCCTCTGTTTTCTAGAACTTCAGGTAATGTATAAACACCATTCCCTCTCTCTGCTGCCCATATCTACAAGGCTTTGCAGAGGTCCACAGTTCCCAGAAAGCTCCATAGCTGAGTCTAGAGGACAAGGACTGCCATTCTCTCAATCAGCACCTGGCTTTTCTCAAACAGCTTTGGGTGTAAAGAGGTGCAGGTTTTGGAAATAGGGAGGTACTTTGAAAATGGTTAAGGAAGGAGGGAGTTCAAAGACCCTGTTCAACACCGATTCTTTTTATTCTTGGCTGACCCTCACTATTTCCTGTTAATTGTGTGTGGAGGGGGTGGGGGGAATCATTGGGGCCCCTTTGGGAAAATACCTGAAAGCAACTCGCCTCCCATCTCCCTCCTCCCTTTCTTATCCAAGCTACTTGAACGTGTTGTTCACCGCCATTGTCTTGACTTTTCATCTCAAGCTATTCTTGATCCACTTCAATCTGGCTGCCACCCCCTACATTCAACTGAAACAGTCCTTGCTAAAGTCTCCACTGACCTCTTCCTGGCCAGATCCAAAGGTCTCTATTCCATCCTCATCCTTCTCAATCTATCTGCTGCTTTGGCACTGTTGATCACCACCTACTCCTCGATATACTGTCCTCACTTGGATTTCAGGGCTCTGTTCTTTCCTGGTTTTCTTTTTATCTCTCCCATCAGACTTTTAGAATATACTCTAGTGGATCCTCCTCCACTTCTATCCCACTATTAGTTGGTGTACCTCAGGGCTCTGTGTTGAGACCTCTTCTTTTCTCCATCTATACTTCTTCCCTTGCTGCTCTGATCTCTGCCCATGGTTTTCAGTATCACCTCCATCATTCCCACCTTAGTAATTGCCTTATCTCTTATTTGTCCTGTTTGTCTGTCCTAATTAGATTGTAAGCTCTGTCGAGCAGGGACCGTCTCTTCATGTTCAAGTGTACAGTGCTGTGTACGCCTAGTAGCACTATAGAAATGATAAGTAGTAGTAGTAGTAGTATACTGATGACTCCCAAATCTACTTCTCCATGCTAGATATTTCATAAGGAATCCAAGCCCAAGTCTCATCCTGCCTGTCCGACACTGCTGCCTGAATGTCTCATAGCCATCTAAATCTAAACATGGCCATGACTGAGCTTCTTATCTTTCCCCCCCAAACCACCTCTCCTCTTCCTCCTTTCTTTGTCTCTGTGGATAACGCTAATCTTCACTGTCTCATCAGCTTGTAACCTTGCAGTCATATTTGACTACTCTCTCTTTTTCTCTGCACAAATCCAACAGGCTGCTAAAACCTGTTGTTTCCCAACAGGCTGCTAAAACCTGTTGTTTCTTTCTCTATAGTATCACCAAAATTCGTTCCTTCCTTTCTCAGCATACTACCAAAACCCTTATCCACACTCTTATTATCTCACGCTTAGACTACTGCAACTTGCTTCTCACAGGTCTCTGCACCCTTCACATGGCTGAACAGCCATAGGCTATGACTGCCCCACAAACATGCCCCTACACTTGGATGACCCTGAACCCCTCTCTCTTCAAACAGCTCAGTCTCTGTCTCACAACAGCATTTTCCCGGTGAGGACCAGACACAAGTTCTTTCCCCTTCTCTCACTAACCAGGCACTGCATTAACTTTAGGGTCCTCTTGCCCTGGGTTAGATAGCCCGTTTACTCCTTGCAGCCAGTTCTCTGTGAGGAAGATCTCTCCTGCTCTCAGGCAGGTTGCTGTCCTACTCCTCCTCTCTGGTCCTTTCCTCTCTCAGATCACAGATCACAGCAGGCTTTTTACCTTGGTGTCTTTGCCTCACCCATTTACAAGCCTCACTTTGGCTCCCAGGGTATACTGCTTATTGAATCAGGATCATATGCTGGATCTAAGTCCTGACATGTCTCTAAGGACCAACTCCTTTCCCTCTAGGAAAGCACCCTTCCTGAGGCCATGTCAGGTTTTCTCCCTTCCAGGGTTCTGTGTATGTCCTAGGAAAGACAACACTAAGAACTACTGGGAAGGGAAAGGTTTAGAACTTGGGGAATCTGCTCTCTTGGTAATTTTACTTGCCCCTCTCCTGCTGCAACCCTTCCATGGATGCACACCAAGCTATCCAGGTAATATCTTCTCCCTTTTTATTAGGATTTTCAGGGACAATAAGATATGAAAAGACAACACGGAGACCAGAAGGGTGTTTCATACATCACAACATACACATCATTATAGAATACGATAAGTGTATAAATTTTAACTATTGCCAATTAGTGCTGATAATTGCTTGTTATCATCCAATTATCAGCACTGATTGGCTCATTACTCAATTAAGTTACATGCATAAATTAGGCATGATCCCATTTTAATGTGCATAACTCATAACACCATATATAAAATTTGGGCCTATGCGTATACGTGTGTGTCTCACCCACATAAATTTACTATGTGCCATAAATGTATGCAATTGCATTTTACCCACGATTTCTGCAGCTTTTGTGAGGCTATTTTGCAACACATAAAGGTCCTTTTATCAAAGTGTAGTAAACGTTTGCAATTATTGTGCATTAGTTGCAAAAAAACTACTGCATAGGATCTGCAGGTACTGTGCGTTAACTGTTGGGTGCATGTCCAGCATCTGCCGATGCAGTAACCCCACACTGCAGACATTTACTGCACAGTAAGGAGCAATTCTATAAAATGAGTGTTAACATTTATACACACATTATGCTTGTAAATGTTTAGATTACTAGCATGAACGTGGATATATACAGTGGTGGAAATAAGTATTTGATCCCTTGCTGATTTTGTAAGTTTGCCCACTGACAAAGACATGAGCAGCCCATAATTGAAGGGTAGGTTATTGGTAACAGTGAGAGATAGCACATCACAAATTAAATCCGGAAAATCACATTGTGGAAAGTATATGAATTTATTTGCATTCTGCAGAGGGAAATAAGTATTTAATCCCTCTGGCAAACAAGACCTAATACTTGGTGGCAAAACCCTTGTTGGCAAGCACAGCGGTCAGACGTCTTCTGTAGTTGATGATGAGGTTTGCACACATGTCAGGAGGAATTTTGGTCCACTCCTCTTTGCAGATCATCTCTAAATCATTAAGAGTTCTGGGCTGTCGCTTGGCAACTCGCAGCTTCAGCTCCCTCCATAAGTTTTCAATGGGATTAAGGTCTGGTGACTGGCTAGGCCACTCCATGACCCTAATGTGCTTCTTCCTGAGCCACTCCTTTGTTGCCTTGGCTGTATGTTTTGGGTCATTGTCGTGCTGGAAGACCCAGCCACGACCCATTTTTAAGGCCCTGGCGGAGGGAAGGAGGTTGTCACTCAGAATTGTACGGTACATGGCCCCATCCATTCTCCCATTGATGCGGTGAAGTAGTCCTGTGCCCTTAGCAGAGAAACACCCCCAAAATATAACATTTCCACCTCCATGCTTGACAGTGGGGACGGTGTTCTTTGGGTCATAGGCAGCATTTCTCTTCCTCCAAACACGGCGAGTTGAGTTCATGCCAAAGAGCTCAATTTTTGTCTCATCTGACCACAGCACCTTCTCCCAATCACTCTCGGCATCATCCAGGTGTTCACTGGCAAACTTCAGACGGGCCGTCACATGTGCCTTCCGGAGCAGGGGGACCTTGCGGGCACTGCAGGATTGCAATCCGTTATGTCGTAATGTGTTACCAATGGTTTTCGTGGTGACAGTGGTCCCAGCTGCCTTGAGATCATTGACAAGTTCCCCCCTTGTAGTTGTAGGCTGATTTCTAACCTTCCTCATGATCAAGGATACCCCACGAGGTGAGATTTTGCGTGGAGCCCCAGATCTTTGTCGATTGACAGTCATTTTGTACTTCTTCCATTTTCTTACTATGGCACCAACAGTTGTCTCCTTCTCGCCCAGCGTCTTACTGATGGTTTTGTAGCCCATTCCAGCCTTGTGCAGGTGTATGATCTTGTCCCTGACATCCTTAGACAGCTCCTTGGTCTTGGCCATTTTGTAGAGGTTAGAGTCTGACTGATTCACTGAGTCTGTGGACAGGTGTCTTTCATACAGGTGACCATTGCCGACAGCTGTCTGTCATGCAGGTAACGAGTTGATTTGGAGCATCTACCTGGTCTGTAGGGGCCAGATCTCTTACTGGTTGGTGGGGGATCAAATACTTATTTCCCTCTGCAGAATACAAATAAATTCATATACTTTCCACAATGTGATTTTCCGGATTTAATTTGTGATGTGCTATCTCTCACTGTTACCAATAACCTACCCTTCAATTATGGGCTGCTCATGTCTTTGTCAGTGGGCAAACTTACAAAATCAGCAAGGGATCAAATACTTATTTCCACCACTGTATGCTCATACACACATGCATAAAACATGAAGAGAAAAGATAGCAGAAAGTTTGTATTAGTCAGGTTTCATGCCTTTGGATATTAAAGGGCTCATTTAAATTTCTGGTGCACAAGTAACTTGTAGTTGAAAACTAGATGGATTTCTGTGTGCTCCAGGCTAAGCATGTTGGATGACCAGTTGAAAATGTACCTCTTTGCTGCCAACAGAGCTAAATTGACAATAAAAAAAATTTTCAATTTACCAATTTCCCACTTAAGTGGTAAAGATGGGCATATTTTGCATAGTGTGTGTTTGTATGGGGAGCATACACATGGGCAGAGCCTGGCTGGGGGGACTCACTCTTATATGTATATTTATTTATTTATTTATTTGTAACATTTGTATCCCACATTTTCCCACCCATTAGCAGGCTCAATGTGGCTTACATAATATCGTAAAGGCGATCGCCAGGTCCGGTAGATGTTAAACAAATACAGTATAAATAAGGGTCAGGTAAGTTTAGGGTATACAAGTACAATAAGGGTCAAGGAAATAAGGAATATATAATGTCCAATATGATGTAAGGTTTTGATACATTGCAGAGTTGAGGCATTTAAGTTGGGTCAGTAGAGTATACCTCACAGAATACTATAAAGTATACATATGTCTTCGGCATTTAGGTATCTGTGGTTACAGTAGTTAACCACATGCATATAGTATTGTACAAGGGAAGTAGGCGCCAACATTTACCCGCAGCTTTCTGCTTCAGCATCTGAGGAACAGATGCCACATAAAATGTCTAGTGTTGGCAAGACTTTAGAAATGAAAAGCATAAAAACGTCAGAGCTTACTGGCAACTTATATGGAAAAAAATGTGTCTAATCTTTCACTTGCCTGAGTCCACTGCGCTCTCTTATGAGGTCGTGATCTTAAGAGCTTCTTGTCCTGCTATCTCTCTTTTGGAGTCGGATAAGAAATTGTACAATATACTGCTAGCTGTTGCTTTGCATTTAATTGTCTCCAGTTGGAAAAACAATGTGTACTTGAATTATAATGAATGGTGGAGTTATGTATGCGTGATCAGGAAATACGAAACAATTTTGGCCCATAGGCATAGAACCATTAGGTCTGTTTTGCAGACCTGGGCTCGTTTAGACCTCTTTTGCCAGGAGCCACATAGCACTCATTGACCTGGGGTATCCATACTATTTGTTTACAGGTATTGCCATAGACCTCTGATTATGTTATGCTGACCTTTTTTTTATTTTTTATTTATTTTATTGCATTTGTATCCCACATTTTCCCACCTTTTTGCGGGCTCAGTGTGGCTTACAATAAGATATGAATAATAGAAATACATTTGTTACAACTTGGTTATGGAATACATTGTGCAGAGTTGTGCACATATTTGTGTTTATTTTGGTTTTTTTTTTGTTTGCTTTAGTGTTCACTTGTCTATTATTTGTATGACAAACGCTTTAATAAAACATAAAATAGAAATGAAAAGCATCAGAGCTCAACACAAAGGCAGAGACCACAGATGATTTTTCAGTAGACTTGGTAAAATATTAAGCAAGGGATCAGAGTTCCTTTTGCAACTTGACCTGTGAAGTGCAGTGTTCCTTTCACAAGTTCCTTTCCATCCACTTCTTTTTTCAGTTGTTTGTATTCTTCAGTCAGAAGCTCAATGTGCTCCACATGCAGGATTTTACCTGTTATATAATAAACAGGTCAATCACAGAAGATGTATAGAATTCGGTAGTAACACAAATTTATGTTTATTATGTGATTTTATATACTGCCTAATTTGTAATTCAAGTCTAGGCTGTTTACATAAAAATACAAGTAAATAATATAAAGGAAAAGAGCTCCAGTAAAATATAGCAAAAGTCACATTCACTCCAAATATTATACATCAAATAAGTAAGTGATAACTCCACTGAGTACTGAAGAAATAAAATATTTTTCAGAGCAAGTTTTAGACAATGTATAAGGTCTCTGGATTCAATATGAAGCAAGTCATGTACTGGATGAAAATATATGTAGGGCCTTAGATGGAAAACATAGAACAAGATAGAAGAGAAAAACCATACGACATGTAGTCTACGATATTCAAAATGATTTAACTAGCCAGAAATGGCCGCTGACTGGTTAATTCACTTGTTTGCGGCTATCCAGTCATTTTCAGTGGCACTTAACTGGTTAGCTTCACTGAAAATGCCTGGTCAGCGCCTAATTGAAAACCGGCTATGATGGGGGTGTTCAGGGGTGGAGTCAGCACTTGGCTGCTTAAGTTCCAATATTCAGAACTTAACCGGGCAAGTTTAGTGCATAAATACAACTGCAGAAACCTCAGTCCTATTTTTATTCACTAGACTATGGCTGGTTAAGTTCTGAATTGATTAATCGGTTATGTGCTAGCCAGCTAAAAAAAATAAAACAGATATTCAACACCAAAGCCCAGACAGGGCCTGGCACTGAATATCTGGAAATAACATGCGGCAGTCAGCAAAACGCTCAATGCCACCGGCTGAATATGGACCCCCATGGAGGGCAATTCTATAAGGCAGATATGGTACCAGGGATGTGTGTAAATCACCAGAATACTGGAATATACATGCATAAGTACATAAGTATTGCCATACTGGGAAAGACCAAAGGTCCATCAAGCCCAGCATACTGTTTCCAACAGTGGCCAATCCAGGTCACAAATACCAGGCTAGATCCCAAAAAAGTACAAAACATTTTATACTTCTTATCCCAGAAATAGTGGATTTTCCCCAAGTCCATTTAATAACGGCTATGGACTTTTCCTTTAGGAAGCCGGCCAAACCTTTTTTAAACTCCACTAAGCTAACCGCCTTTACCACATTCTCTGGCAACGAATTCCAGATCCCAATTACACGTTGAGTAAAGAAACATTTTCTCCGATTCATTTTAAATTTACTACATTGTAGCTTCATCACTTGCCCCCTAGTCCTAGTATTTTTGGAAAGCGTGAACAGAAGCTTCACATCTACCCGTTCAACTCCACTCATTATTTTATAGACCTCTATCATATCTCCCCTCAGCCGCCTTTTCTCCAAGCTGAAGAGCTCTAGCCGCTTTAGCCTTTCCTCATAGGGAAGTCGTCCCATCCCCTTTATCATTTTCATCACCCTTCTCTGCACCGTTTCTAATTCCACTATATCCTTTTTGAGATGCAGCAACCAGAATTGAACACAATGCATTAATGCCAACATTCTAGCTCTGCAACATTTTATAGGAACATATAAGTGGACCCACAGTCCAATTTTCAGTACATATAGATGGACCTTTCCACAGTCCAATATTCAGTACATATACGTATATGTATTGGAAATCGGATTGTGTATACTGAATTTTGGACTGTACAGGGGTTCTCCTATATGTACTGAACATTGGATTGTGTGTCCACCTATATGTACTGACTATTGAACTGTGCAAGACTCCATTTATATATACTGAAAATCAGATTATGGTTCCACTTGTATGTTTCTATTAAAAAATAGTGCAGAGCCAGAATGTTGGCATTAATGCATGTATGTTCCAGTATTCTACTACTACTACTTATCACTTCATGTTTTTCATACCTTCCAGGGTATCCACCTTGTTGCAGAGTTTAACATGTATTTTCCACCCCTATCACTGTGAAAACCTTCATGTGATGCCTTGCTCTATAAGATTTCTACCATATCTCAGTAAGATGGCTACTACAACTGAAGTGTAATGGAAAGAAAAAAGAAAAATTCATACAGGCTGCATATTGCCCAAAATAAAAAGGTGCCCACCATTAGCTTAAGCATTAAGGCAACATTGCAGATGATTCAGGTACATATATCAATTCAATATAATAACCTTGGTGATGATATAGGCCATGGTGAACCTGCTTATGGATCCACTGCTGCAGGAGATATACCACAGAAGCTTATGAAGATATTAAGTGGAGGCACAGCCTAGTCATTACTAATGCAATGAGAGCGTGAAGTTGAGTCTGCAAATATAATGGGAGATCCTCCGATGAAGCCGGTCAGGCAAAACTGGTGCCTGTCAGGATCTTCTTTAAGTGATTAGTTTTTGTAGTTTTAAAGTTAATGCTAAGGAAGAATGAAAAATTGAATAGGTGTTAAGATAATTTTGAAAAATATTAAAAAATAATACAATAAGAGAGTGTATAAAATAAAGAATGATTATTAATAGTTTTTTTGCACCAATGATTGAATGTGGGTTCATGATTTGAATAAAGCCTTGTAAATTAAGTGGCAATATTATCGTGTAGCATATTCTGAGGTTCTTTTTCCTATACAAAAAAAAAAATCAAAAACATTCTTTGGTGGTATTGGAAGGTTTTTTTTTTTTAATTTCTTCACTGTTTATAGTTGATACTAGTGTGAGAATCAGGGAAGCCAGAATTAAAATCCCATTGATGCTCAATTTTAACCTTCGCTAAGTCACACAGGGGTCCTTTTACTATGCCGCAGCAAAAAGTGGCCTGCTAGTGTGGGCGTGTATTATTGGCACACGCCGGGCCAGTTTTTACCACATCTGGGGAAAAGGGCCTTTTTTTCAATGGGCTGGGAAAAGGGCCTGTGGTAAAATTGAAACCAGCATGCACCTATTTACGACCTGAGCCTTTAACACCACCCATTGATCTATTGGTAAGGGCTCACATGTTACACGTGCGGTGACCAGTCAGCACGCGCCAACTGCCGATTAACACCAGAAACGCTGCACGAGGTAGGAAATAAAAAAATAACTTGTCCTGGCAGCACTGGCATGTGCCAAATCCAAAATTATCACCAGGGGGCGCACTAGCCTGGCGGTAGTCTTATTTTGGTGTGCACTGCACACCGGTAGAGCCTACCACACCTTTTTTTTGTAAAGGGCCCTTAACTTTCCATTGCCGCAAGTACAACACTTTAGATCTATGGTTCCCAAACTTGGTCCTGGAGGCACCCTAGCTAGTCAGGTTTTCAGGATATCCACAATGAAGGTTCATGAGAGATATTTGCATGACTGCCTCCACTGCATGCAAATCTCTCTCTCATTAATATTCATTGTGTATATCCTAAAACCCTGACTGACTGGGGTGCCTCCAGGACCAGGTTTGGGAACCACTGCTTTAGATTGTAAGTCCTCTGGGGACAGGGAGGCAACTGAAAGTAACTCACCATCAGCTAATACTAAAAAGGCTTGAACTAAATCCAAATAAGTACCTAACTACTATTAAATGGACCCCAAGTAATAATGTACTGCTGGCACAGGAGTGAGGGTCATTCCTGTTATGGTATTTGCAGAAGTATTCTGGAATAGGTAATGGGGATTTTGGAAAGCAATGTTTATATTCTGTTTTCCATGATGCTTTTATTGTATTTTAAAACTTATATATATATTCTTGGTCCTCTTGAACACTTGCTCCTTGAGAAAGCTTTATAGGGCATAATCAACCAAATAGGTCAGATGAGCTGGCAGTACAGCAGAATGAAGATAATCCTAGTTTTAATTTTTTTACTTTGGAAAATATGTTTAGATAAGTTTTTGTTCTGTGAAAATATTATTTGAAGGTCCTAGATGGGCCTGATGCAGATTTTTTTTATTTTTAATAAATGTTCTGAAAAGATATTTTGCAACTGTAAAAAAAAGAAGCCACATTGGTGGTTGGGAGGCAGGGCCAGGGCTGAGTGGGTTTCTACGGTCTGTGTTCCAATTTTCAGATGTTGGAGAACAAGACCAGTGCTGGGCAAACTTCTACGTTCTGTGTCCTGATCGTGGCTGAATAGATTTGGATGGGCTAGATGGAACTTTTCAGGGGCTTTGACATTAACTTCAGAAATTTTAGAACAAGGACAATGCTGGGCAGACTTCTATGGTCTGTGCCCTGAAAATGGCAAGAACAAATCAAGACCAGGTATACATATGAAGTATCACATACATATGTAATGATTTTGTCTTGTTGGGCAGACTGGATGGACCGTACAGGTCTTTATCTGTCATCATGTACTATACATTAATGGGGTGTTGAAATGTTTCTCAGATTGACAGTTGCTCTGGATTTGAAGATATGAAGAAGCGGCATTCAGATTTTGAGCCTTTTTGATCTCCATTGTTATTTGGTTGTCAGAATTATGAATGCAGTTCACAGTTCACTTCTGAATAAATTTAAGTGAGATAAGTGTATATACCCACATTTTTTAAAGTTTAATGTTCTCCTGTTTGTGTTTGGATACTATTAAGTAAGTTTTTTGGACGCTAGTTAAATCTTAAATTAACACTGCACTGCTTTAAAAAGTTTATTTTAGCTCAAAATCCAATCCAGCAAATTACTTCCAATTAAATAAATCTGTTAAAGCTGTGCAGTACAATTGTCTTAATTATAGTAACTCTATCCTGCAGTAGTCTTGCAGTAATTTCTGCTAGTTTGAAATTCTCCATTCCCTCCCCCAATACCCACTCTTGCACCCTCTCACTCATAATGGGCTGGGTTTTATCCTGCTCTTCTAGAAACTATCCCACTCTCCCTACCCCTTCCTGTTCCCATCTTGGATTGTTGGACTGAGCTTTCTCAGGCCCACCACACTTACTATAACCTACTAAAAGTTTCAAAAACTAAATTAAAAGTAATTACTTGAAGTAACTTCTGAAGGTTATGAGTACAGGTAGGGAGATTCCTTGTGGGGATGGGTGGGGATGGAATGGATCTTAGTGGGTGGCTACTAAAAAAAAAAAAATGGTCAATGGTTTTTGT
Organism: Microcaecilia unicolor; assembly: GCF_901765095.1. NCBI lineage: Eukaryota > Metazoa > Chordata > Amphibia > Gymnophiona > Siphonopidae > Microcaecilia > Microcaecilia unicolor. The sequence continues at coordinate 204,746,309 of NC_044031.1, forward strand.
GACACAGCCAGGGTAAGAGAAAAATGTTTGAGAACCACTGTCTAACAAAGTTCATCGTGACAAGCCATTTTACAAAGTAGTAAAACAAAATATCAGGACCAAGTACGGTACTTCTCAATATAGCCAGGCAGGTCAACAAAGAGATATTTTTTTTGGGGGGGGGGGGGGGGGGGGGGGTCACATCATGAGCAGCCTGTACATCATGCATCAAAAACACCTATGCTTGTAACTCATGCTCAAGAATTTCCAGCAAAACTATAAGCGGATGGTGACAAATTATTTTGTAAATCCTGCAATGTTGTCCTTAATCATGACTGTTGATCTGTAATTTTGGATAATTTCAAGTCCAAAAAACACAAGATGGAGGAGGATGCACTTACAAAGGATGGCGGAAATAAACATCAAAACACCATCGCAACAATGCTGAAAAACAGCACACAGACAGAAAAGGAACATGTGAATGTGAGAGAAAATTTAAGAAAATGGTAATAAAAAAAATATAAGTAGCAGGATACTGGGCTTGATGAACTTTTGTTCTGATTGCCTAAATGCTTTCTTCTTTTTTCATTGTGAGTCATTTTGGATAAAGGCACTCAAGAATTCTGTCTCTTTCAGATTTGTAAAGCATGGGTGAATACAATTTAATAAATGGACTTCTAGGCTTTCAACTTTGTTTAATATTGCAGTGCGTAATTCATCTATTTTTAGTTTAAAATAAACTGCTAGCTGGGAAGCTGTAGGTGATATTTCTCTAGATTTTCTACAAATTCCTTTAGTGTCTGTCAATTCATTTGCAAGTAGAAAAAGCTTTCTTGTATTTTATCAACTAGGTCAGTATAATAGACCTTTTTGGAGTTAATTAGTTTTTGTTTGTATTCCTTTTTCAGTTTTCCTCCATTTAAATTTAACTTGATCGTCTTTTTCCTTTTACCATTGTCTCTCTAGCTTCCTACACAGTTGTTTAAAGGCCAATAAATTTGAATTGTACCATGTATTACTTTGCCTTTTCAATTTTACTTCTTTACGTTTAGGGGCCACTTTATCCTTCACTTGGAAGCTTTTATTCCAAACATTTATCCAAGTTATGGGATCTTCATTTGACTTGGGTACAATGTGCTCTACATTACTCCAGAACTGGTCTATCTTTCCCCTAGTGGTATAAGCTTATTTTATTTTGTTGAATTTATTCTATCACCTGTGTTGTGTCGCAGAGATCTATCCTGGCTTCCACATTTAAAAAAATATATTCACTGTACCAATGGCTGCCATGACTCAGACATTGAGATTAACATCTTCCATCTATGCTAATAATTTCAAGCTTCTCAGTACGCTGGATTTAACCCAAACTCAAACCATCACTAATTTAAATGATCAGTGGTAGCATATTGTCCATTGGTTGCAAGATCATAAAATGAAGTTCAAGGCAGACAAGACAAAGGCCTTAGTCTTTAAAAGGACAATGGAAAGTTGTCTTCTGATACTTCTTGAAACTGGGGTTGTGAAAATGGATAATGTAAGTTCTTTGCAACTCCTAGGGGCTCTTATTGACAATCACTTAGGGGTCCTTTTACTAAGCCATGGCAAAAAGTGGCCTGTGGCAGTACAAGCATATCTTTTGAACACATGCCAGGCCAGTTTTTACCGTGTCCTGGAAAAAGGGCCCTTTTTCTAAGGGGCTGGAAATGGACGTGTGGCAAAATAAAACCAGGGCGTGTCCATTTTCAGTCTGAGACCTTACTGCCACCCATTGACTTAGCAGTAAGGTCTTACGCGCTACCCAGGTGGTAGGCATGGAGCGTGAGCCCACTGCTGTTTACCACCAGGTAAGCATGCCAAATTCAGAATTACCACCCAGGGCACGCTGTAGCTGGGTGGTAATGCCGATTTGGTGTGCCCTTACGCACCTTTTTAAAAGGGGCCCTTAAAGTTTCAAACACACATTTCCTCTATGATACAGAAATGTTTCTACAAATTAAAACAGATTTGATCTGTTCAGTCTTTATTTGGTCAAACAGCTTTATGGAAACTATTTCATTCTCTGGTGCTAGGGCAATTGGATTATCATAACTCCCTTTTTTCAGGTCTCTGTATCATGGATTTCAAATGTTTGCAGATAACACAAAAATCTGATAACAGGAGACACCTTATAGGATCATGTGACCCCCCCCCCCCCTTGCTTAAACAAGAATATTGGTTGCCAATTTCAGCAAGAATTAATGTCAAGATTTTAACTATAGTGCATAATACTTGTAGCATGGGTTTGCCATCATTCATCCCAATTATTGATTCCCTATGTACCTACTCATTACCCAAGATCATCTCAGTCACACCTTGTTATACCATCTTTTTGCCAAATCTGCCTTGACACTATTCACTCATCTGTTTTTAGTGTGACAGGACCATCTTTATAGAATAATCTACCATTACGTATATATAAAGGAATCTTCTCCAAAAATTTGAAAAGGGATTAAAACATATTTTTTTCAATAAAACCTTTGGAGGTTGATTGCTAATGCCACCTGGATTAGCTTTGGCAGTGAGACACTGGCAGGGGCTGCAGTCTTTGGAGGCTAAGACTTCTATTCTGTAAACATTGCTTTTTTTTTTGTTACGTATGTACCCTGTGCTTTCCCACTCATGGCAGGCTCAATGTGGCAATGGAGGGTTAAGTGACTTGCCCAGAGTCACAAGGAGCTGCCTGTGCCTGAAGTGGGAATTGAACTCAATTCTCCAGGACCAAAGTCCACCACCCTAACCACTAGGCCACTCCTCCACTCCACTTTATTTCCGCTTTCTTCAATTAGCATTTACCTGAATTTGTGAAACTGCTCAGATGGAATTAATGATGGTGCAGTATTATCAAGACAAAAATAACCATGGAAACCTGGTTACAGATCAAAGTTAAAAATGACGTTTCCAACATGGTCAAAATGCATTTGCCAAGAAAAACTGACACTAATGTTTAACCATGACACCCTAATGCAATCCCTAAACATTCTCAAGAGAACAGTAAAGGTTAACGTGGCACAAAAGCTTGGTTAGTAAATTAGACTTATAGCCAGGGATGGCGCTAGTAACCCACCCCTCTCAGGGCTTACCATAGAAAATGTCACACTTATGGTAGCTCGGTACTTGTGTGCAGGGGAGTTTACAACAACAACAGTAATAAACTGGACTTGTACAACTGCCACAATGTTCTATATACAAGACAGCATGAGCACAAAGTGCTCTCTGAGGGCATGGAAAACGTGTGTCAGCAAGTCTGAAATGAGCAGGCCTTTTCTTGAAGGGGCACTTGGGGGTACTGAGTACCGGCACCTTTTCCACTGCCTGCTAAAATTGACCCATGGTCCCCAAGTTTTATTGAAAGAGCTCAGGGTCTACACACAAATTCTGCCATGTCATAGATTCTGTGATAGGTTGCAGGAGGTCTGGCTATTGTGGGGTGAGTCCCTCAGTGATCACCCACCCCTGAAGGGTGGCCTTGCATTTGAGTACTGGCACCTTTTTTGCTAGAAAAAAACTCACTGGAAATGAGTCTCTAGACAAGAGCTGTCAGCAATTATTGGTGCATATACTTGACAGCAACAGATTCTCTCCTGCAGTAACTCCCAAAGGAGTTATAGATGTCCAGAGGAGGACAAAGGAGAGCTTGGTGGAGTATTTTTGGTTACACACCCCAGCATATGACCCACGCCAGTATTTTGATTCAGAAGGATTGCAATGACTCTCTACAGTGGGAGGAAAATGCTTTTCACCTTTTTGCTCAGCCAGTGCCCAGAGTTCATGTGCTGCAGCCACTGAAAGTGCCATTGGGTATTCCACAAGCACGTGCTTTCCAGCCTCCAGGAACTTCCTGTGAGAAACAGCATAAAAGACAAATTCTTCAGTTGTCTAATATATAGGAACAAGAATTGACAGCAGATAAATGTGATATAGCCTCAGATGAAGATGATAGAGCCTCTCCAGTCTGCCCATCCATGTCAACAATCCCTTCCTCTCCCTCAGAAGCACGTCTGGTAAAAGGTGTAAAATCATGCATCTAGACTACAAAAATCCATTGGTCACTAACGAATTAGCAGATTTATTTATTAGGATTTATTTACCACCTTTGTGACGGAATTCACTCAAAGTAGTGTACAGTAAGAATAAAATCAAACATGAGCAATAGATGATTACAGCAGTAAAAATATTCAAATAACAATACAACATATGGCTTGGAGGGGCATAATTGAACGAAAACGCCTATCTCCATGGGCGTTTATCTCCAAGAACGGGTCAGTGAAGGGGCGGACCGAACCGTATTTTTGAAAAAAATAGACGCCCATGTTTTATTCAACAATGTGTGAGCTGGGCGTTTTTGTTTTTCAGCGATAATAGAAAATGAAAGTGCCCAGCTCAAAAACGAATAAATCCAAGACATTTATTCGTGGGAGGGGCCAGGATTCGTAGTGCACTGGTCCCCCTCACATGCCAGGACATCAACCAGGCACCCTAGGGGGCACTTTTACAAAAACAAAAAAAAAGGTCAAAGAGCTCCCAGGTGCATAGCACCCTTCCCTTGTGTGTTGAGCCCCCCAAATCCCCCCCAAACCCACTGCCCACAAGTCTACACCATTACTATAGCCCTAAGGGGTGAAGGGGGGCACCTACATGTGGGTACAGTGGGTTTGGGGGGGTTGGACGACTAATAAGCATTAAGCAGCACAATTGTAACAGGTAGGGGGGGATGGGCCTGGGTCCACCTGCCTGAAGTCCACTGCACCCCCTAACAACTCCTCCAGTGACCTGCATACTGCTGCCAGGGAGCTGGGTATGACATTTGAGGGTGAAAATAAAAATGTGTGAAACATCATTTTTTTGTGGTGGGAGGGGGTTAGGTACCACTGGGGGAGTCAGGGGAGGTCATCCCCGATTCCCTCCAGTGGTCATCTGGTCATTTAGGGCACTTTTTGGGGCCTTATTCGTGAAAAAACAGGGTCCAGGAAAAGTGTCCTAAATTCTAGCTAAAAACGCATACTTTCTTCCCATTATCGCTGAAATGCGCCCATCTTTGTTCGGCAGATAACCACGCCCCAGTTCCGCCTTCGCCACACCTCTGACACGCCCCTATAAACTTTGTCCGCATCCGCGACGGAGTGCAGTTGAAAACACCCAAAAATCGGCTTTCGATTATACCGCTTTATTCGTTTTTGTGAGATAAACGTCCATCTTCCGATTTAGGTCGGAACTTGGGCATTTTTCTCGTTCGATTATAAGCTGGATAGTATAGTACTTACAATGTCAACACAATATGTAATAGAACATTTTAATTGACAGCGTAGAGTATAAGCAAAGATGGAACATACAGATAGGTAACAGAGTAAGAGGAGGTAGAAAGCAAGGTGACTAAATTTAAAGAAAGATGCAGAACTAGTGAGGATCAAAGAGGAAATACCGTATTTTTCGGACTATAAGACGCACTTTTTCCCCCCCAAATTTGGGAGGAAAATGGGGGGTGCGTCTTATAGTCCGAAGGTAGAGATTTGGCTGGCTGGCTGGCTGGCCCGCCGGCCGCCCTCCCTCCCTCCGAGTTCGGGATCGCCCTCCCCCCGGCCCTGTCACCACTTCTCCCCTTACCCACGCGATCTTCCCTGGTGGTCTAGTGACGTCGGGGCAGGAAAGAGCCCCCTCTTTCCTGCCCAGCGCGATGCTCTCCATCCTCCTGTATGCAGCCTGACGTTCTCTGCGAGATTCAAAATGGCCGCCGAGACTTGAATTCTCGGCGACCATTTTGAATCTCGCCGAGACCGTCAGGCAGCAATGCATACAGGAGGATGGAGGGCAGCGCGCTGGGCAGGAAAGAGGAGGCTCTTTCCTGCCCAGACGTCACTAGACCACCAGGGAAGATCGCGTGAGTAAGGGGAGAGGTGGTGACAGGGCCGGGGAGGGGGGAGGAGGTAACCCTGAGGGCGATCCCGAACTTGGAGGGAGGGATTCAGACAAGACGCACCGGAGCACCTAGGTTTTAGAGGAGGGAAAAAGCAAAATTTTTTTTTCCTATTTCCCTCCTCTAAAACCTAGGTGCGTCTTATGGTCCAGTGCGTCTTATAGTCCAAAAAATACGGTAATCATTTCAGATGATATTTATTTATAAAAATGTATATGCCCTTTCCTTGGCATTGCAAAAATGTCAAGCAAGATGGTGTACAATCATAAAACAGTAAAAACCCTAGTTAACATAACATCAAAGAAACAGCAGTGCTTTCACTGTTTTCCTACTACAAGACCAATATGAAGGCTGGCTGCTGGTTAACATAATAAAGCAACTAGGAAATCAAAATGTATATATAGGCAGTCAATGACTCGTTTGGGGACACTGAAACAAAGGGGAAAGGGAACAGGGTAAGAGGTGATGGTCCTGGGTTACACAGATTTCTTTCACCTTCTTCTATGGAACTCTCAGACTCACACCATCTCCTGCTTTCTTCTCTCTCTCCTACCTAAACTCACTTGTTCTCTCTTCTTACTGCCCCTCCCACACACAGCACTTTTGAACTCTCCTCTCTGTGTCCTCCTCCCTTGTCATTGCAGGAGCTGGAGAAAGTGCAAGTCATCAAGCAGCACAGGCACATAAATAAGCCAGACTTTTCAGTTTTTCTCTGTCCAGAAGAGGTGCTGTGAGATGACTTCCAGAGCAGGACAGAACTTTACTGGTAAGTTATTTGCTAGGAAACTGCTTTTAAACTTGGGGAGAGGTAGACTTAGAGTTAAATAGGTAATCTCAATGTCTTTATTTTTAAGTTACTCTGCTTATTTTGCAAAGGCAGTTTAGGGAATAGTGTTTTTTTGTTTGTTTGGCAATTTAGTCTCTATTACAGTTTTATAGGCTAGCAGTTAAGGAACTATTCTAGAGTTTTGTTAATCTGATCGTGAGCTCTTGTGCCCAGGCCAAGGCTTAGGAAGGACTTTGGCCAAGGCCTAGGATAGACCAAACAGGTGCTATGCAATACCACAGGCCACAAAACCCCGAACACTCAGGAAAATCAACAAGCACCACCAGAAAAGGGAAATAGACCACTCATGTGGGCCGCAAGGCTGATTGGGAACCACTCGTACAGAGTCCAAGCGTACGTGCCACAAGGCCAAACTGGAACTGAATCATACACTATGGAAGGGAAAAGAACAATGAGGGGTTCCAGAAGGGACTGGAGCTCAAGCAGCGCAAACAGCACCAGACAGGGACACAAAGGGAAGGGCGACAGACCAAACTGGTGGATACAGACTACAACCAGAGGGAGAGAATACAAACAAAGGCTACGTGGGGGGGGGGGGGGCATAATCGAAAGGGGCGCCCAAGTTTTCCTGAGGACGACCTCACAGGACGTCCCAGCGAAGGGGCAGAGAAATCCATACTATTGAAACAAGATGGGCATCCATCTTTCATTTCGATAATACGGTAGGGGATGCCCAAATCTTGACCTTTAGGTCATCCCTAGAGATGGTCATCCATAGACTTGGTCATTTCTGATTTTCGGTGTTTAATGGAAACTAAGGACGCCCATCTCAGAAATGACCAAATGCAAGTCCTTTGGTTGTGGGAGGAGCCAGCATTCGTAGTGCACTGGTCCCCCTCACATGCCAGGACACCAACTGGGAACCCTAGGGGGCACTGCAGTGGACTTCATAAAAAGCTCCCAGGTACATAGCTCCCTTACCTTGTGTGCTGAGCCCCTCAAAACCCACTACCCACAACTGTACACCACTACCATACCTTTTACAGGTGAAGGGGGCACCTAGATGTGGGTACAGTGGGTTTCTGGTGGGTTTTGGAGGGCTCACATTTACCACCACAAGTGTAACAGGTAGAGGGGGGGATGGGCCTGGGTCCGCCTGCCTGAAGTGCACTGCACCCACTAAAACTGCTTCAGGACCTGCATACTACTGCGATGGACCTGAGTATGACATTTGAGACTGGCATGGGGCGGGCACAAAATATTTTTAAAGATGTTTTTTTGAGAGTGGGAGGGGGTTAGTGACCACTGTGGGAGTAAGGGGAGGTCATCTGGTCAGTTCGGGCACCTTTTTGTGCCCTTTTTTTCCATTATGGGTCGAGGACGCCCATGTGTTAGGCACGCCCAATTCCCGCATTCACTATGCCTCCGACACGCCCCCGGGAACTTTGGTCGTCCCCACAATGGAAAGCAGTTGGGGATGCCCAAAATCGGCTTTCGATTATGCCGATTTTGGGCGACCCTGTGAGAAGGACACCCATCTTCCGATTTGTGTCGAAAGATTAAAGCAAATAAAAGAGAAAAGCTGTCTGAAAGAGGCAAGGCTCACAAAAGACACAAACAATAAACACTGCACACAACCAGTTAAAACAAATACTGAGAAAGACTGCCTAAGAAGGCAGGGCTACACAAGAGCCAAATACCAAACACTGAACACAAAGGGTTAAACAAGCTGGAGGGAAAACTAAACTAGAGAGTTGCATGGGGACAGAAATCTTACCCATCCCCACCCGTCCCTGCTGGAATCTCACTCGTCCCCACTGGAATCTTACCCATCCCCGTAAAAATTTAACCCATTCCAACCCATCCCCACCCGTTCCCGCAAGAATTTAACCCATTCTCACCCATCCCCGTAAGAATTTAATGGTACATAAAAGAAAATTCCAGTCAGCTCCCTCAGTTTCTCTCTGGATTTGAGCCACAGCACTGTAAGCAAGGAAGGAATGGAAGTTGAAACTTAGAACACTCTAGTGTGCACATGTAATATTTGTCTCTGATTTACTGGCACTGTGTGCTGAGAGGTCACCACATGCACACGCCAGTAGGCCTGGTGACATCCGATGCTCATGCCTGTGTCAGAGCTGAGGTCTGCGCATCAGCCTGAGAGCAAAGAGGATTAATTGTAACATAGTAAGTGACAGCAAATGAAGACCTGAACGGTCCATCCAGTCTGCCGAATAGTCACACCCATCATCAATTCATGATTAAATCAACGAGTGTGATATTATATACTCCCCCCACTCCCCCCGTTTTCTATTTCTGTTGATGGCTCTCTCATTCTCCCTGTCTCCTCAGCTCGAACCTTGGGGTCATCTTTGACTCTTCTCTCTCCTTCTCTGCTCATATCCAGCAGATCGCCAAGACCTGTCATTTCTTTCTTTACAACATCCGTAAAATCCGCCCCTTCTTTCCGAGCACTCTACCAAAACCCTCATCCACACCCTTGTCACCTCTCGTTTAGACTACTGCAATCTGCTTCTTGCTGGCCTCCCACTTAGTCACCTCTCCCCTCTCCAATCGGTTCAAAACTCTGCTGCCCGTCTCGTCTTCCGCCAGGGTCGCTTTACTCATACTACCCCTCTCCTCAAGTCGCTTCACTGGCTCCCTATCCATTTTCGCATCCTGTTCAAACTTCTTCTACTAACCTATAAATGTACTCACTCTGCTGCTCCCCAGTATCTCTCCACACTCGTCCTTCCCTACACCCCTTCCCGTGCACTCCGCTCCATGGATAAATCCTTCTTATCTGTTCCCTTCTCCACTACTGCCAACTCCAGACTTCGCGCCTTCTGTCTCGCTGCACCCTATGCCTGGAATAAACTTCCTGAGCCCCTACGTCTTGCCCCATCCTTGGCCACCTTTAAATCTAGACTGAAAGCCCACCTTTTTAACATTGCTTTTGACTCGTAACCACTTGTAACCACTCGCCTCCACCTACCCTCCTCTCCTCCTTCCTGTACACATTAATTGATTTGATTTGCTTACTTTATTTTTTGTCTATTAGATTGTAAGCTCTTTGAGCAGGGACTGTCTTTCTTCTATGTTTGTGCAGTGCTGCGTACGCCTTGTAGCGCTATAGAAATACTAAATAGTAGTAGTAGTAGTAGTTTATGGAACATAGACCATAGAAGTCTATCTGGCCCTATCCTTATGTCCCAACTACTGGAGTGGCCGTTGAAGCCCACTCCAGTCTATTCGTCTTCTCATTTGTGGGACACAAACCGTAAAAATCTATCCAGCACTGTCCTTATGTTCCAGCCACTGAAGTTGCTGTCTAAGCCCTTTCTAGCCCATCCTAAACCAGACTGCCATATATTAGACACAGATCATACAAGTCTGCCTGGTATCAGCCCTAGTTAATCACAGCCAGAGTCGCCATCTAAGCGTCACTTGACACATCCACACACATGCAGCCATTTAAGGTTAGGTTTTTTATAACTTCCATTTTCTAATTATGGATCCTCTGTGTTCATCCCACACCTTTTTGAATTCCATCATCATTTGTGTCTCTACCACCTCCTTAATGGAAGACTTTCCACATTTGTGCTGTAAAAGCAAGGAGGAAGAAGAGGAGGAGACAGCACTCAAAGAATTTGGTACTCGGTAGATGAGGCTGGTGCAGTGTAGCTTCCACTTCCACGGGAACCCCGCAGGGCCTGCTTCCATCCCTGCGGGAATCCTGTGGATCCTGCGGGATTCCCGTGAACTCCGTTCCCATGCAACTCTCTAAACTAAACAAACAAAGCAGGAACGAGCTTACCATGGACAAGTCAACACCACAGCCGGGCAGGGAGAGAGGAGGCAGAGAAGAGACAACAGACCCAAATGCACTGCAGTGAAGTATGTCACGTTTTCCAAGCAGAAACTAGGTTTGTGAGCCCTTGGACCACTGCCGAGGAGCGGCAGTGGCAGGCAAAATCTCCCCACACCAGAGACAAGGAGATGAGCCCCTGGCTGCAGGCGGCCGCCAGGACTTACCGAACAGGGCAGGAACCGGATACCAGCTAGGCTGAACAGGGACTGCGGGTCAGAGGGGAAAGCATAGGTGGTCGGTGGCCCAACTGTTTGGGGAGGCTAAAGGGGGCGGGGTTAGGGGTGGGGCCAGGGGTGGAGCTTAAATCCATAATTGTCTGATAACACACAGAAAAAATAAATAAATAAAAATAAAAGTCACAATTAATACCTTTTATTAAATTTAGATATTAGCTATGTATCATATGTCAAAGAATAAAGTGGTTGCTCAAAGCATATACTAACCACAATCACTCAACTGCAAAACACTATGCACAACTTTGTGCAAAAACACACTCAGAACCTTACTGTACCATAAATATTCAACTGGGCAGAACCTAATACACCAATATACCACCCATACGGAAAATGCAGACCGTCAACAATATGAAACAAGGGATCATAATATCACAATTCTCATGTAGAGCCACAAAACACCCTAATTCATGTTTAATGTGGGATAAAATGCCATAAATAAGTAAATATAAAATTTTAATGTTGAGCACCTGATTCTCAAAGTGGACATATTCCAAACACTATAATGAAAATAAAATAATCTTTTTTACCTTTGTTGTCTGGTGACTTTGTTTTTCTGATCATGCTGGCCAAGTATCCGATACTGCTGCTATCTGTCCTCTTAACTCCGGTTCCAGGGCTTCCTTTCCATTTATTTCTTTACTTTCTGCCTTTCTTCTTCATTTCTTGCCTTACATCCGTAAGTAAAAGCTGGGTCCTCTGCAGACTTGACTGTCCAGTGGGTCCAGCTTCTGCCTATTTTCTCCATCGATGTGCAGGTTTTCCCCTTTTTCCCTCATCTCATCTCCTTCCTCTGTCTTCTCTCCCCTCCATGCATGACCAGAATTTCTCCCCTTCATTCATGTGTATCTCCTTCCTGTCTTCCCGTCTCGCCATCCATGTCCAGCAACCCTCTTCTCCCCTCTAGCCACCCATGTCCAGCAACCCTCCTCTCTCTTCCCTGCCCTCCCCTCCATCCACCCATGTCCAGCAACCCTCCTCTCCCCTCTAGCCACCCACCCATGTCCGGCAAATCTCCTCTCCCCTGACCTCCCCTCCACCCATGTCCAGCAACCCTCCTCTCTCCCCTGCCATCCCCTCTATCCACCCATTCCAGCAACCCTCCTCTTTCCTCTGCCATCCCCTCTATCCACCCATTCCAGCAATCCTCCTCTCTCCCCTGCCATCCCCTCTATCCACCCATTCCAGCAATCCTCTTCTCTCCTCTGCCATCCCCTCTATCCACCCATTCCAGCAACCCTCCTCTTTCCCCTGCCATCCCCTCTATCCACCCACTCCAGCAACCCTCCTCTCTCCCCTGCCATCCCCTCTATCCACCCATTCCAGCAACCCTCCTCTTTCCCCTGCCATCCCCTCTATCCACCCATTCCAGCAACCCTCCTCTTTCCCCTGCCCTCCATGCATACTGTATAATTATACTACAGCAAGAGGCCCTCACTGGATGCCCACCGGAAGGGTGGAAGGCCAGATTTTAGGACTCAGGCTGTAAAAATACCAGCTAGGTTTAAAAATCTATGACTGGCTGAGCAAGGACTTGCTTTTCCTGCAAGTTAATATGCGTTCTAGTTTAAGATCCATCCACTGGAATAGTGGTGGGCCAAGCTACATAGCTTTGTACAGCTGAAAAGCACTAACTAGGCCTGATAACCTACTAATGGCCTTATAGATGAGTCTTAATAAAATCAGGTACAAATTGAATGTAGCACTTATTAAAATGGAGTTTGTCTTTCTATAAGATGAAACTTAGATCATAAGATAATAGAAAAAGGGGAAGTGAAACTGATATGCTAAAAATAAGATGTTCTGGCAGAGGAGAAAACATGTTGACAAAAGAGGAAGTTGCACAATAATTTGTAATAGCTAGAACAGATATTTTTGGTATTAAGGAACAAGTTGTTTACAAGAACGGAAGCACCTGGCCGGATGCGAAAGTATGATCTCAGAAATTGTGAAATATTATAAAAAAATAGGTCCTGCCATAGACTTCTATTGAGATCTGTGGGTATAAAAGAAGGGAGATTTTGGCTTAATTTCGGAGTCTTCCCCGACACTTCTCAGACGGCAGAGCTCTGTGCAATTGAATCCAGAATCTGTTTGATGTCTGTACTTGATTGAACACTTGGTAAGATTAAAGCCTTCTTTCTGAAACCTATCTCTGTCTTTATTTTCAAGTATTCCTCACCTGTTACTTACTTTACAAACTAAGCTATACACACACCAGACACTCATTCTGTGTACAAAATACTGTTAGATTCTAATAGAATATATGTGGGAACACAAATGGCCAAGGAATCATTTAAATCCAGATAGACAGAAAGCTGTGGTCATGGGAATTAGATTGGAACAGAGCCTTCTGATGCCTCCACAACGCCGCAAACAGATTGTGGAGGCACAAACCCTCTGCACACCTCCGTGGAAAAGGGTCTTCCCGGGGGCGTGGAGAGGGGTTCAAGTAAAACAGTGGTGACCCCGACGTGATTTGAACACGCAGCCTTCTGTTTCCCTCCATCCCTACCTGTGTTCCTACTTTTGTCTGCGCTCCTATTCACTGCAGTTCCCTGAAATCCTAAAATCATTCTGTGTGTTTTCTAAACTACTCTTCAAAACTGACAGCCCACAGAACCCCCCCCCTTCCTTCCTGTTATACAGCTTTAGGCTTGATAAACCACACTTTTTTCTATGCCCGTCTGCATTGGAAACTCCCGTCTGAAACTTTCATGATATTATAAATCTCCACTTCAGAAGTCCCGGTCTGTATTCTGTCTCTGTTCCCCGTAACCACCTTAGTTGTACTTCCAGGGTTAATTTTCGCTGCATAGCATAATTTTTTTGGCCGAATTTATAAACTGCTGTTTTATTTTTGCTTCCTAAAAACTGTTTCTGAGACTTTCAGAATTAAGATGTTTTATTCGGCAATCTATTCTGTTGCCCGGTTTCGTTTAAACTCAGAGACAGATTTTTGTTCTGTGATATTCTGTTGATAGTAGGCTAACCGCGATCCAGAAGTTTTTCTCTGGTGTCTCATGTCCCTAATTGATCTGTCCCTTTTTCTCTATCTTTAAAGCATTCTGCTTTCTCTTTCTATGTCTCACTCTTTCCTGTGGTTTGCTCTTCTAGCCGCAGCTTCTAAGTTGCGTCCCAGAACGGATGCCCACTCTCTCTTCTGTCATATTTCTCTGTTGCTCTGTCCCTTTGGTGATATGGTCTATTAATTATTACTGGTCCCTATACTGTTCTTCTATTTGCTATCCCTTTTTGATTTGCATGATGTGTGTAACTGCACGGTTGCTGAGTGATTGACGCATACCGGCTGGGCCACGCGAGTGCGTCCCAACGGCTGCTGTTTGTTTAAATCGGGTGTTGAACCTCTGCTGTGGTCTTAATGTGACCCCCCCCCCCCCCCCCTCTGGGTCAACGCTGTTAGATAAGACACCTTTTCTAATTCCACACTTTTAATATACTTTTCTCCTTGTATATTCCTGTGTTTGTGATTTGTGTCTGTGTCACCTGAGGTTACACAATTTGTGATCTGTTTTGTGTGCTTGGCTGCTATCCCATATTTCTGTGCCCCCCCCCCCCCTTGCTGTACTGTTTGCGCTATCCTATGGGCTTGTCCTTTTTAATTGCTCCTGTATAAGTTGCAACTGTGTAATGAATTCCTTTTTAGATTTTGATGGTGGCCAGACCTCTCTTAAGAGAAATGCGGCTGTCTCAAATGCCTCTCTTTCTCTCTACTTCCTCGCTTATATCTTTAGGATTATGTCACAGTTTCCGTTCATCCCTAGACCTTTGCTTTCTAACCCTTTGAATAAGGTACAGAATTCTATAATGCTATAGTGTCTGTTCTTTTAAAGCATTTTCTTTCTAAAAATGGGTTTTAAATCGTGCTAAGTTTGATTGTTCTGCTTCTATAACAGAGGGAGGCTCAAGAGAGTGCCAAAACAAAATACTTCTTAGCACATAAATTCAGTTGTAATCGTCTAGGAAGCCTTAGTCCGGAAACTAAAAATTAACCCTTACTTCACAGAATCAAGCGATATACTGGTAGTAATGAAATTTAGATTGCCGTTATTTTAAAGACACAGTAGAAGACATTAAAAAGTTTTTGCTTTGAAGGAGCTGCCGTATCAAGTGTAGAATTGACAGTTTCAGCTTTCTATGAACACAGAATGATTTACAGCGGTCTATCTGAGCAATTAAAGTAGCAACGTAGTTAGAATTGTCATACTTCCTCAAACATTAACTCCTTGGTTCCTTACATAATAGTTTCTAAGAACTTCAATATGTTTGATTAGATAAAATCCTATCCTGATTAATTATACCAGCATAAAGTTTTTATGTGCTGTATAGTCCTATTTTCAGTAGCCGTAATGTCCAATGCTTGCAGTAAGCAGTAAACTCAAATTAAGCACAGGAAGCACACTTCCCTTCTGGTTTTTATTTTCCTTTTCCTATAACATCTACATCAACATTAAATCCTTATAACAATTTTCTGTAAACCCGTATAAACCCTTGATTTTTGAAATATGTTCTGGTTCTTTTTAAACTCTCTACAGTATTATTGCTAAATCATATTAAAAGCTTTACTTCCAGAAGCAGTCTTTTAACCACAATGTTTCCTCAGACTGTGCTGACTTCCTGTACTAGCCATGCTGAACGGAATCTTATTCACAGAAATGTGTTTTCTGCCTATGGATAGAACGGTAACTTTCACCCCCCCTTCCCTCAAATGCTGAGCCTGTTCTGTTCGTAATCATTAAGCATTGTATTTGGACTGCTTGATTCAATATGTTATATACTGTAAACTTGAGGCTTATGATGAAAGAATGACACGTTTTAATTTGCTTTTCTAACCTGCTTTGCAACAGCCTTTCTGTCAAATAGGAACATGCAAGTTTCTATTACTAACTAAAACTGTTGTTATAACACAGCCTTATTAAGGAACCATATTCAGAGCTGTAAAAGCATTTCAGCCGTACAGCTGGAAACGGACAAAACATTAACTTATGTGCTTTTTCCAAATGATTGCTAGTCTTGATCTGACTTTGAATAATTCTCTAACCACCGGAAACTACAGGAAACCACAGATAATTTCTGTTGTATCTTTGCCTTCTCAATTTATAAGTGCGTGGTTTCCCCGTAGCCGCTTTAGCTGCATAGACCCCGTCTCCTATGCTTTCTCCTTGTAAAAGGTTTCTTGTCTATTATACAGCATTCTCCTGTCCCCCGGCTCTGTGATTTGTTTTCTAAGCTATCTGGACTTCAGAAGCATGCTCTTCTCCTTCATGTATTATCAGTGCTTTATACTATGACTTATGGCTGGCTGTCAAACTATACGGCCATCCTCCGGTCTGATTAATGCTTTTTCTTCTCCTTTTACAGTTGTAATTTTTAATTTGTATTTGTCTTACTAGCTGTTATCACACCCTTTTAATTTACAATTTGTTTTGGGACAATGTTATACTTTCAATTAATAATGCTTAAGGTTTGTCGTTTATTTTCCTATTTGACATTTGCTTTCGGTCATTTCTAGCTTGTGTAATCGGTTTTGGATTCACTTTTATATTAAGGTTTCCTGTTGTTGACAATGCCAGCCGATGTTTCTTTCTCCCAAGCGGTGTATAATTTCGTATATAATTGCTGAGGTTTTTCCTGAATTTGTAGTTTGATATAGGGCTTTATTGTGACATAATTAGGAACATACCTTTACAGTTTGCTGTATAGACGCTATATAGATTATATCCTGCTCCCGTTATAAGCTAGGGGGCTATGCTGTCCCCGCCCATCAGCTTCTATTGCTTGCACTATCTATTTTACTGTTTGTATTATGCTGCGTTAGATAGGATCTTATTCACCCTCTAGATAAGATTCTCGTATGCTTTGGATCTCCGATACTCATATAGTTCTGGTTTCTTGTGCTCTATTTAATGGTGTGCTCGTTTAAAAGAAATATAAGTTACAGCCCCTGCACCGTACTATCGTGTTAGTTTTTTTCAGGATGCTTTTTAATACTTTTTAATCATCGGTGAGCCTGACTATATTATAACGTTATCTACAGGAAATACTGCACCTCCTCGCTTGCATTGTGGTTTTCGTCCTCCGAGTGCATACAGCCTGGACTGGCTTATTTTAAACACTTGCAGTAATGACTTATGTTATAATGTTTCCGGATGAATATTTCCACGTCCTGAGAATGACAACGCTTTTAAATAATATGGTTCTATAAAGAGTTAAATTGTGTAAGTCTTTATAACAAGTTTGATATGAACTAGGATCCAACACAAAAGTCACATGAAATTACAATGGATTATTGTTACATTAAGAGCTAGATAACCCCTTGTATAACTTATATGATAGTAGAAGTATTATGTACTATATAGCAGCATTTCTTTGCTTCTACCTTAATAGATATGTATATAGAATAAGTTTTACCTTTCCGATTGAGAAGATGATGGCTGCGTGCCATGAGAATACAGTGTTACTTAACTTCTTCAGTTATTTCCTGTTGGTTCTTTATAACCCCACCTTCTATTCCCTTCTAATGCTGCAGCTGTCCTGTTTGTCATCATTTAGACATATCATTTCAGTCACTGATTAGTATGTATGTTTTATGCCGTATCATTGGAAGTTCTTGGTGTAAGAATCACATGCTTTAATTTGTTTTTTTCCCCCTTTCACCTGTTTAGGCACAAAAGCTTCCTGCCATCGCATTCGGGTTTATTTTATTTACTATGTTCCTTTTCTAAGTGTATGGGTATTAACTTGTCATATTTGCACCACGATTCTGGTGTCCTGTTTCACAATTTATTGCATTATATGCTTCTCTTATATTTTCCTGTTTAGATGCTACTTCCGATCTATCTGGTACCCGCCCCAAAAAGCATTTAATATGTATTTTCCTTTATTTCATTTATTCTAGGGGTATAGCTCTGGACTACACAGGAAAACAAAATCTTTAGACTTCTTTGTATGGGCCTGAACAATTTTAAAGAATGTGAAAACTGACACCAATCTACAAACTGAAAGGACTGCTGTGGTTTTTAGTATTCAGGAAAAAATACCTGTGTCACGCTATAACTATTGGGTTTTGATATCGATGCCTGGGGCTTACACCCATTGGAGGTGATCCTTCAATGGATGACGGTATCTCAATTATAGATTTAAAGCAGAATTCCATTCCATTTTCGGAGTGGCCTGCGGATTCGGCATTATTGCCCACATTGGGGTTACTTGTATACATGATCGCTGTGACAATAAAGGGACGCCTAAGGCATTGGTTGAGATTGTGTACAAGGTGACTCGGGCATTCAATATTCTTGAAGGGTTAGTTTTACACGGGAAGTTTTTCCTAACTTTTCAACGTTCTAGACTGGTTAGTCATATACGAGATGTTTCCTAACCACAAATTTTTGAGTGGGTTGTTGTACACGAGAAGTTCTCAAACCACTTAGTGGGTTGTTGTACACGAGAAGTTCTCAAACTACAGGTCCTTGGGGGTGATTAGTCGCACACGAGAAGTTCAATCGTACACGAGAAGTTCAATAGTCAGCGGAAAACCCATTGGACAGCTACTCTTCGATTCATGACACCTTATTCGCTGGTTTCTTAAGTCCTTTTCGGGAGTGTTTGCAATGTCCCTTTTTGGGGGCTCTACCATGTATACGGGATAGTTCTTGGCTGGCTGGGAAACCGGGTTTCTTAATGCCTTTAGAAGCACACTCTGGAGAGTAGTTTTTCATTAATTAGGGGTAGAGTAGTATAAATATATAATAGCTGACACTAGGTATTTATTCACTTATACACCCACTCTTTAGTGGCATTTCTGTTTGCAGTTTTTGTCTTGCTTTCTCCTAATGTCACTTGCGGTTAAAGCGTTGAGCTTTCCGCCAATTGATAATTTTTATTTTGGGTCCCTATGTTGGAGTACATTAGCAGATGCGTGAGTATGAATGTCTCTGCATGTTCTACTATCATGTTTTGTAACCTGTTAGCACATTATCATTTCTAGGTCTCCTTGTTATCCCTGAAGCGGTTTTTTGAACCACTGACCTTGTACCAGGTTCTAGATCTGGTCAATATATATATTATTATTAATCTAGTTCATTTTTTTTTCTCTATAGCATGTTACAGGTCTGGAGCTTATTTGTAGACCACTTGCTTACCAGGTTCCGTCATTATATATATTGGGTGATGTATTATACTATATAGAAGTATCATGTCTTGTTTAATGTCTATATTTTGTTTCCATACACAGCTCCCAACATAACTTTACAATTTATTTTCTGCCTTACATTACACTTAGGTAGGCCCAGTTTTTACCATATAATATGTACACTTTATTTTTATTTCGCAGCTGGATCCTTAAAGTCTTCAGAATCGGCTGCTGCCCTTAAGGTGCCCTACAGCTCGTCCCTCATATACGTAAATATACAGACATGATGCCATGATGCTGTTACAGGCTGAAGATTATTGCCAGGTCCTTGTTTACATTTTGTAATTTTAATTTGGGAAATTTTTACTTCCAATTCCCTATACTCTATACCTTTTCTCTTTCTATATCTTATCTTGCAATAAGTTAGAACAATTGACAATTACTGGTACTGGCTGGGATTGCGGTAAACCACCCCATATTGGGACTAATATCTGCCATAAGCAGGTTAACCGTGGTTGGGGTGACAGTAACTAAAAATATAGAATTTGGAATATACACCTGTTTTAAGGTGTCCTCTAGTGAGGTGTTTGATTTTGCGTAACTGGTATATTTAGCCCCTTTGTATAAGACTAGATTTGCCAGTACAATTTGACACAACCCAGATATCGGTGTTCTACCATACCAGAGTTCTGGTGCCCAATACATTATGCTGCCTCTTGAAAGAGTGATAAATCACTTCCCAGGAGACCGCATAAATCTTATAAAGTTTTGCCAAATATGGAATTCCTGGAATAAGTTTCAGCCTGGACTCTCGTGGCCCCGTAAGGGCACCTTTCATACCAAAAATCTGCAAAGGTTATTAGACTTTATTTACACATACACACCCGACTCCACCCGTCATCTCCATTATCAGATCCTCAGTAGATGGGTATCGACTATCACAGATTATGTGATCCCAGACACTGTAGATCTGACATCGTTATTGATACCTGGTGAGGGCAATCTTTATCCGCGGCCTAGTATACGGCCCCCTGTAAGAGCCAATTCACTCATTCCACATAAATCCAATGCTCCTAGTGCTAACAATCAGTGCCGGGACTATTGCTCTCAGCCTACTCCCAGCCACCGAGCTGAAATACAGTGCAACCGTTGTTTCCAATTGGGACATTACGCCATGGAATGTCCATGCCGACACCTTCCTCATAGTCAATACTGTCAACCTCCTTTAGACTCCCCATCGCTACGTGTCTCCCGGATGCAGATACGACAGCCACAGAGAGACCGCAGGCGACCGAATGACCTTCCCTCGCTAGATAACTCACACCGCCAAGACTGTAGGAATGATTACCCTAATAATCATGGCCGCCGGTCTCAACCTGAAAAAGGCCCCCCCGACACTAATAGACGACCTAGAGACTACCGTTCCCGGCCTAGTCCTGATCGCTTTCCAGATGTCCAGTGCTATCGCTGTCAGCAATACGGTCATTATGCACGGGAATGCGCGCTACCCTCCACAAAATGGACTTAGAAATCAAATTCGCCGAATCAACGGCAAGAACGACAGTCATTCCCTTTGTGAACCCAGATCAACGCCGTCCGCAGTGACCACAGACCTAGGGATCAATATTACCCACCCCATAATGCCTTCCAGTCTGCCCAGAGCTCAGGTTCGGGCAATGCGGCTATTACGCAGCCGTCCGTCCACGACTACGCGTACCTATAAAACACAGATCTGATTTTGTTACTCTCAGTTACTCATACTACTCAGCTCCTCATTGATATCCAGAAACCATTTATCTGTATATGGTTGGTGTGATGTTTCTGTTTCTATTACAGGTGTTTTTATTTTATATTTTTCTAGGTTTAATTGCAAGTGTATATTTATGGTACCATACAAATGACCTAACTGAGTCAGCAAGTTAATTATTTGCTTTTATGCATACTTTCCCTGGGGAGTTCTTATCATCTGCAGGGATGAGCGATCCCCATAGGATATTCATTTTATGTTTTATATACATATACCTTTACTGACTTATTTATACCATTTTACTTTATACGGGATCCCTTTTAAATAAATGCTATGTATTGCTCAATGTTAAAATGTTTAAATTGATGTGACATTTACTTCTTTAGTTTTTTATGAATATAAAGCCTTCATTTTTAAAATCTCTTTATGGTGTGTGATATCTGAAAGCTTTTCCATGATTTCCTTGTCTAAGAAAAAGTAATATTTAATAACCATTATCCGTTATATGGAATAAATGCGAGAAATATTCCCCTTGAACTGGCCATTTGGGGGAGCATTTTGCGCTGATCATAGATTTGGTAGTATTCTTGAACAGGGAATTGGTGAAGCTTGCAGACATAAATAAGGAAAATTATGCACTCCACTTTTAATTCCTTTCTATTTACAACAGGTAATCACAATAACCCCTGGAATGCCAACTATTGCTCTTTTATCTGTCTGTCTTTCACTGCGAGTGAGTGTGAAACAAACTGGTGTAGATTATTGGGTGCAACGGTCCTGGAATTTATGCTTTGTGTATTTCACTAACACCTTGCTTCAACTAACTCTTGCCACGTAGTGCTTTTGTCTTGAAGCGATATGCTTCTTCCTACTTTTTTGATTGATTGAAAAGGGTTACTTAAACTCTATGTGAAGGTCAATCAAGGGTGGCTGCACTTTTGAATGTTTTTTTCATTAGTCTTTTTCAAGGAACCTTTTTTCTGGCATTGCCTTCTGAATATGCCTTGCTGCAATTCAGATGTATCATATTTTGTTTTATTTCTTTTATTTTTTCTTTTTTTTTTTTTCTTTCCCTTACACCCTTCAGGGTGCTTTTTTAATTTTTTTGTTTGTTTTTTCATTCTCGATGCTTTGTTTCTTACCATCCCTCCTTCCTGGCCCCCATTTATACCCACGACCCGCCTCCCTAACCCCCTTGTCTAATTCTTGTATTTACGCAATGGTTCTTCATGACTCCCGCTAATATTATGACTTCTTCCAATAAATTAACCGCATTAATGCACTACTGGTCTGTTTAAGTTTTGCCTTTCCCCAGATGGATACAGGAATTCCGTTGACGTCCCTCACCGAGGAGACGACTGCTAGCAAAGAAGAGCTACCCGATAATGTATCTGATCTGAAGGCTATATTGCAGCAAAGGATCGCTAGATTGAAGGACAGATGCACAGACCCCAACATTAACCCGGTGTGAGAAACGAGACATTATTGAGCCATGAGCTTCCACAGATGCATCAATTGGTCCATGAGCGAAAAAGATAGGCTCTCCACTTACTGGAGTTGCAAGAAGTTTTGGCCTCTACCCTTCTTTCTGAATCATCTAACTCGTAAGTCCTGCTGGCCTCCTGCAGCTGAGGGCTCAACCCTGATGAATGGTAGTCAACACAGGTGAAGATTCCATACCTACTGGCCATAGATTGCAACGCATTATCCGTGCCTTTATACTATTTTTGTTCACCATATTTTTGACCCTCCATACATCAATAACTCGAACAATCAATTTTATTATTGTTACTTTATTTGTACTCTTTTCGTTTGTTCCATATATTTTACCATAGTTATTGATCATCTCTTTGTGATAATTACCAATCTGTCTTGCACATTATGCAAGCCAGAAGTGGGGATATATTATGCAAATCCCAATTCCTACCCCTACCAATCAGGAGATATTATTTCATATATGCTTTTGCTTTGCACTTAATTAGCAACTGTTTCTCCATGTTACATTGTCTTTCATGTCTCTTGACATCTATATATTATTTTTGCTGATTATGCCCACCAAGATAAATCAATGTATCATTCAGGATACAGTCATTTTGCTTACTCCTTTTGCAAACTCTGACTCTTGATAGACTAATTATGATTGTGCATGCCTAGAATAAAGACTTGGAAAGATCCAAGTTTGTACACCACAAGTAAGTCTTCAAGATCTATCCAGGCCCAAATGATGTTAGATCCCCCAAGGTTGTGGCAATAATCTTTACACCTTGCAAACTACTGGACCACAGGTTTTGGGTCCATGTGACAGATATACGGGTTTACTCAGCCGCAGAACCAGATGTTACCAGCCTAACCATCTCAAGACCGGCCACTTCCTTCAGCACGCCAGCCTGAAAACCCAGATCTCCGTCCAGATTCTTCAGCGCTTCCACCGCCTCAACCATGATCGATGAAAGAGACTTTAGAACTGATACTTAAATTGAGAATTACTGTTGCTGTTTATGGACATTATAGATTCATATTTTGTTTTATTTTCAGTTTAGCAGTAATCCTGTCTATATATTGAAAAAGGTTTTGTTTTTATTTTCCTATTATTTCCTTTATTGTTCTAAATGTTTTTCTAAGAGTTTCCCCTGTTATTTCTGTTTATGTAATTTAAATTGAAGTTGATATTGCTCAGACACAGGGGTAGCATCAAACCCTAATACTGCCTATGATATCATAATGTAGATGTAAACCCTGTTAGTATCAACCTGTTATGCAATTGTTTAACTTTGGTGTAGGCTTACTTAAGTTGCATGTCTTTCTGTAGGTTTGACTAAGCTCCAAGTGGGGTAAAGGATATATAAAATGCTTCCCATACTTCCAGGTCATTATGCATATGTTAAAATCCATGCATGACCTTTGTTAATATAAATTTTCCTAGGATTGACCATTTTTTTGCTGTATGAGGCAACCTCATATTTGCTATCCATTTTTTAGTGCACATGATTGGATGCTAATGATGAGTAATAGTAAGGTCCAGTACTAACCATATATTTGTTGAGCCCATAACAATGCTTAATCAAAACCACTATTCCTTCCCAAGACCACTGAGATAGATACATTAGATTATCTCCCCATGCACTACGCTACAGATACAATAGAAGCTATAGAAAGACCTGAAAGTGTTTATTAGTACGATCCACCTTAAATTGCTATTACCCACATACCTATACTTCATGAGATTTTGTAGATGAACTCATGGATTTGTCCCATTCATAAAACCTCTCTCACTACAGGTTTGAGTAAGCCTCAAGAGGGGTAACATCAAGATTAAGGCCCAAGGGGTTTGGGTAATATAAAGGGAATTCCATATGCCCAAAAATATACCACCTAAGAATGAAGTTTTCTGTCTTGCATAATATCTGCTAGCAATCCATAAGAGTAAAACTCCCCCTCGTCGTTGATAGCTTACCACCTTCTGGAATGGATGATGACAAGTTTGACGAGCTTTGTGTCACCCCTCTCCAGAGGGGGTGACAAGTGGGGAATGTATAATTATACTACAGCAAGAGGCCCTCACTGGATGCCCACCGGAAGGGTGGAAGGCCAGATTTAGGACTCAGGCTGTAAAAATACCAGCTAGGTTTAAAAAATCTATGACTGGCTGAGCAAGGACTTGCTTTTCCTGCAAGTTAATATGCGTTCTAGTTTAAGATCCATCCACTGGAATAGTGGTGGGCCAAGCTACATAGCTTTGTACAGCTGAAAAGCACTAACTAGGCCTGATAACCTACTAATGGCCTTATAGATGAGTCTTAATAAAATCAGGTACAAATTGAATGTAGCACTTATTAAAATGGAGTTTGTCTTTCTATAAGATGAAACTTAGATCATAAGATAATAGAAAAAGGGGAAGTGAAACTGATATGCTAAAAATAAGATGTTCTGGCAGAGGAGAAAACATGTTGACAAAAGAGGAAGTTGCACAATAATTGTAATAGCTAGAACAGATATTTTTGGTATTAAGGAACAAGTTGTTTACAAGAACGGAAGCACCTGGCTGGATGCGAAAGTATGATCTCAGAAATTGTGAAATATTATAAAAAAATAGGTCCTGCCATAGACTTCTATTGAGATCTGTGGGTATAAAAGAAGGGAGATTTTGGCTTAATTTCGGAGTCTTCCCCGACACTTCTCAGACGGCAGAGCTCTGTGCAATTGAATCCAGAATCTGTTTGATGTCTGTACTTGATTGAACACTTGGTAAGATTAAAGCCTTCTTTCTGAAACCTATCTCTGTCTTTATTTCAAGTATTCCTCACCTGTTACTTACTTACAAAACTAAGCTATACACACACCAGACACTCATTCTGTGTACAAAATACTGTTAGATTCTAATAGAATATATGTGGGAACACAAATGGCCAAGGAATCATTTAAATCCAGATAGACAGAAAGCTGTGGTCATGGGAATTAGATTGGAACAGAGCCTTCTGATGCCTCCACAACGCCGCAAACAGATTGTGGAGGCACAAACCCTCTGCACACCTCCGTGGAAAAGGGTCTTCCGGGGGCGTGGAGAGGGGTTCAAGTAAAACAATACCCAGCGCCAGCGCGATTCTCCTCTCCCCTTCCCCTCCCCTCGTTTACTATCTGCCCCGCGCCATCTTTAATTTACCTGCGTCCCAGCGTCGGCCCGCCGCATCATTTCAAAGCCCGCCCTGCTGCCTGTCTCTATTTTCCCTCTGTTCGCGATGTGATTCGTTCGGCAGAGTCCCGCCTTCTGACATCATTTCCTCGAGGGCGGGGACTCTGCCGAACGAACACGTCGCGAAGGGAGGGAAGAATAGAGACAGGCAGCAGGGCGGGCTTTGAAATGATGTGGCGGGCCGACGCTGGGACGCAGGGTAAATTAAAGATGGCGCGGGGCAGATAGTAAACAAGGGAGACTCACAGCGCCGCCTAACTCTTTCCTGCTGTGGCTGGGGAGGCTTAGCCTCCCCAAGCCTCTTATACCGGGCGCCTATGGGGGAAAGGAAAAAACATAGGCAGCAAGGCAGGACACTGGGCTAGGACTCATAGACAGACAATACTAAACAAAGCTAAAGGACAGGAACTGAAAGCTGCAAAGCAGCCACTGAAACAGGGAACAAACACTGACAGACCAGAGACAGAACTAAAAGCTGCCAGGCAGCCACTGAACAAGAAACACAGACAACTAAAGAACTACACACAGAAATACAAACAAGAACCAAGACTAGGAACAGCACCCAAACATACCAGGGACCTTAGACAATACAAAGGCAAACACAGAAGCTTCCAGATGGCTAATAAAGCCCAGCAGCAGTTGAAGTTCAGCTGCAGGAATGACAAGGCAACTACGGGTGCTGTTCAGGTACAAACAAGAAAAGCAAGTCTGGCAGCCCGGAAGATCAGGAACAGATTGGGCTGAAATCTGGAAAGTGTGACATTCCATAGCAGCCACCGGTTCTGGCCACCAGAGGGCGAGGTGAGCACAGACAAGGAAACATTCTCATACGTGACAAAATCAGGGACATGCTAGTAACAACCAGAAACCACAGACAAAGAGAAGAGTAAACAAACTAGAGAGAATACACTCTGTGCCACAAGCACAGACCAAGCAGAACGAGAGCTCACAGCTGCAAGAGTAACGCTAGAGTGTTCACTGTAGGGAACAGGTAAGTTTAAATAAAGTCTGACATCTGCTGTCTCAGACCTCAGCTCAATCTGACAGGTCAATCAGAAATGAGTCCAGTCATTTCCCTGCCTGTCTCAGTAGAATCATAACAAGTTTACTACAGCATCAGTGTAGAACAGAGCTGATAGTCACAGGAAACCTCAGTTTACAGTTTAATTCCTTCCCACAACTGGCCTTATCTCAGATTTATAGGCCCTTGAACCAAATAGGAGTCTAGAAAGTTAATTAGGGCATCTCTAACAGCCAGTAGTTAATTCTTAGAAACAGTCTACTTAGATCTATAGAGGGGATCCTATGAGTAACAATACAAATAATAAAAATAGTTTTTACAAAACCCTAAATATTAGCATAGCCTAGAATATAACTAACAATTGTAGGGGACTTCAGTTTACAAATTCCTACTCCATTACCAACTTAATTAAGAAATTATCAATAAGATACAGACAGCAGTCCATCAGCGAGATGGGGGATGCCCAATCTTTGCAATTAGTGTCACATATTGATCTCCCAGTGGTGAAAGGTCATATGTGTGTACTCAGTGCAAAGAGCTCCTAGCACTCAGAGAACGAGTCCGATCCCTGGAAGAGCTGTGGCAGTCAGAGAAGTATATAGAGGAGGCCTACAGGGACATAGTAAAGAAGTTCCACTTCCATTCTGGCAACCTCTGTGTGGCCATGGAGGAGACAGGTCACCTTAAGGGAGCATATCACCTTGGAGAGGCAGGAAGTGATCCTGTAGCTAGGACCTGACCCCAGGAGATGCAATATCCTCTTGTACCAAGAATGTGTCTCCAATGACTTCTGCCCAGGAGGGAAAGGTTAGGACAGCCATATTAGCTGGAGATTCAATCATTAGCCATGTAGATAGCTGGGTGGCTGGTGGATGTGACGATCGGTTGGTTACTTGCCTGCCTGGTGCGAAGGCGGCGGACTTTACATGTCTCCAAGATAAGGTTTTATATAGTGCAGGGGAACAGTTGGCTGTCTTGGTACATGTGGATACCAAAAACATAGGAAAATATCAGAGATAGGTTCTGGAATACAAATTTAGGCTCTTAGGTGGAAAGCAAAAAATTCAGAACCTAAAGGGTAGCATTTTCAGAAGTGCTCCCTGTTCCATGTGCAGGACCCAAGAAGCAGGCAGAGCTCTGAAGTCTCAATGCGTGGATGAGACAATGGTGCAGGGACGATGGATTTAGATTTGTTAGGAACTGGGCAACATTCTGGGGCAGGGGGAGCCTATTCTGAAAGGAAGGACTTCACCTGAACTGGTATAGAATCAGGCTGCTGGCACTAACATTAAAAAGGAGATAGAGCAGTAAGCCAACTGTCTTTCAGGAGTCCGTGGTTTGGAGGTAACCTTGAAGGATACTATTATAACAGGACATTTAGGGAATCCCAACAGAGAGGTCTCAACAAAGGTGAAAGAAAGCCAGGAGTGTTTAAGGGTAGAACAGAGCAATGGTTGCAAATTATCCCTGCCAACTTCTAAGCAGCTTGTAGATGCAAGAAAAAAATAAACACTTTGAAGTGTCTGTAAACAAATGCTAGAAGCCTAAAAAATAAGATAGAAGAGTTAGTGCATATAACACTAAATGAAGACGTAGATATAATAGGTATTTCACAGACCTGATGGAAGGAAGACATTGAATGGAACACTGTGTTACCATGGTATAAATTATATTGCAATGATAGGGTGAATCAAATTGGAAGGGAGGTTGCACTGTATGTTTGACTTGAATCAAACAAAATAAAAATTCTGCATGAAACAGACAGCAATGTGGAATCTTTATGGATAGAAATTCCATGTGTGAATGGAAGGAATATACGCGTAGGGCTATACTACTGTCCACCAAGCCAAAATGATCAGACAGATGAAGATATGTTGACGGAATTCAGAAAAGCTAATGAATTTGGCAACTGTATAATAATGAGTGATTTCAATTAACCCAATATTGACTGGTTACATGCCACACCAGGGAGTGCTAGGGAGGTAAAATTCCTAGACGTAATAAATGACTGCTTCTTGCAGCAACTGGCCCAGGAACTGTCAAGAGAAGGAGCTATTTTAGATCTAGTCCTTAGTGGAATACAGGACTTAGTATAAGAGGTAACGGTGTTGGGTCCACTGGGAAAGAGTGATCAAAGCATGATCAAATTTGACTTAGTAACTGGAGTGTAGTCATTAAGGAAATCTACTGTAGCAGCATTTAATTTTTGAAAGAGTAACTATGATAAAATTAAGAAAAGGTTATAAAAAAGCTGAAAGGTTCAGATGCAAAGGTTAGGCCTTTAAATCAGGCATGGACGTTGTTCAAAAATTCCATCTTGGAAGCCAAGACCAGATGTATTTCACGTATTAATAAATGTGGAAAGAAGAGCACACAACAGCAAGCATGGTTAAAGGGAGAAGTTAAAAGGCTAAAAGGGCCAAAAGAACATCTTTCAGAATATGAAAAAAGATCTGAATAAGGAAAACAAGAAGCAACATAAGCACTGGCAAGTTAGATGGAAAGCATTAATAAAGAAAACTAAAAAAGAATATGAAGAGAAACTTGCCTCGGGGGCAAAAACTCATAGTAATAACTTTTTCAGGTATATCAGAAGCAGAAAGCCTATGAGGGGTACTCGGGGAGGACAGGGCCATAGCAGAGAGGCTGATTATATTCTTTGCCTCAGTCATTACGGAAGAAGATGAGAGAAATCTCCCTGTACCAGAGATGGCTTTCAAGGGTGATGATTCAGAGAAACTGAAAGAAATCTCAGTGAACTTGGAAGATGTACTGAGCCAAATCAATAACTAAGAGTACTAAATCACCTGGACTGGATGGTATACACCCCAGGGTACTAAAAGAACTCAAATATGAAATTGCAGATCTTATGTTAGTGATCTGTAACATGTCGTTAAATCATCTGTAGTACCTGAAGACTGCAGGGTGGTCAATGTAACACCTATTTTTAAAAAGGGATCCAGGGGTTATTGGGGAAATTACAGACTGGTAAGCCTGATGTCGGTGCTGGGCAAAATAGTGGAAACTATAAGGAATAAAATCACTAACACATAGACAAACATGGATTAATGGGACAGAGTCAACATGGATTCAGCCAAGGGAAGTCTTGCTATTTAACATATTTATAAATGATCTGGAAATCAGAACGATGACTGAGGCGATTAAATTTGCAGATGATACAAAGCTATTCAAAGTTGTTAAAACGCATGCATTATGAAAATATGCAGGAAGACCTTGGAGTGATAGAGAGGCATTATATTATTATTTTTCTTATTTTCTATCCCTTTCCTATTAATTGCTAGCATTCTGTTTGCTATTTTGGCTGCTGCCATCACTTGCACTTATCCGCATTAGGCATCCAAATGGCAGATGAGATCTGAGTCTTCCAAATTCCTAAGACCTTAGGAATTTGGAAGACTAAATTTCATCTGCCATTTGGATACCTAATGTGGACAAGTGCAAGTGATGCATGTTGGGAAGAATAATCCAAATCATAGTTATCTGATGCTATGTTCCACCCTAGGAGTCAGCATCCAAAAAAAAAAGATTAAGGTGTCATTGTGGACAGTACGCTGAAATCTTCTGCCCATTGTGTGGCAGCAGCCAAAATAGCAAACAGAATGCTAGCAATTAATAGGAAAGGGATAGAAAATAAGAAAAATAATAATATAATGCCTCTCTATCACTTCATGGTACAACCATTCCTTGAGTATTATGTGCAATTCTGGTCACTGTATCTTTAAAAAGATATAGCAGAATTAGAAAAGGTTCAAAGGGCAACCAAAATGATTAAGGAGATGGAACTCCTCATATGAGGAAAGGCTTAAGAGATTTAGGTCCCTGTTTACAAAGCCACGCTAGTGATTGGCAGTGCAATACTGCCAACACAGCCCATTCACTTTGAATGAACTGTGTTGGCACTGCCGCGTGTGCAGCTTTGTAAATGGGGGGGGGGGGGGGGTCAGCTGCTGGGGGGGTAAGCCGCTTGAGCTTGGAAAAGAAATGGCTGAGGGGAGATATGATAGAGGTCTGAGCAGTATAAAACAGGTAAAAGTAAATTGATTTTTTACAAAGACTAGGGGACACTCAAGGAAGTTACATGTAGGAAAAAATATTTTTTTCACTCAACAAATAGTTAAGCTCTGGAACTCGTTGGCAGAGGATGTGGCAGCGGTTAGCATATCTGGGTTTAAAAAAGATTTGGACAAGTTCCTGGAGGAAATGTCCATAGTCTGCTATTGCAATGGACATTAGGAAAGCCACTGTTAGTCCTTGGGATCAGTAGTGTGAATGTTGCTACTACTGTATTAGAGATTCTGTCAGGTACTTGTGACCTGAATTGGCCACTATTGGAAATAGGAAACTGGGCTAGGTGGACCATTAGTCTGACCCAATATGAGTATTCTTATGTTCTTATTTTACCTCTAGCTTCTGATTGACTCATTCTGCTGGCCTGAACCAATAGAGGCAGGAGGTAGAGGATTAACAACTGCAGCAAACAGACAGCTTCCTCCAGTAAGTTGCCCTATTTTCACCCTAAACTGAGCACTCATATTCCAGATCATGGTACTGTCTGCTAGCCTGAGATTTGAGAAGGATTAACCTCTACGTGTAGAAGAGTCAACAAAGGCTAAGGGAAAGGGAATAATATCTGCATGATCACAAAAAAGCAACTCATGAGCTCTCCTGACTTAACAGTTTGCTACACTACCAGTAGACCAGCCCTCTTCCCTTTCAAATGGATCTACAACTGACAAAAGCAGGATTTAGCCTTACAGCCTTGTCTGAGCCCTCCTTCAGTCTTTGTTGAAGTCTAATCATTTTATTTTAATCAATAGCCACCAAGCACAGCTCACTTTCAGCAATGTCACCTGGAGGTTTAACACTAAACCACTATAGAGCAGTGGTGTAATCATGGTGGGGGGGGGGCTTGGGCCCCCCAAAATGTATGTACTGTCTGCTGCTTTGGCTGGTGGGGCCCCTAAGCCCCACTAGCAGAATCCCTCTTCCACCCGAGGCCTGACAGCGCCGCTTTTCCTGGGCCACCAGTCCCCCCCTCCATGCTTGTTTTTTTCTTGAAACTGAGCATGCATGGGGGAGGCCCATCCCCCATGCATGCTCAGGGGGCAGGTGAAAACTGTGGGGGTGAGGCTTTTGCACGGCGGCGGCCCATGAAAAGCTCCACCAACCTCTAGGCTTTGGGTGGAGGAGGGCTTCTTCTGGTGACCCCCACTCACTCTCAGTTATGTGGGGTCAGAAGACAAGGGAGGCAAGGCAAAATTTTATGCTCTTCCCCCAAGTTTGGGCTCAGACTCCTCCAAAACCCGAGGTCTGGCTACATATCTTCTATGGGGGTAATCCTATAACTGGGCGCCTCCATTTAGGCCTAAATGCAGCAGGGATATGCAAAACTTATAGAATTCTGTAAGTTACCTGCATTAAGTGGGAGCCCCACCTATGTCCATCCCATGCTCCATCTCTATGTAGGTCCCCTTGGAAAACTCTGTTCTGTAGGTGAACTGGGTGTTTTCAGAATAGTGCTTATCTGCCCTGGTCACATACATGCATTCTAAACATGTACGCACACAGCTGTGTGTAAATGTGAGTTCATAGTTTATTAAGTTGCCCAGTATCTGTGCCTGGTGGTGCTGAATGTTTTCTTTTTCTATTATAAAACAAAAAAAACCTTGCAGAAATGATTTTCCTTTTGCTTTATCGGTATGTAATGCATTCCTAGGTAAGAGAGCAATAGCAAAGAGTTTACCTGTGAAATTCTCGGTCCTAGAAAATAAAAGAAAACTAAAAGCAAAGGACAGAAGAGAAGAACAAATTTACCGGACATTCTCCTCATGGCTCCTGTTCTCAGTGCAGATAAAGGCAGCCTGGACGTTCGGGCTTTCTACAGCATCCTCAAGAGACATCTGTTTAACCTGCTTAAGGGTGTCAAGTTCTCTCCTGAGTTACCCAGAAGATACAAAGCAGCAGGTCAATGTTTTCTGCATTTTCTGTGTCATCTTTCCAAAGCCATAATGAAGTGGTTTACAACTAACAAATGCATGAACAATAATATTAAAATACATAAACTATATACAGAAAGCACTACTCAAAATGATATTAGCTAAAAAAAACAAACAAACATGTATAATAGATTAACAATATCCAGTTAGTACAGAAAATTAGCTACTAACTTGATAAACTCTTCTTTAAAACCACCATGGGGCTGTTTAATTTTTAAAAATTTCACCAGAACAGCCTGATCCTTTCCTGCATCTTAATTTTGAAAAGGGGCCACCCAGAGCACTCTAACTCCTCCATCCCCGCTTAGTAAAATTGCTTCCTAGGACAGCCTGATTCATCTGCACCTGCAGACGGTCTTTTAGACAGAAGGGGGTGAGATTTGATATACTGCTTTTCTGTGGTTACAATCAAAGCAGTTTATATATTATATACAGGTACTTATTTTGTACCTGGGGCAATGGCAGGTTAAGTGTCTTACCCAGTCACAAGGAGCTGCAGTGGGAATTGAACCCAGTTGTTCTGGTTTTTAGGCTAAACCCTTCTGGCATCCTCTTCATTCCTCCCTCCTTCCCAAGGTTTTATTTTGAAATGAGCCCCCCCCCCCCCCCCCCCCCCGCTTTCATCTGCTTTTCCTCCCTCCCAATGCTCCTTCTTTTAAAAATATGGGCCCATTTGTTTACAAGAACAAGAGCAAGGGATAGAGAGTAAATAGAAATATGGAATTCATTCCATTTAAAGGACCATGGGCAAGGAGGAAGGAAGAAGATAGTTGGGGGGGGGGGGGGTGATTTTAAAAAATTACCTGAGAGAGGGCTATTGGCCTGCAAATCTTAGGCCTAACTCTTGCACTGACTAGATTTGGTCACTTAGCTATCTCATGTCACCAATATGAAGTTGAGTGACCTAAAGGTAAAAGTGAAGCCCAGGGCAAGCAGTACCACTATACATACTAGATAGTTGCCTAGGGTGGTAAAATTTGGGGGGAGGAAGGCGTGATGGCACAGCTTGCTGCTTTAGTACAGGCCACTGCTCAAGCACTATTCCATCCTACTCCCTCCAAAAGGAAGTCTGCATTGGAGATGGTGGGACTAGAAGCCACTGAATGTGGCTTGTAATGAAAGGCTCACTGTTGTACTGAATGCCATTACAGCTTCAAGGCAGGAGGAGGTGGGATGGCAGCAGAAAGCCTGGCAGGAGGAAGCAGCTGGACCCAGAGGGGGGATACGGAAGGGGAGATGAGATGCTTGATATCTGGAGAGGGGGTGGCAAAAGCGAGATGCTTGATACCTGTAGAGGGGGAGGGGAAATGAAGATGCTGACACCAGGAGAGGGGGAGAGGTAAGGGAGATGATGAACACCTGGACGAGGGGAGGGGGGTAAATGAGGGAAGAGGAGATGAAAGACTATAAAGGGGATAGTGCCTTGAGCCACCCCTGGGAGGACAGGTTGCATGACTGAAGGTTCACCTAAGCCATTGCTATCCTTGAGCAAGCCCTGCTGCTGTTTGCTATAGTCAATCATAGTACTTTGCTCTTTAAAGATCAGAGATATACCATATTTTTTAATACAGTTAATAGAAAATGCTTATTCTCCCACAAAATATATATGAACAATTTGATGCTTCTTTTAGGACATAAAATACATGTCAGTAAAGACGCAGCAATTTAAAATAGAGAAATGTGCTTTTTCAAAACTTCTAACCTGGATACAAAGGCACTGAGTTTCAGACTCTCAGAGGGACTGGACGGCAAAGGATTCAGCAGATCTCTGATCCGCACTGACCCGGCGATTCCTATCCCAACGACCACAACCCCAAACATTTTGTTATTCTGCAATGAAAATTTCAAAAGTATATTTAGTGAACTGCAAATTGAGACCAGCAGCAATACAATTGACCTATTGCACCTCTATCTGGGATTCCTGGATATGTGCTCCGGTGCCCTCCATTCCTTTACCAATGGAAGTACCTCCCTTTATTCCAGCTGAAAGGGTTTTGTAATTTGGCAAACCAGTGTAATGATGTGTAGAGAATAAAAGTGCCCAGAGGTCTTCAGGAACACTTGAAGGCTGAAGTGGGACGGGGTGATGGGAAGCCAAGGTGTTAATATACCATAGGCCTCACATCACATGGCCCCACAAGAGAATTTATTTTATTTATTTATTGGTGCTTATATTCCATATAATCCGAATGTTAATTATTTGGTTCTATGTGGCTTACAATAATTAAGACTAGAAATGCATACAATATATTTTCACAAGTATGAGGAAAACATAAAAAGTGAGATTTTGAAAAGAGCGAATAAATAAAGATATCATAATATTTGCTGTTTAGGTCATTGTCTAACAATGCGAAAATGTGTTAAAAAGGAATGCCTTGAGAAATATTAGATAGTTGGTAATCCTTTTTAACTCATGGTATTCCACCATTTTGAACCTGTGAGAAATCTCTATTCACTTTGGCTTTATATCTGATGTTTTTATAGCTAGTAGTCCAGGTGTCTTTAAATAAAAAGCAGATTTTTAAAATTGCAAATTATCACTGTCAAATGCTGAGCAAGATGTAAATAAGAACAACAAACATAGGGGCCCTTTTACAAAGTGGCAGTAAGCCCAACGCAGGCTTACTGCTGTCTAAAAAGGAAGTACCACTGGGTTATCGCAACAGCCCGGCGGTAGTTCCCACCTCCAGCGCACCGTCATATCCGGTGCTATAAAAATATTTCTATTTTTGTAGTGCCGGTGTGTACCCGGTGGTAATCGGGCAGTGCTGCGCGTTGCCCGGTTACCGCAGGAGCCCTTACCACCACCTCAATGGGTGGTGGTAAGGGCTTCCCCCCCCCCCCCGAAATGGCCATGTGGCAAGTGCTTCACTTGCCGCACAGCCATTTCCTCAAGAAAAGAAAGACCTACCTTTTACTTGCGGCAGTAAAAGGGGGTCTTGGCGCGTGTCAAAAACATACGCCAACACCAGTGCAGGCTACCTTTTGCTGCAGCTTGGTAAAAGGGGCCCATAGGACCCTGTTTACTAAGCCACGCTGTAGGCGTGCTAATGTTTTTAGCATGCACTAAATATTAGTTCGTACTAACACTAGAGACATCCATAGGAATATATAGGTGTCTCCAGCATTAGCATGTACTAATTTTTAGTGTGCGCTAAAAACACTAGCGGGCCTCAGAGAACAGAGCCCATAGTTTGATATGTTTAAATGCAAATGCCAGAAGCCTAAGAAAGAAGATGGGAGTGTTAGAATATATTGCACTAAATGAAAAATTAGATATAATAGGCATATCTGAGACCTGGTCGAAGGAGGATAACCAGTGGGACTTTGTCATACCAGGGTACAAATTATATCATAGTGATAGGGTGGATCGAATTGGTTGAGGAGTAGCACTGTATGTTAAGGAGGGCCTTAAATCAAATAGGGGTTGAATCATTTAGGGTTTCTGTTATTTATACCTAATCATTAAGGGATTCCCACAAAGCTTTCTGCTGCAGGTTTCCAGGAACCTCTGAAGAGTCATGACTACTTCTCCGATTTCTTAATTTTGTAAGCAAGATTGATAATATCAATTTCTTTCCTAATCACTAACTAGGAAACTATAAATCTGCAAGTTATTCATAAGCAGGGTTTTACATGGAAAATATATGAAGCGCTTGGAATTTCAGTGGTTTTGGCCATGATTTCAGAAAGCTGCTATTTACACATGGAGATCCACACCATGCAGAGATTTCAAAAGGGTGAGGAATGGCTGTGGCTTGGGTAGGACTTTTAAAAAAAATTAGTCTCCCTATTTTCTAACACCTGATACTATCTTACCTATTTATATGTTCCATCTTTGCTTATACCCTAAGCTGTCTATTAAAATATTTTATTGCATATTGTGTTGACATTTGGGCTCATTTTCAAAACAGAAGAACGTCCAAAAAGTGGCATAAATCTGCAATTGGACGTTGTTCTCACAAAAACGTCCAAATTGGTATTTTCAAAATCAATTTTTAGATATATTTCTATGAAGCCTGTCAGAAGTGCATTCAAATCACAAGGGGGCTTGTCAGGGGCGTGTTAAGGGTGGGATTTGGGAGTTCCTAACACTTAGACATTTTTCAGCCATAATGGAACAGAATAAAACCGTCCAAGACTAACACTAAGACATTTTGAGTTAGACCTGTTTTTATAACGAATAAGGCACAAAACAGTGCCCTAAATGACCAGATGACCACTGGAGGGAATCAGGGGTGACTTCTCCTTACTCCCCCAGTGGTCACTAACTCCCTCTCACCCCCCAAAAATGTGATTTAAAACATTATTTGCCAGCAGCTATGCCAACCTCAGATGTTATACTCAGGTCTATTACAACAGCATGCAGGTCCCTGGAATAGTCTAGTGGTGGTGCAGTGCACTGCAGACAGGTGGACCCAGGCTTCTATCTCCCCCTACCTGTTACACTCGTGGAGAAAACTGTGAGCCCTCCAAAACTCACCAGAAACCCACTGTAACCACATACAGGTGCCCCCTTCACCCAAAAGGGCTATGGTAGTGGTATACAGTTGGAGGTAGTGGGTTTTAGGTGGGCTTTGGGGGGGCTCAGCAAACAAGATAAGGGAGCAATGGTGAGATGTGTACTTGGGTGCATTTTATGAAGTCCACTGAAGTGCCCCCTAGGGTGCCCTACTGCTTTCCTGGGATGTCAGAGGGACCAGTCTACTAAAAATGCTGGCTCCTCCTACATTCCAATGGTTTGATTTTGTACGTTTTCCACTTGGACGGGTTTTTTTTTTTAATGGATCAAAAAACAAAACGTGCAAATCACAAAACCTTGTATTTTCAAAAACAAAAGATAGACGTTTTTCTTTTTTGAAAATGACCTTCTTTTCTATTCAGATTTTGGACATTTTTTGCAATATGTCCAAAGTCGGACTTAGACATCATATTGAAAATGCCCCTCATTGTAATGTTTCTAAAGGATCCAATAAATATTTATAAAAAAACGTTTTATGAAAAATAGCTTTTCTCAAACCACAAAGTTAATTAAAGAGCAATTGTCCACTTGCATATTTACCCAATTTTGGTGACCTCAGCGGTGCTCATTGCCAAAGATGTAAATATGGCAATGTACTTAGCACTAGCTTCTTCATCGGCACACCCAATTTTTAAAGTGTTTTCATAAACTTTCTTTTTTAGTTCCAATATTTTTATTGTGTTTTATAAATGATAACAAATGGCTAAAATAAAGCAATTAGCCAGCTTAACAAGTTTAACAGTAACAAGCATCAGCATACATGTTCAAGTTAGGGCAAGTCCGGGATTATTTCGATAACAGATCATAATCACAAATCACAGGAGTAATACATAATTTCAATTCTGACAAAGGTTATTACGTAGTGAGTTTAGTAAAGGAGACCATATTTTGTTGTACTTAACAAGTGAGTTATGTTTTTCAGCCGCAGCATATTCATATTTAGCTAAAATACACACAGAATTCCACCATGATAAATAAGTTACTTTGTCAAGATCTTTCCAACAAAAGAAAAGTGTTCTAAGGGCTTGATGTAACATTAAATCCAGTAATTGTGCTTTCTAAATAACTTTCTAAATAAATTTTTTTTTTCAACTTTTTCAACTTGTCTGTACTTATCTTAAGATGTCAGACCCAGGGGCTCTGTTGCCCGACATGCATGTTTCACTCGAATATGAGCTGTGTCAAGGACCTCCCCTTAAGTCTCCCTTGCGCCAGGGTTTGGTCCCGATAACTAATAGCAGAGCTGGCGCTAAGGGAGACTTAAGGGGAACAGGGTGTAGCTAGGAATTGGGGTAATTGTTGATAAACCTCAGTAGTTCCAGCATCTGAATAGTTAGTTGCGTTGACACTGTCGCTCCTTCCTGCGGTGTGCTCTTGACCAGCCAATCGTCTAGATAGGGAAACACCTACACCCCAGTCTGTGTCGATACGCTGTTACTACCGCCAGACATTTGGTGAAAACTCTGGGAGCTGATGCTAGGCCAAATGGCAGAACGTGATTCTGGTAGTAGTGTTTCCCTACTTGGAATCTGAGATACCTCCTGTGACTGGGAAGTATCGAAATGTGGGTAGAGGCATTCTTTAATTCCAGGGAGCACAGCCAATCATTTTCCTAAATCACGGGAAGAAGGGTGCCCAGGGAAATCATCCTGACCTTTTCTTTGACCAGGAATTTGTTCAGGGTCCTTAGGTCTGTTCCATCCTCGGCCTAGTGGAATGCATACCCCAAAGAGCCCCGAAGTACAGCCCTACTTTCAGACTCTGGGGAAGCTTCCTCCCCTGATGTTGAAAGCAGTACCGTCGAGGTGCAGGTGTCAAGGATCTCTGCACTGACATTGGTGGAACCTCAGTACGTAATTGGGGCTGCTCCACTGGTGGCACAAGTGCCCTCAATGCCTAAGTTGAAGGTCCCAACAGTAACTGTGCCAGCTCCTCCCTGATCATGGTCCAGGAACTGCTTATCAAAGGTGGGCATCAGCAAAGGAAAGAGGCAGCCTGAGAAGGTGTCGATGTTGAACCTGGCCACTCAGTGACTTGCACACAGGCTCCTTTTCTAAGGAGGGGAGTGCTCCTCCCAGTGTCGGTGCTTCTCGGGCATCTGAGGATCCGATGCCCCGGTGCTCCTGGCACCGTGTGTTGAGGAAGACTGGTGCTTATGTTTCTTTGGCTTCCCCTGATGCATAGAGTCTTAGTCCCTCGGTGCTGACTAGGACGATGTCGAACCCACATGTGCCCTCGGTGTCAGGTCCAATGCTGATCGGTCCCGGGGCCTGCTATCAGCGCCCAATGTTCAGAAAGGTGGAGATGACCTCGATGCCAGTGCACTCCCAGTGGATGTAGCAGCCATGGAAGTCAATGCTGCCAGTGCCAAAGTTGGTGTATTGACCTTCGAAGAGCCAGAAAAGCTGATCCTGTTGAACCTTCTCTGTTCACCTGCATTTGCAGAGAGAAAAGCAGAGGGGTCATGGTCAGGTCCAAGGCACCAAATGCACCAAGATTGTGGGTCCATGACAGAAATCATCCGATTGCACTGGGCGCATTTCTTGAAGCCATCGAAAAAAGAATCGCGGCTACAGTAAACTCATTCTTGAATAATGGAAAAAAGGGATGAAAGGAAACATCAAAAAGCTAAAAACACTAAGAAAATAAAAGGGGTTGAGGGAAAAAAGTAATATTTTATAAAAAAGAACAAGACAAAGGCAAAAATTCCACACAGGAAGGCACAGTTAGAAAAAAATCACAGCATGAGGAGAGAACATGAAAGATGCATCCTCTCAGCTCCGCACAAAAATTAAGACTGGGATACCCACATTTATGTGTCAGGCAGGAAGCCACCAGCGCATGCGCGGTGGGACACTGCTAGAAACTTCTACAATACTCACTAGTCAGCATTTGCACCGGGCTCTATCAGATGACATCATCCAGATGTGAGAATATGAAGGCCTGCTTGTCCTTAGAGAAAGTATTTAATACTGCATAAATCTCTGTCCAAACTACTTAATTAAATTTTGACTTGATAGGAATACTTCATGAATGAGTTATTTAAATACAGAATATACTCAGGGAAAAAAAGTCCAATCCCATCCTGGTACTTTCTGACTTTATTATCCTTTCACTGAGACTTGAAAGTATGCCTCCTAAATACATCCTGAAAACCCCCCACACAGTTGAGTTGTCACAAGACAAGGGCAGAGAAGTAGATGGAGAGGGAGAGAAGAGGGGAATAGTGTCAGAAAGTGAGCAGGGGTGAAGTGGGTAAGGGCTTTAGAGATGGAGGGAGGGGATAAGAAGAGGGTAGAGTGTCTGGTAGGAGGTGGAAATATGGTATAAAAGGTTTGGCGGGACCAGGGCTTTTTTTGAGGGGGTACTTGGGGGTACTAAGTACCGGAACCTTTTCCATTGTCTGCTAAAATTGACCCATGGTCCTCAAGTTTTAATGAAAGAGCTCAGGCTCTACACACCAACTCTGTCTTGTCATAAATTCTATGACTAGTTGCAAGGGGCCTGGCTATTATGGGGTGGGTCCTTCAGTGATCACCCCACCCCTAAAGAGTGGCCTAGCATTTGAGTACCGGCACCCTTTTTGCTAGAATAAACACACTGGGCGGGACTAGTAAGGAACTGAGAGAGTGTAAAGGGAGATTACTTGGCTGAATGAAATGGCTTGAACTGAAAAGCAGAACAGCTAGGGTAGGAAACATACTGTACAAACCTAGGCAACCAGCCAAAATGTTTAGGTACCAATGAAAATATATTTTTACTTGTAACTTTTTTTTGCTTTAATGTCTGTATTTTACATTTACTTGTTTTTATTGTTTTATCTGCTTTTGGCTTATTTTGCCTTATTTTTCTTCTTTTTCTCTATTGTCCCCATCCCCTTATAGCCTCTTTTCCTCCTTCCTCCCCAGCCATTTCCCTCTCATTCTCTCCATCCCACCACCATCTCTTCCTCCCTCCTCTTCCTATCCCTTTTACACCCAGTCTGCATCACTATGCCTGCAGTCCAGTCTCAACAGAAGGATCTTTTGACCTCCCCTAGTGTCATGTCCCCTACCTCAATGCAAGCGGTGTCCTCAGGCTGCGCAGGGTCCCGTCGACATGCACACTTGACTGGCATAGCCCTGAGCCATGTGTGTGTAGTTCTTCTCTGGCTGCACGCTCCTTGATTGCTTTGCATTCATGCACCTGTTTCTGCTCTCTCTCTGCCTGGCTTCCAGGCTCCTTGATTGCTTTGCTTCCACCCACCTGGGTCTGCTCTTTCTTTGCTTCTCTCCTATTGGTCTTCCAGTTCCTCCTTCTCCTGCTCTTGTCCTATGGCTGTGTCCCTTCTCCCTGCTGATGTCAGACACTGGCACTTTATCAGCTGAGCTCCCCCTAGACTCCTTGCTTCGACTTCTACTTTGGTAGGTGTACTTGCTCAGTAGTTTGCTTCTTCTCTACTTTGTTCTTCGTTGCTGACTTAGCCTGTACCTGGATTACTCTCATGTCTGCTGTCTGCCTACTGATTCTGCCTGTACCTGGATTACTCTCGTGTCTGCTGCCTGCCTACTGACTCTGCCTGTACCTGGATTACTCTCATGTCTGCTGCCTGCCTACTGACTCTGCCTGTACCTGGATTACCCTCTTGAGCTGTTGCCTGCCTACTGACTCTTCCTGTACCTGGATCACTCTCTTGCCTGCTGCCTGTCTGGCCATCACGTTCATCACCCCGCTTCCTGCTCCATCTCGTAAGCCCTGCAGGCCACCTGCACCTAGGGGCTCAACCTCTGGGGAACGGCGGTCAGCGCAGGTGAAACCCGGGGTTGTCCGGCTGCCAAACAGAACCTGGTCTGAGTACCAGACTCAGCAGCACTCTATTTGGTACAAGAACTCACAGGTCTGACACCTAGACATCTAGATCTCCCCTTTTGGAAGAGACCTTCTTACCTTTTATTGGCTTGCTGTTGAAGCTGAAGTGGCAGCACTCAGACTGTTTCATACTTTAACTTGCAGATGTGGCTCTGGGGAGGGGGGGTCTTACTGGTGCAACTGGGGAGGAGTCAAGGGGAGATCTTGTTATTGGTTTTTCAACAGAACTGGCAGTGGTTTTGAACTGATTAGAATGGAAAGAGTCCAGGACAGTGGCGTAACCAGAGGGCTGATCTGAGGTGGGCCTGAGCCCAAGGAGGGTGGGCCTGAAGATTCATCTCTTCTTCACCCCCCACCCTCCCACTGCAGCAGCTGCCGCAAAAAAAAAAACAAAAAGAAAAGAGCACTTAGACCCTGTGCCACTGCCAGCAGTGTCCCAGAATCGCTGACATGGCCAGCCTCCGCACATGCGCGCAAACTGAGCATGCACTAGGGGTGGGGTGGTAGTGGCTTGGAAACACACTGCAGCTGACTACACAGGGTGTAAGGAGTCTTTCCGCCGAGACATCTTCGGCTGGCATGGTGGAGCTTGCAGATCCCCCCATGGCTACGCTGCTGCTCCTGTGTGAGACTATATAGCATCAAATATAATAATAACATAGGAAATATGACAGATACCCAGTAAAGTGGCTAGAGGAGTAACCTGCTGCTCTATGCTGGTTACCCCTCTGACATTTTTGAAATATGAAAATCATTTACCTTTTGCCTTCTTTGTATTCTTTTGCTATATAAGAATACTCTGTATTTATTCTATGCCATTTTAAATTTTGTCACAGTTTTTATCCCTACCACCTCCATTGGGAGGGCATTCCAGGTATCCACCACCCTTTCCATGAAAAAGTGTTTCTCCAAGGACATGCAGGACATCATATTATCACATGTGGGTATTGTCATCCAATAGAACCCAATGCAGAGCAACTTCCCAGCATCGTTCTAGAAGTGTTTGGAACAGCACACCACACATGCATGCACATCTTCCTATCCACCACTGCTGTACGGAACCAGACAATCTTCATCTGCAGGGTAGTGAAGACGTACTCTCCCATTTTTATTTCTGCTTGTGGTCTTGTGTTGTGGGCTCCCACCTCATCCCGTAAGTCCGGCACTTCAGTTTTTTTTCCTCCCTGCTTCTGCCGCGGTGCTTCTAACTTAGTACTGGCATGCTGCACTACCAGCGATTCACAGACATGGGCTTCCCTCTGCCACGTGCTTCCTGCCCTAACAGGAAGTTGCATCGGAGAGGGCGGGATGCGGAAGAGCGAACGCTGAAGCCGGCCTGTGTGTGTGTGAATCGCTGTCAGGTAGTGCACACTAATAATCTTAAGTTGGAACTTGGAAGCACTGCGGCAGAAGGACAAAAAAAAAACAGAATTGAAGGACTCGCCGGACGGGAGTGGGAGCGGAGGGAAGGGAGTGAGCCAGCTAGGGATGCAGTATTGGTTGGGGACATCGAGTGCACCATTCCTGGGTGGGCCTTGGGCAAAAGTGGGTGGGCCTGGGCCCACCCAGGGCCACTGGTGGCTACACCCCTGGTCCAGGACATTGCTTCCCCCCCCCCCCCCCCCCCATTTCTTAGAGGATAGTAAGTCCTGCCACCAAAAAGAGTTCATACCTCAATGGAGTCTGTGTCCAGCACAGAACAGAAGACAAATCATAAATAAAACCCACATTAACATGCTATCATGTATACACAGTAAATGTTAAGGCAAGTTCACATATAGCTAGAGCTGTACGAAAGCATAAGTTACTATTCAATCAAATGCAAATAATGAAAAATATTATTCATCCGAATATAAATAATGCATTGAACTTTAACAATGCATTGAACTTTAAGCGTCGATTAATGAAGCACTGTTGGCGTTGGCAGCCGGTTCAAAGATGGCAACCTGATCGGACGCCAAGACGGGAGCTCTGCTGAAGATCGCTGGGATCTATCGGAGATCGCGATCCGAGTAACCCATTGCACACGAGGAGGTGGAATACCTCCACTAAACAAGATCGCCTACTCGGGAGCAACGAAAGAAGATCGCAAGGTACGAGCCGAGAGCCTCAACTGGCCGACTTTGTGGATCGGCACTCCAGCCGAACATCCAACTAAATCCGAGGCCCTGAGCTGCGGCGATTGACCAAAGCACGGCCGTGAAGCAGGGGCCAAACCCAGCCGCTCGCCCATCTTGAGGCCCGACCAGTCCGAAACCGGAGGAAAATCCAGTAACCGGACAGAAATCCAGCCGCACCAAGGCTGCACTAAGTCGGCCGACTGAACGACCCTGAAGTTGATTGCGGCTGTCTGAGCGGCGTACCCGTGGCCCGACCCGTCCGAGAGGAAGAAGTGTGGCTTGACCCGACTGAGTGGAAGACCAGCCGTGACGAGACCGACAGCCCTGACTGATGGCCTCCAGTAGAGATCGCCACGAGGTCGTGGTCCCACAACCACAACTCAAGCTCAGCACACCGGAGAGGCTTCCAAGGCATCGCTGCGCCCGGAGGACGATAGAAGAGAGACGCCGACCGTGTAGCCCGAGGAGACGAAGCGAGGAGCCGCGCATCCAAACAGGCACCGGATCACCCGATTGCTGGTTCCCCAAGCCATCCGGGAACGCAGAGAACCCCCCTCTTGCATGCATGCACAGGTTAACTCTTTGCTTGTTTGTCAGCTCCAACATTGTAGCAAGAACTCCTATGAGAAATTGCATGCATAGACACTCTAACTACATGGCTACCATGTTTACTAAAATCACTGCAATACGTAACTCTAGAATCTGACCAACCTATATGTCTCAATTGCACTACTACTCTTAAATACATCTCAAGGTTTTTCGAATGTAATGCTTTTGATGCCTGCTTATAATTGATCCTAAGTGCATTGCTTTTAGTGCCCGCTTATAATTGTTTCTGAGCGCATTGCATTTAGTGCC
Source organism: Microcaecilia unicolor (assembly GCF_901765095.1). Taxonomy (NCBI): domain Eukaryota; kingdom Metazoa; phylum Chordata; class Amphibia; order Gymnophiona; family Siphonopidae; genus Microcaecilia; species Microcaecilia unicolor. The sequence continues at coordinate 204,791,104 of NC_044031.1, forward strand.
TGCTCACAATTGTTTCTGAGTGCATTGCATTACAAATGTTTAACTCCATTTAAATATGTATGCCATTATAAATGTATTAACTGTTTCACTACCGTGAAACACATGCCAAAACCTCTTTATCTGCCTACTTCCAAACATTCTTGAAAGCCTACCTTTTAAATGTTCTATAAACGACCTACCAAACATTTAATAACACCATAAAGAGATACGAACTATTACCTGCTTCATAAATTGAATAACAGCCAAAATGAACACCAACACACTGATTATGATAATTTACTTCCTCCCCCTAATATATCACGCACGGACTATCCCAAATACACACACCAATCTGCCCACAACATACGCACCCCATATACAACTTACGTATAACCCACCAGAAGAAAAGAACAACAAACAACTAAAAGGAAAAACAAATATATATGGAAATAACCACCAGAAAGAGAAGAAAGGACATAGCAAAACTAGATATCAGGAAAGCAGACAACTAATACAAATTAAGACATCAACGCCCCGAATTGAACCCTACCATTCAATCCAAATAGGATACGTAAATGCTAGATCAGTAGTAACCAAAACAGAAACCATAACAGACTGGATTACTGCAGACAATCTCGACCTCCTATTTATCACCGAAACCTGGGTCCATAACCTTCAAGACCCTATAATCTTAGAACTATGTCCACCAGGATACAGAATTACACACTGGACAAGAAATGGAAAAAGAGGAGGAGGAATAGCCATAATATACAAATCTGAATTCAACATCACAAACATAGCTGAATCCATACTACCACAACTTGAAATCGCTTCCATAAGAATAAGTCACCCAAACTTACAGGAACACCTTAACGCAGTTACTGTATACTCTACAGACCTCCAGGAAACTGGCGAGCTAGCCAAACACACCTCATGGACTTTATCTCGAACACCTGTATCTCTTCCTCTAACCTTATCATAATAGGAGATATCAACTTACACCTGGAACATCTCACCACAACAAGTACCCAAGACTGCAAAGAATTCCTACAGCTCTGGGACCTACAAGAACCAAATACACAACCGACACACGAAAAAGGACACACATTAGACATCATAACACACAAATTCGACCACAACGCTAACTTTATATTAACTAATACTAATTGGTCACCTGTACTGTGGTCAGACCATTACATAGCAAACATCACCCTCCAATGGAGAAGGAAAGACCTACCTAACAAACAAATACGAAAAACCTACACCACAAGAGGGAAAATAGACCCAGCTGAATTTTGGCAACAGATCTACATTGACGGATGGACAACAAAGACAGACACAATCCAATTCCTCTCTAATTGGGATAATAGATGCAAACTGATACTAGACAACATTGCCCCAATTCAAACCAGAACCTTGCACAGGAAAAACTCAATACCATGGTTCAATGAAGAACTGAAAAAACTCAAAACACAAGTTAGGAAACTAGAACAAAAAAAAAAAGATGATCCCACCCTTAACGCTTGGAAACTACTCCGAAGGAAATACAAATATGCCATAAGACAAACCAAAAAAAATACTACAAAACTGAAGTCGGGCCAAATTACAAAGACACATACAACCTCTTCCAACTTGTGAATAAACTATTAGACCCCCAGTCACCAACAACAACAAAGACACTCCAGGAGCCGACGACCTGGCGAAATACTTCAAACTACGACTCAAAATACCAGCCAGCCCAATCGAATATACTACACTCCTAGAATGTCTAGACCCAGAACCCGGAATCCACCCAGCAGACAGGATCTGGACTGAATTCACTATACTACCAGAAGATCTTATCTCACAGACACTTAAAAGATTTGCCAAATCTCGCTGTAAATTAGATATATGCCCAAACAACCTCATGAAGTCGGCCCCCCAACAATTTATAATGGACCTAACTAACAATGTGAATTTCATGCTACAAAATGGACTCTTCCCAAAGGAGAAAGGAAACATTCTACTCACCCCCATACCCAAGGATACAAAGAAAAATACTAATGAACTAACGAACTATAGACCGGTAGCATCCATTCCCTTATTCAACAAAATAACAGAAGGCATGGTGACCAAACAACTCAGAGTATCTAAACAAGTTCTCGGTACTGCACGATTCCCAGTCAGGATTTCGCTCTAATCACAGTACGGAAACCGTATTAATCACGCTTATGACCAAACCCAAACAACTGATAGCAAACGGCAACAACATACTACAGTTACAATTTGACATGTCAAGTGCATTTGACATGGTTGACCATGGAATTTTATTACACATCCTCGAATACTTCGGAATCAGAGGTAACGTTCTTAGATGGTTCAAGGGTTTCCTAACCACCCGCTCATATCAAGTGACATCAAACTCGACTACATCAGCCACATGGACACCTGAATGCGGAGTTCCACAAGGATCCCCCCTCTTACCGACCATATTCAACCTAATGATGACACCCTTGGCTAAGCTACTATCGAATCAGAATCTAAACCCATATATATATGCTGATGATGTAACAATCTTTATCCCATTCAAACACGATCTAAGAGAAATTTCCGACGAAATCAACCAAAGCCTACACATAATGAACTCCTGGGCAGATGCATTTCGACTGAAACTAAATGCTGAAAAAACCCAATGCCTAGTTCTCACCTCGCAATACAACAAGAAGGAATTTACCACCATCAACACACCTAATCTAAGTCTACCAGTCTCAGACACCCTAAAAATCCTTGGAGTCACCATTGATCGACACCTAACACTTGAGAATCATGCAAAAAACATAACTAAAAAGATGTTCCACTCAATGTGGAAACTAAAAAGAGTCAGACCATTTTTCCCAAGGAATGTCTTCCGCTACCTGGTACAATCACTGGTACTTAGTCATCTGGACTATTGTAACTCACTCTACGCTGGCTGCAAAGAGCAAATACTCAAAAAACTCCAGACAGCCCAGAACATGGCAGCCAGACTTATATTCGGCAAACCAAACTACGAAAGCACAACACTCCTTCGCGAAAAACTACACTGGCTCCCACTCAAAGAACGCATCACGTTCAAACTCTGTACCTTGGTCCATAAAATCATCCATGGTGACGCCCCAGCCTACATGTCAGACCTAATAGAACTACCACCCAGAAATGCAAACAAATCCTCCCGCACATTCCTCAACCTTCATCCTCCCAAATGTAAAGGCTTGAAATACAAATCAATGCATGCATCAACCTTTTCCTATACAAGCACACAGCTCTGGAACACACTGCCATATAACCTGAAAACGGCCTATGAAATGACCAATTTCCGCAAACTCCTGAAAACCTATCTCTTCGACAAAATATATCATAAAGAACAACACGCGTAACTCTACATTCTTTAAGATATCCAGGAATGTTCTCTAATGTCTTTTGCTTTCACACTATCATGTACCTAATGTCTATGGCTTTAACACTATCATGTATCTCACCATCATGTACCCAAAACTTCTGCTAAAACAAATGTATACTCTTTTCTATTTCCAGAACTATGTATTTCACCATCATGTACCTAATACTTGCTGTAACACCAAATGTACATTCTTTTCTATTTCCAGTATCCACGATGAATTGTAAGCCACATTGAGCCTGCAAAAAGGTGGGATAATGTGGGATACAAATGTAATAATAAATAAAATAAATAAAACATGACAAATAATTAAAAGAAGCAATGTGAAATCAGAGATCAAGTGTTTATTTCAGTAGGATTTAGCACAGTTGAGCCCTGGAATTATCAATATTCAGATTTAAATCACTACTCGGCCGAATATGAATAATGTATTTGGAGCACTTCAGGGCCAAATCACATCGAATACAAATATTCGGTCCAGCTTTACACCTAACATAAATGCATTGCCACTTCATGTCATGGTCTGCTGAATGAAAGGAATAAACAGAAATTACTTCACTAAAAAAAAAAGCACAACATTTTTTTTTTTAATCCAGACGTTCTGATCATCAGCCCAGTCCACAGTACCCACAAATATCTACTCCATCCCATTTTGCAAGACAGGGTGTTACTTAGATCTTTATGCAAGCACAGATCTGCACTGGAGTGTCACAATCCAGATCATGAACTCAAAACGAACCCACACCCAAAAAACCTCTAAGTCAGCATACACCCAGCAATATCGTTGTGCAGACTTCCTTTCAGTTAGAATCTTAGAGTTATTTACTGCATTTCTGGTCCATGAAAGGACTACCTAGAGTATATGCTCTGCTTTCATAGTTCAGAGTCTACATAATCCAAAATACCAAAAATATATCACTCTCGGGATAAAACACTTGCAGCGTTTTTCCAAGAATTACTTTAAACAAGGAACAGTGGGGCAGATGCTCAACAGTTTAAGTGGGCAGGAAAGACAAGAGGAGGAGATATAAAGGAACATAAGGGGAGGAGATAGAGATAGAAATCCAGATAAATTTAAGGGGTTTGTAAATGGAGAGAAGAGGGATGGGGCAAAATGTGGATGATAGGGAGAGAGACAGAGAAAAACACTGATGGATAGATTGAGATAAACCTGTAGGGTGGGGAGGGCGGCAGCAGCAGCAGCAAAAGGGATGAGAGGGATATGATAATGCAGTAGTATTAATGTGATTTAAGCTATCACACTGCTATCAGTGTTTGTGCAGCGCTGCGTATGCCTTGTAGCGCTATAGAAATGCTAAATAGTAGTAGTAGTAGTAGTATCAGGCTGATTTTCAAGGAAGTTTGACATTATTTCATCTTATCGAATTCAGCTGCACTGGCTTCCAATTCAACGCTCTTTGGGCGTCTTTTACTAAGGCGCGCTCACGTTTTTGATGTGCACTAAAATTGTGGGCGCGCTAAACATTAGAGACGCTCATAGGAATGCATTGGCGTCTCTAATGTTTAGCGCACCCACAATTTTAGCGTGCACCAAAAACGTGAGCGCGCCTTAGTAAAAGGTCCTCTTTGTTTTCCCAGGCAATTTATGGCTTTTCCTCTTCTTTAATAACTGATTTCATTTGCATCTCTTCAGGTAGATTTTTGGAGATTTTACATAGCCTGCTGAAATTGCATCCAATAACTCTGAAGGGAGTTTGATTTTTTTAGGATAGCTAAAACAATTTTTTCTAATTTTATGATTCCTTTTTGGAATGCAGTCCCTACTAATATTAGGACAGATGCTTATTATCTCTCTTTTCATAAGAAAATTAAGACTTATTTGATTTCTTAACTTTAATCTGACTATGGTAAGATGCAATTGATTTTAAGTTTCTCTGTACTGTATTTTAGATTACTTTTTTCTTGATGATGTAAACTGCACCGGACCCATCTGGGGAGGGTAGTATTATATGTGTGTGTTGACATTGACAATGACATTAAATAACATGAACCCCACTATTCTCAATGTGGCCTATTAATTCTCTATGCACTTAACTCAAATTAATGCACATTAAGGTGCATTAACTTGCATCCAAATATGGCAACCCATAAACATAACATCTCTCCTAAATAAGGGTAAAGAGTGAAAAGAGGAGACAAGAAAGTTAAGACTTAGGGGATGAGGACATTTGTTCTCACAGGGAAGCAGCAAAGATGTGGCGAAGGGAAACAGAGTGGTGAAGAACCCACCCCACACCCACAGATCTTAAGAAAGGGCAAGGAATTTCATACAGCTGATGCAAGGGGGCTGGAGGAATTTTATCACAGTTATAGCAGACCTTCTTATTTTTACTTATTTATTGGGATTTATTAACTGCCTTTATGAATAAATTCACCTAAGGCAGTGGACAGCAGAAACAGTTTAACATACAACTGACAATTCTGTTAACAGCATAACAATAGTAAAATGACCAAGTATAAACATAAATATAAAAAAAATGAAGTAAACTTGAAAACAGCAAATTGAAACTGATAATAGGACTACCATGAAACAGTACCAAAAATATACACATTTAACAGCACTACGTTCAAATAACAGATATAATACAATGTCAGCATAATACTAATGAAATATCTAATAAGCATGCATTAGAACATTCAAATAACATTGCTATGATACTAATGCTTTTCTACAGTACAGTTTACCAAATAGCTGAGGGGCCAAGTGCAAATATATAGGTGGGGACAAGATGGGTGGTACAAAGTCAGTTGGGATAAATAGATGGGTGGCTAAACTCAAGGCAAGTTCTTTGTACAGTTCATCAAGATATAAGGAACTAATATAAGTTACAGTGTGAGTAGCAAGCTAGTCTAGGTGCAGAATGAGTGTATAGTCAGTCACCCTATATATTAAAGGATTGGAAGAAGAGCCAGGCTGTCACCTGCTTCCTGAAATAGAGGTAGTCTTGAGCTTACCAGACAAAATGGTTAACAGGTAAGCGGGGGGCACTCAGGTGCCATTAGATAGGGTCACCTATGATAGCGGAGGAGATTAATTTAGTACAAAAATGGCCTCCCAACGCTCAGAACACAAATCAGGTAGCTGGGGATGTGTTTGAAAGGAATTGATAGGAATAGCTCAGTGCTGTTTTCTGGCACTATGTCACTGGTGAATGAAAGGCAGAAGATAAATAATATTAATAACAATGAAGAAAGAAGGTGGTGTCTCCTTGGCAGTGGCTACTGCTTGGGTACAATTTTGGTTACAATTCAAACGGTTTTATTTGTTAGATGTGACCCGTTTACTCCACTGTTGCAATATTGTGTTAATAAAGGCTGTTTCTTTAATTTAAACTTCTCTGGATGGGCACCCCAGTATTTGTATTTGGTACGTTTGTCACAGAGATGGAAACCGGTCTCTTTGTAATCCATTGATTCTGCATTTCTCTAATCTGAAAGGAGTGAGGTACAAAATGATATTTATGTTATCTTTCCCGTATCAGGCAGCGAAGTTTTGGAACTCTTTACCAACTGAGATTGATAAATTATTGTTTTTTTTTTCTTTTTTAGAAAGCTGTTTAACTTTTTTATTCCGTAAATTTATAACACCTACTTGTTAACTGCGATTCAACATGTTCTAAGATTGTATGCCTAGTTTCTTAATTGTAACCTGCATGGACTGTTAAAGGTATATATGGTATATAAGAAACGTGATGTAAAGAAAGGGGAAGGTTGATGGTGGGAGTTAGGAAATGGGAGAGGGAGGGAGTGGGTGGTGCAGGGTGCCTGTGTCATGTGCACTGCAGCTTTCTTTCCAGCATCTACAAACACGCTAAGGACTAAATTCAGTAAATTAAAAAAATTATGCATCGAGCAGTATTCTATAAAGGGCATCCACACTTTATAGAATATCACCTAAATGTCTAATCCATGCCTAAACTTAAGTCACCTGCATTAATGCCAGTACCTAAATTAAGCGTGGATCAGGAGTATTCTATAAGAATGTGTGTAATTCATAGGAACACCCACAATATATCCATAAACATGCACCCCCAAAAATATGCATCCTAGGATTTATGCATGGATTGTTATAGAATACAATCTGTACATAAATCCCAATTAAGGCCAATTAATGCTAGTAATTAGTTGTTAGCAGCCAATTATTGGAACTGAGTGGCTCTTTAATCAATTAAGTTGCACATACAAATCGGCAATACGTGCTGATTTACCTGCGCAAATTTAGTCGCCATATTTAGAATCTGGGGGTAAATGGGATTCAGGGCTGGTGTTAGGGGGGTGCAAAACAGGGCAATTGCCCTGGGTCTCCATACTACAGGAGGCCCCCAAGCCTATCTGAAGCTGTTAAAGATACTGATGATGAGCTTTGCAGCCCCTCCTAAATTTCTGCCCTGGATGTAGCATGTTTAGCACTGACCCTGATGGGATGAAATGTATGGGCCAAACAAGCTTCTATCCAGCCCTGCATGATTAGGCCTCCATGAAATAGGATGCGAGCACAGCCAGGCCAAGGGTCTCAGAATCACTAAGGGAATCTTCAGCCGTGAACTCCTCCCCCCCCCCCCAGCTCAAGGCCCTACAACCCTGTAGTCCAACTTCATCCCTTCCCCACCTTCCCATAGTCTAGCATCTTCCCTTCTCTAATCCCATAGTCCAACTCTCATTTTTCCCTTCCCTATCTTCCCCCCCTCAGGTGACCATCATTCCTCTTTCCACTCCCTGTCCCCCTACTCAGCATCTCCTTTCTCCTTTTCTATCCCCATTCCATGTCCCGCATCTCCCCCGCTCTTTCCTGCCCCTTGGTTGAAGTTGCAAACAGACTCAGTGCTGGCAAGGGATCTTTAAACTCAGGCCCACACTTCAGTGCTGCTGCCCCCCTCCCCACCCCCTATCTGACATAGGAGTTCCCGTCAGGACATGGCAGTGCTTGAGTACGAGGTCCCGCGCCAGTGCTGAATCTGTTTGCAATTTCATTACTGACTGTCTCTTCACTTCACATAATTCCATCTTCCACATTCTAGAACATGATGCTTAATGTAGTGGAACCTACACTTTGGAACAACCTGCCCATACTTTTACATAGACAGCCCTCCCGCTCCTCATTTAAGGTTTTACTTAAAACGAACCTGTTTCAATCAGATTTTATTAGCTGACCTTATGATCCTGTAAGATGCAGTGGGATTGCTTCTCTTGTATAACTGTCTGTGCTCTTTCCTATTTATATTTTATTTCTCCTATATATGTTGTATCCCAATGTATGTTTGAGATTTTATTGTATGTAAATTGCTTTGATGGGAACAACGAAGAAAAAGGGGGTCCACTCCTTCCACAGTAACGCAAGCAAACCAAACAAAGGGTGGAAAAAAACCAAGTCCAAGTGACCAGCCAAAACACAAGAGTAAGAGCTCCAAATAGTTTATTGGGACCCTACACGGTCCGTGTTACGGCGGAAATGCCTTCTTCAGGGTCAATAGACGTATCCTCTGCTGGATGTCAAACCAACTTTGAGTGCTGGGAAAGCACGAGTATAGGGATGCTGGGTCCGCGAGCAGGGGTGGAGAGATAAAGAAGGGGAGAGGAGATGCTGCTGTCCCACTGTGCTGCCCCTGCCTCAAATGCTGCTGCTTTAGATGAACCTGCTTTGTACGTGACCAGTAAAAACATACTGAATCTGCTTCAAGTAACAGAAAGAGGTGAAAGTACGTCTTACACATGCTGTACATAGCCTCCTGCGAAGATAAAATAAAACTGCATCTGAAAGTAGGAGATACTGAGGGAGTGAACATGTCAGCTGAACACCACAAGAAGCAACACCCAGAAGAGATGTAAGGAGCACACACAGACATCAGAACAGATGTCCCCTAAAGGAAAAGCAGTATACACTATAGCACATCTCCTGGAAATTGTTTAAATCCAATTTTAAACTGCAAAATGACACTATGTAAAGGGAAATGTGACTTGATATACTGCCTTTCTGAGGTTTTTGCAACTACATTCAAAGCAGTTTACATATATTCAGGTACTTATTTTGTATCAGGGGCAATGGAGGGTTAAGTGACTTGCCCAGGGTCACAAGGAGCTGCAGTGGGAATTGAGCTCAGTTCCTCAGGATCAAAGTCCACTGCACTAACCACTTGGCTACTCCTCCACTGACTCTCTATGTTTTTTAATTTTATGTTATATTTCAAAAGTTTACAATTACAAATCACAAGCAAAAAATAAATAATCAGCAAAAAAGGAAGTCAGAGAACATTACAAAGCCCAAAATAAGAAAAAGTACAAAATGTTTCTCCTGATCACCAGTCCTAGTCCACAAGATGTAAGGAGGATCCAGTTCACAAATCAAAGGGCATTAAGTGAAAGGGCGATAGTTCAATAAAATCTTGAGGGGTCCTTTTACAAAGGCCCGCTGAAAAATGGCTTGCAGTAGTATAGGCGCGGGTTTTGGGCATGCGCCGATCCATTTTTTAGCGCCTGCAAAAGAGGGCTTTTTAAAATTTTTGCCAAAAATTGCAGCGTGTCCATTTTGGGTCTGAAACCCAAGTAGGATTGCGTGGCCAGTATTCTCAGTGGAGGAGGGTAGTTAGTGGGGTCCCGCAGGGGTCTGTGCTGGGTCCGTTGCTTTTTAATGTATTTATAAATGACCTAGAGATGGGAATAACTAGTGAGGTAATTAAATTCGCCGATGACACAAAATTATTCAGGGTCGTCAAGTCGCAGGAGGAATGTGAACGATTACAGGAGGACCTTGCGAGACTGGGAGAATGGGCGTGCAAGTGGCAGATGAAGTTCAATGTTGACAAGTGCAAAGTGATGCATGTGGGTAAGAGGAACCCGAATTATAGCTACGTCTTGCAAGGTTCCGCGTTAGGAGTTACGGATCAAGAAAGGGATCTGGGTGTCGTCGTCGATGATACGCTGAAACCTTCTGCTCAGTGTACTGCTGCGGCTAGGAAAGCGAATAGAATGTTGGGTGTTATTAGGAAGGGTATGGAGTCCAGGTGTGCGGATGTTATAATGCCGTTGTATCGCTCCATGGTGCGACCGCACCTGGAGTATTGTGTTCAGTACTGGTCTCCGTATCTCAAAAAAGATATAGTAGAATTGGAAAAGGTACAGCGAAGGGCGACGAAAATGATAGTGGGGATGGGACGACTTTCCTATGAAGAGAGGCTGAGAAGGCTAGGGCTTTTCAGCTTGGAGAAGAGACGGCTGAGGGGAGATATGATAGAAGTGTATAAAATAATGAGTGGAATGGATCGGGTGGATGTGAAGCGACTGTTCACGCTATCCAAAAATACTAGGACTAGAGGGCATGAGTTGAAGCTACAGTGTGGTAAATTTAAAACGAATCGGAGAAAATTTTTCTTCACCCAACGTGTAATTAGACTCTGGAATTCATTGCCGGAGAACGTGGTACGGGCGGTTAGCTTGACGGAGTTTAAAAAGGGGTTAGATAGATTCCTAAAGGACAAGTCCATAGACCGCTATTAAATGGACTGGAAAAATTCCTCATTTTTAGGTATAACTTGTCTGGAATGTTTTTACGTTTGGGGAGCGTGCCAGGTGCCCTTGACCTGGATTGGCCACTGTCGGTGACAGGATGCTGGGCTAGATGGACCTTTGGTCTTTCCCAGTATGGCACTACTTATGTACTTATGTACTTATGTAACCTTACCATCAGCCATTGACCTGGCAGGAAAGACTCACGCTGTAACCAGGCAGTAATGACCAATGCACGCCAAATGCCACTCTGCGCGCATCCGTTACATGTGCCCGAAAATAAAAAGTATTTTTCAGACATGAACCAAAAATGAAATTACCGCAACAGCCACATGGTAGTCAGGCGGTAACTCTATTTTGGCGTGCATTGGGCGTGCGTAGACGCTTACATAACTTAGTAAAAGGGCCCCTGAGTAACTAGACTCCCAAGCAACTAAAAACAGCCCCAGGTGCAGCAGCAATAGGGGGACGAAGCTTGAATCCCAGGGAATCTTGCATTAAGGGTAAAGAAAATATGACTAGATCCCTGATACCTAACTGAACATTTACAAGGAAAATGTAAGAAAAAATAATCCCTGGATCTGCAAAATCCTCAGTTTCAACAACAAAAAAACTTTTTCCTCTTCTTCTAGGCGGATTTATCAACATCAGGGAAGACCCAGACTTGATAACCCATAAATGCAACATCTTTAACCTGAAAGATATCAGTCTCTATCAGGATCCAGGGTACAGGTTATTATTAATGTAAATGAAAGAATTTGCTCATAGGCAGATTCCTCAAAAACCAAGGTCAGTTCCAAGCTATTTTGAGTCATCTGGTCCAGCTGTCCTAAGACTTGGTTCTCTCCCCCTAGCCAGAAGCAGAGAAAAAGCTCATGCTTAAAGGAAGGGCTCAGGGGGATCTTCACACTGTAGCCACAAACTTTTAAAACATATCCACTGGGAGAACTGATGGTACATGGAAAATTCTTTCTTTACGCAGTGTTTTCCAAGTCCTCCAAGTTCCTATTTTCCTATGCAGAACACCAGAATAAGGAATAAATGTCTCCTCCCTTGCTTGAGATACCGCAACTTTCTTCTCTACACTTGTGACCCGTTTAACCACAAGCATATCCTGCTCAGTACCAGAAACAGAGGAAACAGTGTAAGGGATCCCCACATCCATGAGCTGACCTTATCCTACAATTTACCAGCTCTAAAATTAATGAGTCACATGGCCAAGATCTACTTCAGGTAAGGTGCCCTAGAATTGGAAGATCTACCTCATAAAAAAAGAAGAACCTTGTCCTTCTTTCTCAAAGAAAGGAAGAGGAATATTTGAAATTTGTTTATTGCTGCAAGTGAATTTAGTACAGACAGAGAAAAGGTGTTACACTGTTAAATATAGCTATCTGGATAAGATGGTATGGTAACAAAAGTCAACAGATATTTATGGATACTGTATAACTAAAAAAAATGTTTAAATGTGATGTTATGAAGATTTACCTTTAAATTAACTATATGAAATCCTTGAAACTGTTCAAAACACAATCAAGTTCCAAAATGCAAGGTAGACGCATCAATTCCCTTATAAATAAATTCAGCTGAATTTTCACAGTATGGGCTAGATTCTATATATGACGCCTAAAAAATCGTTGCTGAAAAAAAATACGCCCAGTCGTATTCTATAAACTGTGTACGCCTAAATCTAGGCGTAGTTTATAAAATATGCCAGCGCCTGTTTTCTGCGATTATACTTAGTCGCGGCCATTTATGCCAATGAAAACCTGGTGTAAATGCTGACGCCTAAATTACGTACAGAACGGGCCTGTTCTATAACTTTGTGCGTAATTTCAAGGAACGTCCACAACCTGCCCGTGCCCTCCCATGCCCACGTCCCCATTTCAGATCCACTCCTCAGAATATACACGTAACACTTTATACAATACGCTTAGACGGTTGTGTGCATAAATTCTAATTAGTGCCAATTAGTGTCAATAATTGTTTAAGTTCAATTATCGGCACTGATTGGCTTGTTAAGCTAATTAAGTTGCACACGTAAATCCAAAACACAACCAGATTTGTGCACAACTTAAGTCGCACTATATAGAATCCGGGGGGTGTGTGTGTAAGTTCCTTCTTTCTTACAGTTACTATAGACTTCAAAAACATTTACCCTCCGTGGCTTAGTAAACAGGGGGGTTACTTAGGAACCCCTTTAACTTCACATAAGGCAAGTGTGAATATATCTCAAACCAACACTTCTTTCCATAAATCTCCCCTTTTTCCTCAGAGGTTAGAGCACTCAGAAAGCTGTATTTAACTCAAAAATTCAAATTAAAAAAAGTCTCTTTTTCTTCTGCAGTATATTTAAAGACTAACCCCTTCTTTTACAAAGCCGCGCAGCTTTGTAAAAGGAGGGGGATGAATCAAAATCCAAGAGCTTAGGCCCAGTCTGAGAGACAAAAAAAACAGTATCTGGAGATTTGCTTACAGTCTGGCTCAATTCCTTTCAGAATTAATTACTAGGATTCACATAGTGCTTCTTCTTACAAAAATATTCAGCAATATTTTTATAAAAAGCCCTTCAATCTCTTACAGTGCAGCAACACTTAAATCACTTTAAAATATAAGAATCAAACTTCAGGAAAAGTTTCAAGATTTACACAAGTTCACTCAGTGGAACTCGCAGACAACTACTTTTCTTTGATGCTTCCAATGTTAAATCTGTTCAAATTTTCCTCTCTCTCAGAACATTTGCAAGTCCTGGCTCAAATTACAGCTTCTAGATTAACTTCAGCTTAAAAAAATATTTCTTACACAAAACTAGTATCACTCCTCCCTTAATTTTACAGTTTCTCTCAATTCTTACAGTCTCACACACACAAACATCCAACTTGCCTCTTTTCTGACCAACCTTCTTTTTGGTGATGACCCCAAATCTTCCCCATTAAAAAAAAAAAAAACAGATCCCCATGTTACTTTGCCCAGCCAATCTGATTCCCGCTCTCATAATACTGAAACTGCTTTGCTACATAAGTAAAACATGGAAGCTACAATTTTTATAGGCAATATAGTTAAATTTCGTTTTTCACTTTTAGTCTCTGACATAATGACATAATATTGTTAGGAGGTTCTTATGAGAATCATACAGAAATCCCAACCTTTAAAACTTTATATGGGTGACAGATATTTATCAGGTTTTTTTTTTAGCACAGACACAGTACCAAAAAGGTCACAGCCCACATCTGTCACCTCTTCTGACCCCAACACCTATAGTTTTGCTGGCCAGAGCACTTCTTCTCTTTTAAACATACTTTTATTTACATCAGGTGTCCCTGATGGAGTCCATGAACACAAATGTGCAGGTGCAAATTTTCACACCACTTTCAGGCTCCTGCAGCCCCTCTCCAGGTTCCCTGTAACTCCTGCAGGCCTGGGATGCCTTTCATCCTGCTGACTGCAGACCACCATCACCTCTGCTGCCTCCTACAGGTGGGTGGTGGGGGAGTCCACACTTCCCTCCCCAAAATTAAAAAAAAATTAAACTTTAACCTTTGCTTACAATAGGAAACTCCATCTGTTTTGCAAGGTCTGGAATCTGACACAGAAAGGTGGTCCAAGGCCACTAAACCCTTACAGAGGGATTGAAAATCAAAACAGCTGATCTCCTTGAAGAGGCTCTCCAAGATTCATCAGTTGAAGCCAGGATTGCTTCTCCAGTTGGGTTTCCAGGCTGCAGGGTAACCTACTGAGCATCCCCACTCATTGCTCCCTCTGCACTATTGAAGATGCTCCGTTCTGCTCACTCTCCACCACTCTTTCCTCCCAGGGGGTGGATGCACTCAACATTGCTTTAATTTGCCCTGTTAGAGCCACAGACATGCATCTACAACTCACTGCAAATGCAATGGGGCACTTGCCCTTCAGACTAAAGGTAACCTCAAGTCCAAGGGAGACTAGGGAGCCCCCTTTCCACCCCCTCAATTCTATCCATTCCTGAGAGTTGGGAGACAAAATAATTTATCAGCTCTCTAACCATCAGGGCCTGGAGTGGTGCTAAGGCTGCGGCATTTCCTTGTACTTCCACTCCATTAGGCAGTACAATAGAAAATACATTTAAAAAAGCAGTGGAAATGCAGGGATCCCCCTTGTGGCCACTGACCTGGGTCTTCAATATGTTCTAATCCCTCTTCTCCCTCCTCCCTCACCCCCGGAGGCAGAAAGAGAAGGTACTCCCAGAAGATAAGCCATGTAACAGAAGGAAAACTATTTAGCTCAAGACTCTAAATGGCTGTCCATCAAGCTCAAGAATAGCAAAGTGAACTGGAAGACTACAGTGTTTTACATTTATAGCCACTTCTTTCTTTCTTTCACTCCTCCTTGGAAATGAAGATGGATGGGGCATGGGTGAGCTAGTAATACAACTCCTTCCTAAGCTATCAGTGTTTGTTGAGCTCCAGATGAAGTTCATTGGTCAAGAGCTGAATATCAGTTTTGTCAGGTATTAGGTAGAACACAGAGAAATTCAAAATTATATTTTACAAAATGTATTTCTAAAAATATAAACTGAAAATATAAACATCATAGACATAAAACAGGGTAGAAAATACATTATATAAACAATTCAATAGTTTGAAACAATAGATCTGAAAATAAGTTCAAGGATGCACCCACTACCCCCAACTGTACACCACTACCGTAGCCCTTACAGGTGAAGGGAGCACCAATATGTGGGTACAGTGGGTTTCCAGTGGGTTTTGGAGGGCTCACAGTTTCCTCCACAAGTAGGGGAAGATAGAAGCCTGGGTCCACCTGTCTGCAATGCACTGCACCACTACTAGACTACTCCAGGGACCTGCATGCTATTCTAATGGACATGAATATAACATCTGAGGTTGGCATAGAGGCTGGCAAGTAATATTTTTAATCACATTTTTGGGAGTGGGAGGGGGATTGTGACTACTGGGGGAGTAAGGGAAGGTGCTTCCTGAGTCCCTGGTCATCTGGTCATTTGAGGCACCCCTTGCATGGAGTAGAAGAGTAGGCTCATGGTTAGTGCAGCAGATCTTGATCCTGGGGAAGTGAGTTCAATTCCCACTGCAGCTATTTTTTTTAATAAAAACAGGTCTAGCTCAAAACATCTAAGTTTTAGTCTTGGGCATCTTTGTTTTGTTCCATTATTGCTGAAAGATGTCCATGTCTTAGGAACACCTTGAACACGCCCCCCCCCCCCCCCCTTGAGATTTCGACGGACTTCAGAGAAAGACGTCCAAAAAGAGGTTTCGATAATACTGATTTGGACGTTTCTGTGAGAAAAACATCCAAATGCTGACTTATGTCACTTTTTGGATGTCTATCTCTTTTCAAAATGAGCCTGATAGTCACATAAAGATGTTTTTACAATTGCCAGTTTTAACTGGCTAGTGGCAGCCAGGATGCCCATATAAAAGCCAATAGTTTGCTAACCTTTTGGAGCAAGGACTCAGAATATTCCTTCTGTTCCTGTTACTGTGTTGGAATGCACACTGTTGTATCCTGCTACACAAACTATTTTTTTTTCTCCTCAGGCGTCTTACATCCTCTGATAAAATGTGTAATCCAACTACTATTTTTCTGTTTACATGCCTTAGCATGTAAAAATTAACCTTTAAATAATCAGTCACCAACAAAGCATTTTAATAAGTAAACTATACTCCTTGTTTATTTCCCAAATCAAAAGGGACATACAAGACATATGCAATTCAAACCTGGTAGCTCAATAATTTGTACAGCTCCAGGAAGCTTAAACAGTGCAGTAATTGCTGTGGGCAGCTCCCTGTTTAAGTAGGAGGAGTTAGCACTGTGACATTTGCAAGGTGTAAAGGGTCTTGAGAGTCATTGAGGCTTAAAGAGTATATTCATACCTCTCTACGCATGTACAAAATATAAACAAGTAAAACGTTATTTGAATTAGAAATGGTCTTGTGTTGGTCTCTTGCTTCCCTAATAGCTCATCTTACAAAAACAGGTAAAAGTCCATTGAAACAAAAGAAACACATATGTGGCTATAGATGGACACACAGTCAAATTATCAAAGCCAATAGGTGCTTTTATGCATGAGCCTAAATACAGCATGCATCTTACACTTATGAATCTGTGGTAGCAGTTGTAAGGAGGAGGTAGAAGGAAGGCAGAGAAGAGCTGATAGTGACAGTAAGCGGGGAAAGGAGAAAAACCCTCAGAGGGGAAAAGGGAGGAGGAGACTGATGAAAAGGGAAGAGAACTACAGAGCCCAGCAACACTTGCAAGGAAGGAGGGAGCAAGAGAAACAGGACCACAACTCCCAGCAGGTAGTAGAGTCAGGGGGTGATTGGGAGATGGAGGATAATCAGGGGGAGGAGCAGCACCTGGGAGAGAGGGTGGGGGAGGACACCATGGAGTGGGAGGAGATTGAACTAGGAGGGGAAAGCGAAAGGAAAGAGGTTGGTGAGGAGCAAATGGAGTTCTTTTGCTCAGGACAAAGGGCGGTGGAAAAGGAAGAGACTGCAGAGAGAGAGAAGCCAGAGATTTGGGGCCGCTAAGTGACATTGCCTAGATGCGGTCTGGCTTCATGGAACTGTGGGAATTAATTACCGGAAGGAGGTCAGTCTGAACATTTGTGGGAGGTTGTCAGAGTGTTGGTGTCTGGCAAATGAGGGTGGTGAAAATGCTGGGCAGTAGCAGAGAGAAGCGGAGGAATAGACTGAACCACAGGTTTTCCCAAGTCTTTAGCTAATTCTAAGACTGAACTGTTGTTTGTTTGGTGTGTTGGAAAAGTGAAGCAAAGTGCACGGAGACCAACAGCTGTGGTACAGTGAATATACTGTTTTTCCCACTGGTACCGCAGTGTAATAAAGTACTCTGCAGGATAAATTTGGTACTGTGAATAATTACTTTTTGCAAGTGAGCAGAAGCAGTTCCTCTTAGGAGGTGGATTAGCCCCAATTGTGTGGGTGAAGACAGACAGCACGGAGAGGTGCAGGTCGAGAGCGGACAGCACGGAGAGGTGCTTGCTGACACAGTGCATGATTGGAAGCCATTACTGAAAGTGAACATTCCAGCAAAGCTTTCCATTTCAGCCTGAATCTTCTTTCTTAACTTTCTGTCATGGAGACAGGCACAGCGGCAGTGACAAAAAGAACTCCCAAACACAATGACTGAGTTTAGAAATGAAAAGGAAGATATATAGAGAATGAAAATTTCCTAAAACATGCAATCCATTCCCTCAGGAAAGGGGATTTGATATACTGCCTTTTGTTGTGGGTACAATCAAAATGGTCTACATGTTATATCCAGGTACTTATTTTGTATCTGGGGCAATGAACCTTTTAGTGACTTACCCAGAGTCACAAGGAGTTAGTAATGGGAACCAAACCCAGTTCCTCTGGTTCTTAGGTCACTGCACTAACCATTAGGCTACTCTTCTCCTCTGGAACTGACATACTGCATGTAATGGGGACCTGTGAGACCCTTCGTAGCCCAGGAGTGGAGGAGTAGCCTAGTGGTTAGCGCAGCAAACTTTGATCCTGGGGAACTGGGTCTGATTCCTTGTGACTTTGGGCAAATCACTTAACCCTCCATTGTCCCAGGTTCAAATAAGTACATGTATATACTATGTAAACCACCTTGAAGGTAGTTGCAAAAACTATAGAAAGGCAGTATATTAAGTTCCATTCACTTTCCCTAAGCTCTCTGGGCCATACCATCTTAGAGTAGTGAGGAGGTACAGGCCTTTTGGGGTGGTTCAGTCTAAGACTCTAAAAGCTAGACACCCTCCTAGAGCAGTGTATAGAAGGCAGAAGATGCTTGCTGAGGCAGAGACTGTCCCCACTCATCTGATTTCTGCAAAAAAAAAAGAGAGAAGTGAGCCATGGAGTGTTGGCGATTCTGGCTTGGTACACAAGCATCAGAGTGTGGGACAGAGACCCAATCCACAGTTTTACTTTGAAGAAAAAGAGAAATGTCATCTGGACTGGTCTTCTTTACATAGAGGAGAACAATCAGTGTTTGGTGGGACTTAAAAAGTAAAGAACTGTGTGCTGAAGAGGATCCCAGTATGGCAACATCCCCTGTGAGAGTAAATCTAGACATGCAATTATTGGCACTAGCTTTGCCCAGCAGTCGAGAAACCTTAAAAGCCCGTAGAACTGATGTGAGAAGGAATCACATACCCAGATACTGATATGTGGAGTTTGTAAATGGAAGGGTTGAAATGGCTGGAACAGGGCTGGATTGAAGATTTTAGTATCCAT
This sequence comes from Microcaecilia unicolor, assembly GCF_901765095.1. Taxonomy (NCBI): domain Eukaryota; kingdom Metazoa; phylum Chordata; class Amphibia; order Gymnophiona; family Siphonopidae; genus Microcaecilia; species Microcaecilia unicolor. The sequence continues at coordinate 204,810,271 of NC_044031.1, forward strand.
GGGCAGAACCAGAGGATGAGAGCAGGGATCCTCCCTTGGCATTCAGAGATGGGAGGGGAGGGGGGGGGGGCTAAAGGATGGAAAGCAGAGGTAAAGGTATTGGGCCAGTGTACCTTGGTAGTGCCTCTTTGTAGTGGCACCAGGGGACAGCCCTAAAGAAAGTGGGAGAAGGCTCCTTTCTAGCCTGGGCACATAGTGTCCTGAGTAGGCACTATAGGTAACTATGACTAATCCAGGCCTGGACTGGAAGCACACATAAGTCAGGATGAGAACCTACCTCATACGAGTACAGGTTTGCTGAATACCCCAAAGGACTTGGGTGGTGTACTGGGGAGTCTGGAAGACACACCTAGGCAGGGCCACCAAGAAAGTGAGCCGGGGCAGGGCCACCAAGAGAGTGAGCCAGGCAGGGCTATCGCCCTCTCAGGATCACCGCTGCCCCCCCCCCCCCCCTAGAATCATCATCACCCCCATCTGCCCAAAGTAGCCTGGCTGGCCCCGCCAGCTGCAGGCAGTGTGGCTCCTTCCTCTGCTCAGCATTGCCTGCCCCTGTGGCTGCTTTCCTGAGGTAGCACATGCTCAGTCTCAAAACTAGGCATGCACGGTCTGAGGGCCCAGCAGCTGCTAGGCAGGCAATGCAAAGGGCACCCAGCGATGGAGTTTTCTCTCTCCTGCTCCTGTCGGGATGCGATCACCTGGGTCCCATCAGGAGCAGAAGAGAGAGAGTCCCTGGCGCCAGGCCCCCTTTGGAGGCCTGGGCCTGGAGAATTTTGCCCCCCCCCCCCCCCGCTTCCCCCTCTTTGCGGCCCTGCACCTAGGGTCTGGAAGAGATTCTCTTCCCCATGGTCAAAGGCCCACTACAAATTCAGAAAGAAGGATGTGGAAACATGGGGTCTTGTTTTTGTAGTAAGCACCAGCACAGTATTTCCCAAACCTGGTCCTGGAGGCACTCCAGCCAGTCAGGTTTTCAGGATATCCATGATGAATAAACTATACAACTCAAATGGGTGTAGATTAACACAGCACAAATGCTAATATTCAACTAGGAATCCACAATTAAAGGAACACAAGCTTAAGAGCAGTGGCATACCAAGGGGGGGCGGTGGGGGCGGTACGCCCCGGGTGCACGCTGCTGGGGGGGGGGGGGGTGCCGCGCGCCTGTCGGCTCTTCGTTTTCATGCTCCCTTTGCCCCAGAACAGGTTACTTCCTGTTCCGGGGCAGAGGGAGCATGAAAACGAAGAGCCAGCAGGCGCGCAGCACCCCCCCCCCCCCCAGCGGCGTGCACCAGGGGGAGGGTTCTTTCAGCGGGGGAGGGGCGTCGCGCTTTTCCGGGGGGGGGGCACTGCACCCGGGGGGCGGGGCGCATCGGCGATCCGCCCCGGGTGTCAGCCCCCCTAGGAACGCCACTGCTTATGAGGAAAAAGGAAGAAAAAATCCTCAGCAGCTCAGAATCAAAAATGATTCTCAGAGCTATAGAAGATCAGATGATCTCATATTCAATCATCGTCGGCAAAAACACTTCCAATCCCGCTTCAAAGTAAAGAGAAAATATGTTTTCAAACACAAAGTCAAAAACACTTATCTTTTATGTCTTTGTATGAGCTGGCTGAAGCAGAAAAACTGGAGCCCGGTTGGTATTTCCACAAATGCTGTGGCAAGGCTTTTTTTGCTGATGATGATTGAATATGAGATCATTTGATCTTCTATAGCTCTGAGAATTGTTTTTGAACCTGAGCTGTTGAGGCTTTTCCCTTCCTTGTCCCTCATAAGCTTGCGTTCCTTTAATTGTGGATCCTAGTTGAATATCCACAATGAATATTCATTAGAGAGATTTACGTGCACTGTCTCATATATTCATTGTGGATATCCTGAAAACATGACTGGCTGGGGTGTTTCCAGGACCAGGTTTGGGAACCACTGCCCCAGCACAACGATAGATGCCCCAGGAAGAAGGGGTCACATACTGTACATTCGTATATTATCTCCTCTACATTATTAATGCTTTCTTGAATTGTCAATTGTCTAGTAGCAAAAGACCTGTTACAGTTCTGTCTACCCTCTAACAAAAGCCCCTATTACAGATTCTACCACAGATCCCACTGTCAATCAGCCATTGGATTAAAAGAAAGGAAAACGAGAGAGAAAGAAAAAGATTCTGATCTCACACCAATTACACTTCAGCATGTTTCTTCCTAACTGTCCTCAGCCTTTTTTCTGTTCTCAGTGATGAGACTTCAAGCTCCACTGTCTCTTCCACTGTCTGTAAAGCACTCACTCTGCCCTGTAGTACTACTGTGTAGTAATGATAAATAGTAACAGCAGTAACTCTGTTAACATCTATGATACTGTAAATGCTGCCTTTAGCAGGTTCTGATACAACAAACTTTAGTGACTTTCCTATCTAATCTCCGTAAGAAATGTTAATGTGGGGAAATCAGAGGTAAAAATCACTGAACTCAAGGACAGCACAGTGGGCAACGAAAATGCTGAATTTCAAATTGCTCCTGATGTTAAAAACAAAACAAACAAGAAAAAGCTAAAATTTAGTGCAGTATTTTTTCACTCTGCTTGCAACTCAGGGCTGGAGTAAAGATGCAGCACAGAAACAAAATGGTCATGCGAGATAAAATTCAGCACTTCAGCTCAGATCACCCAAGATTCTTGGTAGCCCAAGTGCACACAAGATTCCCTGACCCACCTCTATTCTTATTGAATTCTGTTCATACACTGATTTTCTGTAGTACAACCAAAGCAGCTTACATATTATATACAGGTACCTTTTTTGTCCCTAGTGAGCTCACAATCTGTATAGGGCAATGGATGGTTACATGACTTGACCAGGGTCACAAGGAGCTGCAGTGGGAATTGAACCCAGTTCTCTAGTTTTAAGCCCACTGCACTAACCATTAGGCTGCTCCTCCATTCTAATGTTAGGAGGCAGGAGGCATGCCCACTTGGAACTCCTCTAGCACGGTGCATTCTGACATATTGCTAGGAGTCAGATGCGCCATTTTGAAAGATGGCAGTGTGAAGAGAGGGGATTCATACACTCTCGGCCCCCCAACTTCTCCAACCCTTCCTCTCCCCAACCTCTCTGGCCTGACCCCCAGGGATTATCTGGTCCAGGACTCCACAGATCAGGAAAGTCCTTGACTAGAGAACCACCAGTGGAGGAACATAGCCCCCTGGTTGAACTATAGTTACCTGGTTTAGAGAGGCATCCAGCAGAATCCCCTTCTAGAGGATATGCCTTAAAAATGGCAAGAACAAATGAAGATCAAATATACATATGTAGTATCACATCATACCTTACACTATGAGTTTATCTTGTTGGGCAGACTGGATGGACCATATAGATGTGCTATCATCAACTATGTTATCATGATAGAAATGAGCTGCTTATAGCCATATTTCCAGGAAGCAGAATAGATATTCCTAAGAGAGGTGCTCTCCAACCCAAAGGTCATTAGGGTAAGGCTGGTTCATGCCTGGCAGCTGTTAATTCTGGGAACACCTTCTCCCTCCAAATTTAATGATACAATGAAACACAAATGCACATCCCTAGTAGCTCTGGATTTTCAACGTCAGAGGGGGCAGGGAACCCGCGGAACTGAAAGCCATGCGACTGCTCCCTGCACCACCTTGCTGCCTGCCCCTGGGGTGGACTGCCCCCACTGCCCCGCCCTTGGTACGCTACTGTAGAGAAGAATGGCAAAGTGTGAAAACTCAGAATGAGATTCCGTGGAATTATAAGGTAAGACTGTGAAGGAAGTGCAAAGTGTCCAAAAAGTAATCATTAAGGGGCTTTTTTACTAAGCTGCGTTAGGTGCTAATGTGCGCCTTACACAGCTTAAACTGGGGTACAGTGGAACGCGCTCAGGGGTTCTGCAGTAAGAGCCATTTTAGTGCACGCTAATCCATACACTAAAAAATGTTTCTATTTTTTCTGCGAGGGGGCATTCCTGCATAATCAGCGCAATTACATTGCTGCACACTAACTAGTTAGTGCAGAATTACCATGCAAACCCTTACTGCCTACAAAATGGGTGGCATAAGTGCTCATATGGTGATTTTTTTTTTAATGGCAACATTAGCTTATGGCCTCTTGGCCCACCTTGGCATAGTTTTCTGTAATGGCCACGAGCTAATTTCTCCATTAGCATGTGGCCATTACCACAGGAGCCCTTACTGCCACCTATTTAGGAAGCGGTAAAGGCTCCTGCGCTAATCCTATGCTAATCAGGTAGCGAGTGGTAATGTGACCGTACTACCCAATTAGAACACGCATGCCTACTGTCCACCCATGGGCACGCCTCCCATGCTGGAAGATACAAAAATATTTTCTACCACGGGATTAGCATGCGCTGAACAGGAATACCACAGGATGCCTCAGTGTGCCTCATGGTACTGCCCTTTTAGTGTGTGGTAGGCTGTTAGGCCTACCATGCCTTAGTAAAAGGGCCCTGTATTTTGGGATCCAGCACATCTTACCTCTTTTTGGCAACAAGAAGAATCTCTCATGTAGCTGCCGGACTCTGATTGGGATCATTGAAATGATATTGTTCCTCTACCCTAGCAAGCAATGGCTTATAATATCCTAACCACAGATAAATTTCCTGTATTTTTCTCAATTGTTTCTTATTTGGATCTCTTTTCATGGACTAGAGTGGAGTAATATGAATGGTGATAGTTTTATCTCATGTTTGATATCTTTATTTCCCTTACTACTATTTTGTTGTTATATACAGTTCTGATTTCTGTACAAAGCAGTTGAATTTTGTATAAATCTATTAAAAAAAAAGGTCTAGTGGACAGAGTACCCTAGTTAAGTAGCCATAATGACATGATCATCAAGAGTTGCTCGTCACAGTACAACAGCTTGTGAAGGTGCAGGAGCGGACTCGATTGCTGATGGCATTCCTCTCACCTCTGGCTCTGTAGGATTCAAGAGCAGCACATTTCTTTGGGCTTTCTCCGCTTATCTGGCTAGTCCCTGCCTCTGATACCAAATGCCAGAGACAAACAGGTGGACAAAGTGCTAACATAAGTGAAGCAGTAGCTCAGTGCTTAGAGCAGTAGCCTAAGAACCAGGGAGGTCAAGGTTCAAATCTCACCACTACTCTTTGTGATCTTGGACAAGTCACTTTACCCTCCATTGCCTTAAATACAAAAGTTAGGGCCCGATATTCATCCAGCAGTGATCAGCAGTTTGCTGGCCGATGGTGGTGTAAAACCGAGAAATTCAATGCTGGGCCATGTCCAGGCAACAGCATTGAATTTCTGGGTTTTCAGAGCGGCCTAACATGTGGAGGGGCTTTTTCGAAACGGACGTCCAAGTTTTGATGAGGACGTCTTCGCAAAATGTCCCCATCCAGGGGCGGGGAAATCCATATTTTCGAAACAAGATGGACGCCCATCTTTCGTTTCAATAATACGGTCAGGGACGCCCAAATCCTGAAATTTGGTCGTCCTTAGACTTGATCGTTTCTGATTTTCGCCGATAATCAAAACCAAGGACGTCCATCTCAGAAACGACCAAATGCAAGCCATTTGGTCATGGGAGGAGCCAGCATTTGTAGTGCACTGGTCCCCCTCACATGCCAGGACACCAACCGGGCACCCTAGGGGGCACTGCAGTAGACTTCATAAATTGCTCCTAGGTACATAGCTCCCTTAACTTGTGTGCTGAGCCCCCCCCAAACCCACTACCCACAACTGTACACCACTATCATAGCCCTAAGGGGTGAAGGGGGGCACCTACATGTGGGTACAGTGAGTCTCAGGTGGGTTTTGAAGGGCTCACATTTACCAGCACAAGTGTAACAGATAGGGGGGGGTAGGCCTGGATCCGCCTGCCTGAAGTGCACTGCACCCACTAAAACTGCTCCAGGGACCTGCATACTGCTGTGATGGACCCGAGTATGACATCTGAGGCTGGCACAAAATATTTTTAAAGATGTTTTTTGAGGGTGGGAGGGGGTTAGTGACCCTGGGGGAGTAAGATGAGGTCATCCCCGATTCTCTCCGGTGGTCATCTGGTCATTTCGGGCACATTTTTGTGCCTTGGTCATAAGAAAAACACGACCAAGTAAAGTCGTCCAAGCGTTCAGCACACCCAAGTCCCGACTTCTCTACGCTTCCGATACGCCCCCTTGAACTTTGGCCGTCCCTGCGACGGAAAGCAGTTGGGGACGTCCAAAATCGGCTTTCGATTATACCTATTTGGATGACCCTGTGAGGACGCCCATCTTCCGATTTATGTCAAAAGATGGGCATCCTTCTCTTTCGAAAATGAGCCCAATAGTCAGTTAAGTGCAATATTCAGCACTTAACTGGCTGTGGGTTACTGTACAAAGATAGAACCGACTTCTATGCAGTTCTGTTTATGGATTAACCTGGCCAGTTAAGTGTGGAATATTGGCACTTAACTGGCCAAGTGCAGACTCGCCCCAGAATGCTTCCCAAATAGCCAGTTTTCAGTTCGGCGCTAAGTTGTTATTTTCCACAGCACTAACCAAGCGGTGCCACTGAAAATTAGTGGTTATCCTGAACAGGCGTTTTAACCTGTCAGGAGCTGTTTCTGGCTGATATATCAACCCCTTGCATTCTAAGCCTAGCAGAGCAGGGAATTACCTACCGTATCTGAATGTAACTTGTCTTGAACTACCACTTAAAAAAAGCTTTGAGCTAAATCCATTTAAATAAAAAAAATGTTTTCCCTCTTTAATAGGTGGTAAACCTCACTCTCCCCCCCCCCCCCCCCCCCCCCCCACCACCTATGGAACCAAATCACTGAAGTTTTGTCTATGGGAAACAGCTATGAATTAGATGCTAGACACGTGCATCGTACTGCAAACCAGAAGTGCGCAGAATACGGCAATCTACAGCAGACCAGGGGTGTAGCCAGACAGCAGATTTTGGGTGGGCCTAGGCAAGAAGTGGGTGGGCACCAAATGTTCTCTCCCCCACCCCCACATCAAAAAAATATCTCAGCTGGTGGGAAGATGCTTCTCTCCAGTCTCCACCTTTGTAGTCTGCAGCAGGCATGCGCTGAAAACTGAGCATGCAAAGGTGCCAGTATTGTGGAGAGCAGCATTTTCATTACCATGTGCTACTGTTGGATGGGCCTGAGCCCTAAGTGGGTGGGCCCCGGCCCACCCGTGGCTACGCCACTGCAGCAGACTAGAACTCATTCCACATTACATCACCACTGGTGCGGAAGAGACCATGTTCAGTCTTTCTCAATCTGAGAGACACCGTGACAAAAAAGCCTTTCAGAAAGATGGAACAATACCCAGTACGAAAAATAATGCAGCGTAATCATTTACATTTTTAAATGAGCATGACTCACCTCGCCGTCCTTTCTTGCACACTGAATGATGTGCCTGCTTAAGCCTGTGTTCTGCCTGCAGGCTTCTTACACAGCATGCTTGAACTGAACCAGCTCAGTGACAGGACTAGAAGAGCTCCACCCTCAGTCCCTGCATCATAACATAGAAGTATCTTGTGGTCGCAAAGACACAGGATACTTATCTCTGTCAGAGTTAACATGACAGATCAGAGAAACTAATACAGAATACTTGCAGAGCCTTCAGGACAGGCTAAATCAGTTGTAACCTGAGTGTGACTAATGGCCCTCTACAGTAGAAATGGTGCACATTTTCCTTTGTGTGCCTTTCAGAGTTGGAACTGCTGTGTAAGCACTATGAAGGAATAATCTTCTACAGTTCTAGCTGGGTACCCAAGTAGGATGTAGCTATGCTTATTTAAGGCCAGTTTTGTACATAAAATGAGGGTAGTTTTGTCTCTTTTCTGCCTATCAGCTGGTTGAGGGGCTGATGCAGCAAAAGTGCACAGATATCAGTGCAGGGTCAGTATTATGTCTTGTCACCACTAGGGGGCACCCTAGGGTGCACATCTCAGTCCTGACAAAACTGATTAAGGTGAGTGATCGGTCTCTGACAGAGTCTCACACACAGGTATGGCAGGTACTGAGAGGGAGCTGTAGCCTTCCTGCTATTCTTATTTCCCCTGGAACTAGCTCAATCTAGTCCCATGGAAGTTTTTTCCTACAATAACCATAATTCCTAGCATTTCTCAAAACCAAGCTTTTTATTGTGGTTATAATAAACAGAAAATACTAGCCTCTACTCTATTCTTGGAATTGGCATATCAGGTTTTCAGAATAAACAAAAGCACCAATAAAAGTAAAATTCCACTTTTCTTACAAAGAATAGGGCATCAAACATATCTCAGTGAGGGCTTATTCCTACCAAAGCCCTTCTCTGATTCCACACAGTACTGGTTACATGTGGGCAATCCCTCTCTTCCCAGTTCAGCCTAACAGTGCCCCGTGGTTTGCACAGCACTGTGCAGAGGTTTAAACCACCTTTTCTTGCATATAAAATGTGCCACACCTAGGCTTTCAAACCCTTTTCCATTTCAGCCCACCAGTACTGTCCCTTGGGTTACAAAGCTCAGCATACAGAGGTTTCTCCCCATCTATAGCTTTGCTTCTCCCACCCAAACCTTCTTCCAGGTTCTCTTTCCAGGCTGTAATAAAATTCTTTTTCCCTTAGCGCCCCTCCAGACTGGCCAAGGATTGGACTGATGGGTTATGCAGTCCTTCCAGCAGGTGGAGACTGAGAACTTCTGACTCTAGTGAGCCAATAAGAGCCCTGGCCATGTGACCCTAGATTCAGTATGCTCAATCTCCAGCAGGTGGAAGGAGGTGAGCCCTTTAGTCTCTCTCTGTTTTTCCTTAGGTAAAAAAAGAAAGAAAACCTTCTGTTCACTAGGGAATCTGTTTAGTAGAGGCTGCTGTCTATAGAAATTGTTTCCTTTCCAGCCTCTGGGGTGCTACTCTCAGGGGTTCCCGGGTCCCTCCACCCCTTTTCCTCCCCTTCTTCCTTTTGCTGTGCAGGGAAGAGCTCACCCTTTCAGAGGAAAGGTGTGAAGCTTTCAGGAGAGGCAGCTCCGTCGTGGTCTAGCTCAGTATCTTTGCAGTCTCTCTCATCCTTTACAGTGGTAGAAAGGTTGTCTTTAAAAAACAAAATATGGGCAGGAGGAACACCGAACTCCCACGCTATGATGGAAAAACTTAAGAGATGCAGCATCTACTAGGGTCAGGGTGTTGGTGCGCTCCTCCTCTGGCCCCTCCGGCAGCTGTGGTTTCGTCAGCAACCTCCTGTCCCGCTTCGGAGTTGCCCGGCTCTTCAGTTTTGGCGGCAAAAACCATCATTTTATCGGTGGCAGGTGACACCGAGCATCAGGACACTCCAGTTCCTCCTCCAGCATCAGAGCAGGCAGCAGTGTCCCTGGTACATTCTGGAGATTCCCAGGAGGGTGGTTTTCCCTTTGAGTTTGTCTGCCAGACGTACCAGGCTTTTCTGTTGGCAGACTTTGGGGCTGGTACCTCTGGAGATCCTCTCTCTAGGCAGTTAGCTCCTGCAAAAAGGGCTAGGATCTCTTGGTACCCAGAGCAAGACCTGGCATCGGACACGGAGCTAGAGATGCCCTCCCTTGAGGAGGAGGAGGAAGGGTCTAGCAAAGGGACAGTGGGAGACCCACATCTCTTCTGAGCCCAGTGCAGACCCCTTACCTCTGGGAGAAGATCCATCCGTAGTCCAGATCTTCCATAATTAGGATCTTCAGGAGCTCGTTTCTTTGGTGGCCTCCACCCTCCATTTTGAGGAGCAACCCTTGGTCCCTGAGGCCCGTAAGGTGGACTTGGTTGGTCAAAGGAATTAGATCTTCTGGGAGAACTTTTCTTATGCATCAGGACAGGACATTATCCAGGCCAAGTGGGATGTGCCAGACTCCCCCTTTCGACTTCCCAGGTCCATGGTACGCCTTTACCCGGTTCCGGATGTGGACAGGTTCCTCCTGAAGGTTCTAGTGGTTGACGTGGTGGTCTCAGCTGTCACCAAGCATAATACGGTACCAGTAGATGATAGCATGACCCTTCGGGATGTCCAGGATCAGCGCTTGGACGCTCTCCTTAAGAGCAATTTCGATTAGAGAGTTGCATGGGGACAGAAATGCAACCCATTCCCGCCCGTCCCCACTGGAATCAAACCCATCCCCGCTCATCCCTGCCAGAATCTAACCCGTCCCCGTGAGTAATCTCCTCTGTCCCCATGAGTGATCTCCTCCGTCCCCGCCTGTCCCCATAAAAAAAGGATGTATTTCTGAATGTTAATTAGTCTTTATTGAGTTTTAATGAAAATACAAAATGCAAACATCCACCAAGTAAGAGGACACAAACCAGTCAGGAATATTGGGCAGTTATTTCTTTAGTCCATTCAGAAACAGAAGTCCATCAACAGTGTGTGTTCCTAGCTGTGATCGTTTATCCTCAAGAACACCCCCCGCTGATGAAAATGACCGTTCGGATGATGTGCTGGCAGCAGGCACTCCAAGGACTCATCTGGCAACTCTAGAAAGATTTTTCCACTTAGTTGTTTTTGACTTCCAGTAAGAGAAGATGTCATCAGTAATTCCGTCAGTGGTAGTCATGTATGCATCCACCTGAGAATAAGCAGATGATATTGTTTTGAATGTGATTGTGAAGGCATATTTTGCAAGTACAGTAGTATTGTCATTACAAATAGAACATATTGAAGTAGCTAACAAAAGAAAATATATACATACCTCAGATATATTTGAAGAAGAAGATGAAGAAATTTTCCTTTAGTTTCATCTTTTTATTGGGTTGCTGCAAGACAGACGAGTCATCTGGAATGTCTGCTGCTGGCAGTCTATCCACCATCTCTTTCAAGCTGGACAGTGCCTGTTCATATTCAATTGATGCTAATGTTCCAAAGTTGTTTTTAAAACCTGGATCCAGCAAAGCAGCGGTACAATGCAAATGATGAATTGTGAAGTATTTATTCAGCATGTTAAGTAGATGGGTTTTTTAGTTGTGAGGTGATGGTACTGTCAGAAGCCTTTTCAGTTAAATGTTTTTGAAACTTTATTTTGATAGGTAACACCAAATGTAATGAAGGGTTTTGTCAGTAGAGAGGCATTTTGTGGCCACTTCATCTGGTTCCAAAACTTGAATTACATCAGCCAATAAGTCTTCATTGATATCCACCAGCAGACGAAAAATTTTCCTATTAAAACCTGGCTCAGCTCTCAGAGTATGGAGATCTGAAAATTTTGTTGCCACTGATTTCAGTGTTAACAGCACAGCGTTCCATCGTGTTACTACACATTAAGTGTTGTTATTAGCTGATTGTTAATTTTTGTTCTTTTTTGCCAATGTCACTAGTTCTTTCGAAGTGTCAATAAGTTGGGCAACCTCAGGTGGCAAACAGGCCATGTGACAAAACAAGATTTAGATTATGACATAAACATCCAATCCACGTGTTTTCTCAAAAGGAAGCCTTCATATTATTGGCATTGTCCTTAGTGAACACATTGTCTTGACGTTGAACACAAAACTCGTCCAGAATCGACTTCACTGTCAGTTTTATATTTTCCGAGGTATGATTTTTGTCCAGTAATTGAGTAGCTAAGATACACAATTCAGTTTGCCAGTTATCAATATACTGTACAGTCACAGTTATGTAGCTCTGGTTGCTTTGTTTGTATGTCCAGTTGTCACACCAAAATGTGGCACCAAAGTTAGCTTGTCGATGAGTGCGATCTTCTCTTTCTCAACAACACCATCAAGATGACGAGACACAGTTGACCCACAGGGCATGACTTAGTCCAGGTCAATGTTCCCATATTTAGCACCAATGGAGATGAGCTTTGATGCTAAATTTCTGAATCCGTCTCCTTCAGCAATAGAAAAAGTGACCACAATGTCTGCCACTTCAGATTTGATGTTTGCAGGTACTTTGTTGGTATTAATTGATAGAAAAAAGCCTGGTATAGCTGTAATCTTTGTTGCTGCCATACGGTTTGCACAGTAGTCCTTGTGAGCCCATAAGCCATTGATGCCATCATGTGATCTCCAAGAGAGAACTGTCTTGCATCTCAAACAAAGCACAAAAGGCACTTCTTTGGCACCAACCAATACCGATTTAAAGAGATTCCATACTTCACTCTTACCCTTATTTCTTGTATATGGAACATGGTCGCTGTTTGAACCAATAAGTTTTTTAATGTCGGCTTTCTTTTCCATTGCCATACCTACCGAGTGACAGTCTCTATAAAACAATACAACACAGAAAAAATAAAAATAAAAAATGTATTTACTACTGTACTGAACAAAAAGTCATCATGAAAGACCATGGTGGAGGGGTTGGGTTGGGATTGATGCAGCAGGACCAGCTGTTTCTCTTTCCACGATCTGAGGGCCAGTGTTGCCATATGGCGAAAACGTTTCTAGCCCAATTCATGCCAGAAAGTAGCCCAACACTTTTGACACAAAAAAAAGCCTTTGTATTGCTCCATGAATACTTGAACACTGTGCAATTCTGGTCACCGCATCTCAAAAAAGCTAATTCAAAACACAGCAATCAAGCTACTTTGTTATGCTCAAAGATTTGACCATGGAACTATTCTCCTGGCTATTTTGCCACTGTTTGCCAATTGTTTTCTTTTCATTTTTCAACAACATTTTAATTGAAATAAACCAATAAGAATAAATTAGAACTTAAGCAGAATACAGTCAAAATGCACAATTTTTAGTAGGTCCCACAACTCATCTATGCAATAGTACCCCCCCTCCCCCGCCTGCTATCTAATCAAGAAAGAGGCTATACAAAAAAGGTGGAACTCCCCCTCCTCCCCAATCAAAAGAAATGCGAAGACATTACAAATTACAAATCAAGTATTTCTGCAACACTGCCCTGACCCAAAACCATCTGAAAGACCCCCATGCATTTAGTAGAGAATTAAGATATACAGAATGTTGGATGCCATCAAAGAATGTTAGGTATTATTAGGAAAGGAATGGAAAACAAAAATGATGTTATAATGCCCTTGTATCGCTCCATGGTGTGACTGCACCTCAAATATTGTGTTCAATTCTGGTCACCGCATCTCAAAAAAGATATAGTGGAATTAGAAAACGTACAGAGAAGGTTGACAAAAATGATAAAGGGGATGGGACAGCTTCCGTGTAAAGAAAGGCTGAAACGGCTTGGGCTCTTCAGCTTGAAGAAAAGATGGCTGAGGGAAGATATGATAGAAGTATATAAAATACTGAGTGGAGTGGACAGGGAGCACGCAATGCAATTACAATACAAAGTAATAAATTTTAAATGAATCGGAGAAAATATTTCTTCACTCAAACTCTGGAATTCGTTGCCAGAGAATGTGGTAAAAGCAATTAGTATAGCGGGTTTTTAAATAGGTTTGGACAGCTTTCTAAATGAAAAGTCCATAGACCATTATGAAAATGGACTTGGGAAAATCCACAGCTTATTTCTGGGATATGCAGCATAAAATGTACTGTTTTGGGATCTTGCCAGGTACTTGTGACCTGGATTGGCCACTGTTGGAAAGAGGATACTGGGCTTCATAGGAGCCAACTTTTCAAAATTACTGGGGGTGCTAAGCCCAATGGAAATAACCCCTTCAGTCTGTCCCAGTATGGCAACACTTATGTACTTGTGTGTAAGAATCCAGATCAAGAATAATATACCGAAGCTTAGAGAAAGGGCAATAAATACATAAAATAAACAGAAGTTTTCACACTAAAATAGAGAGAATTGGTCACCCAAACAGCACACTGCCCTCAACAAAAGAAACAAGTGGGTATACTTTACCTGCAGTAAAACCACTAACAAACAGCCAGTTCCTACCATGAGAGAAATAAACTGCCTATACATACAAAAAATAAAAGTAGTCAGCTGAGGTGACTCACCTCTGTGGAGTTCTCTTCTGTGGATGACTCAGTCACTCACTCACAGTCAGTAGAACTCACTGCCCCTTCTCTTCTGGGCTGGCTCTGGTCACAGTACCACAGCTGCTGAACTCCTGCTGCCTTCCAGTTCTCTCTTCTTCAGTACCACAGTTGCTCCATCCTGCTGCCTCCCTCTCTCCTCTGCGCCACAGCTGGTCTGCTCCTGCTACCTCTGAGAGGAGTCCTCGCCTCCTGCTGAGCTTGTGCCTGGTGCTGCTTCTCTCTCTTCTCCCTGCCACAGCTGCTCAGCAGGTCCTGCTGCCTCTAAGAGGAGTCCTCCTCCTCTCCTCCTGCAGTCCTCTTCTCTCCTTCCTCTCCTCCTACACTACTGCTGCTGTGCTGACCATGTGCTGGATCCAAGCCTTAGCTGCTTCCTCCTCTGAGATGATTGATGAGTCTGACTCTGACCTCACTGTCTTTATTCACTCAGGAGCTCTCCTCACTTAACAGTTTGCTACACTACCAGCAGACCAGCCCTCTTCCCTTTCAAATGGATCTACAACTGGCAAAAGCAGGATTTAGCCTTACAGTCTTGTCTGAGCCCTCCTTCAGTCTTTGTTGAAGTCCAATCATTTTATTTTAACCAATAGCCACCAAGCACAGCTCACTTTCAGCAATGTCACCTGGAGGTTTAACACTAAACCCTAAATATTAGCATAGCCTTCTTCATCTTCTCTTCCGTGGATCCTCCCTGGGACTGCTTGGCAGCTCCTCTAGAGTCCTGCAGAGACCCTTCTAAGCACCTCTGCCTCTATTCTCTCCAGTAGGTTTTTTTTATCCTGCCTGCCCTAAAGGCAGAGGAGAGGGAGAAGTTAGCTACTCCCCAATCCCTCCCATATTGAAACAGCTATTATATAGTGGTGCAATCCATGTGGTACTTACAGTTTAATGTAAAACAGAAAAGGTGTAAGTCACAAAATGCCTAGCACCCACCAGGGGTTAACCCAGACCTGACAAGTCTCCCACATTCAGCGGGAGACTCCCGCTTTGGCGGGTCATCTCCTGCACTCCTGCCAAAGCAGGAAAGTCTCCCGCTGAGATGATCCTCCGCTGCATCTCTGTGAGCAGCCTCAGCAAAAGAAGAAAATGAAGCGCGGGGCCCACCCAATCTTGGCTCAGGCCCGCCCAAGCGACGACGACTGGAACGGCGACTTTTACCCGAAGTCGCAACGACGAACGGGCAGGCAGCGCTGCGGTAGTAAAAGCAACAAGTAGACTGGTTCGACTCTCCGTCCTTCACTTCCCTCCCTCTGCGTCCCGCCGAAAGGAAATGACGTCAGAGGAAGGTGGGACGCAGAGGGAGGGAAGTGAAGGACGGAGAGTCGAACCAGTCTCCTTGTTGCTTTTACTACCGCAGCGCTGCATGCCCGTTCGTCGCTGCAACTTCGGGAGTAGACTGGAACGGAAGTTGGCTTGGAGATGCTGTGAAGGGGGAGGGGGGACACGCTGAATAGAAGGGGGCAGAAACAGGATGGGCAGGGGAGAGAGGTGAATTGCTGGACAACAGGGATGGAAGGAGGGGAAAGGGGAGAGGAAATTTGCTGGAGCTGGATAGCTAGAGGAGAGGAGAGGGCAGGGGAGAATGGAGAGTTGCTGGACATGGAGCAGAGGGCAGGGGAAAGAAGAAAATTGCTGGACATGAATGGATGGAGCGGAACGGGGAGAGTGGAAATTTGCTGGAGCTGGATGGCTGGAGAGAGGGCAGGGGAGAATGGAGAGTTGCTGGACATGGAGCAGAGGGCAGGGGAAAGAAGAAAATTGCTGGACATGAATGGATGGAGCGGAAAGGGGAGAGTGGAAATTTGCTGGAGCTGGATGGCTGGAGGAGAGGGTAGGGGAGAATGGAGAGTTGCTGGACATGGAGCGGAGGGCAGGGGAAAGAAGAAAATTGCTGGACATGAATGGATGGAGCGGAAAGGGGAGAGTGGAAATTTGCTGGAGCTGGATGGCTGGAGGAGAGGGCAGGGGAGAATGGAGAGTTGCTGGACATGGAGCGGAGGGCAGGGGAAAGAAGAAAATTGCTGGACATGAATGGATGGAGCGGAAAGGGGAGAGTGGAAATTTGCTGGAGCTGGATGGCTGGAGGAGAGGGCAGGGGAGAATGGAGAGTTGCTGGACGAATGGATGGAGGGAGGGAGGGGAGAGAAGTCAGGAAGGAGGTGCACATGGATAGAGGGGATGGAAGAGAGGAGAAATGCTGGACATGGATGGAGTGGAGGGCAGGGAAGAGAGGAGAAATGTTGGACAAGGATGGAGGTAAGGAAAGACAAAGGAAGGAGATGCACATGGATGGAGGGGAAGGGAGAGAGGAGAAATGCTGGACATGGATGGAGGGAAGGGAAGACAGTGGAAGTAGATGCACATGGATGGAGGGGAGTGAGGAGAAATGCTGGATATGGATGGAGGGAAAACTGCTGAGTTTAAGGGCTGGGTTGGAACACGTTGAGGGCAGATACTGAAACTCGAGGAAGGATAGGGGCAGGGCTACAGATGGTAGACAGGACGCATAGGGACACAGGAGTATGGTGGACATGGTGAGTGAAAAAATATCAAATGGAAAGAAGACACTGCGTAAAACAGAAGACACTGGGACCAAAGCGAATAGATCAGACAACAAAGGTAGAAAAAAGTATTTTATTCAGAATTTATTAATTTGAATATGTCATCTTTTGGAAATGTGCATCTGTGATATTTTGCATGTAAGTTTAAATTTTTCTGGTATTGCTGCATGCTGAGTCTGACTTCTTGAGTTAACTTTCCAGTTCAGTATTTTGCCTTCATATTTTTTGATCTTTAGTTCCTTGTGTCATGTCTGTTGTGTCATGTGTTTTTCAAGTGTGATCAAGGTGCAGTATTCTGCTAGCATGTAGTATTCGCAGCCCTTTTTGTTTTGCTTTTTTTCACGAGGTAGTGTATTGGTGTTTTAGAGCCTAGTGTAATTACAGTTCTGCCTTTTCAAGCATAATGTTGTAGCTCATCCTGTCCTTGGAATTAGTGCTGTTATGGTTTTAAAGATATGAGTGTGTTTTTGCACAAGTTTGTGTATAGCATTTTGCAGTGGAGAGATTGTGGGATAATGTAATTATATTTAAAAATATCAATTTTTCCATTAAGTATGTATGTGGTTATACTGATGCAGGGCAGCTGTTGGGCAGACCAGGGGCGTATCTGAACTGCGGCGGGAGGGGGGGCCAGGGCCAGAGAGGGGGGGCACATTATAGCCCCCCCCCCCCCGCCGCCGCCATTGCCGATCCCCCTCCCCCCAGCCGCTGCCATTGCTAACCCTCCCCCTCCGTTGCTCGCCTACCTTCGCTGGCGGGGGACCCCAACCCCCGCCAGCCGAGGTCCGCGTCCTCCTGCCGCTGCCGGCTGCCTTTGGTCCTTTCATTCTTCCATTGAAGCTGGCGCCGACGAAAAAGTTTCTTTTGAATCTGACGTCGCTGCACGTTGCACGTTGTACGTGCAGGACGTCAGACTCAGAAACAATTTCTGAGTCTGACGTCCTGCACGTACAACGTGCAGCGACGTCAGACTCAAAAGAAACTTTCGTCGGCGCCAGCTTCAATGGAAGAATTAAAGGACCAAAGGCAGCCGGCAGCGGCAGGAGGACGCGGACCTCGGCTGGCGGGGGTTGGGGTCCCCCGCCAGCGAAGGTAGGCGAGCAACGGAGGGGGAGGGTTGGCAGCGGTAGGGGGGTCCAGGGCGAAATCTGCGGGGGCCCAGGCCCCTGAGGCCCCACGCAGATACGCCCCTGGGGCAGACTACTTAGAAATCCATCATTAAGTGAATTCTTAGGCATTATTTTGTAGGATCCCAAGAGACGCTACTCATACTTATATAGACAGTGCGTGCCCACCCATATTAGCTCTGGGCCCACCCAAAATCTCAGGTCTGGCTACGCCACTGCTGGGACCAACACAATTAGAAAAAATAAATGACCAGACAGCAAAGGTACAGAAAATAATTTTTTTTGTTACATTTGTACCCTGTGCTTTCCCACTCATGGCAGGCTCAATGTGGCAGGCAATGGAAGGTTAAGTGACTTGCCCAGAGTCACAAGGGGCTGCCTGTGCCAGGAATTGAACTCAGTTCCTCAGGACCAAAGTCCACCACCCTAACCACTAGGCCACTCCTCCTCCTTTAGGATAAAGTAATGTGGTAGTTGTGTTAGCTAAGGTTAATGAATGCAAATAAAACACAAAATACATAGTAACATAGTAGATGACGGCAGAAAAAGACCTGCACGGTCCATCCAGTCTGCCCAAGAAGATAAATTCATATGTGCTACTTTTTTTTATTTGTACTGTCCTCTTCAGTGCATAGACCGTATAAGTCTGCCCAGCACTATCCCCGCCTCCCAACCACCAACCCCGCCTCCCAACCACCAGCTCTGGCACAGACCGTATAAGTCTGCCCAGCATTATCCCTGCCACCCACCACCGGCTCTGGCACAGACCGTATAAGTCTGCCCAGCACTATCCCCGCCGCCCAACCACCAGCCCCGGCACAGACCGTATAAGTCTGCCCAGCACTAGTCCCGCCTCCCAACCACCAGCCCCAGCACAGGCCGTATATGTCTGCCCACACTAGCCCCGTCTCCCAACCACCAGCTCTGCCACCCATTCTAGGCTAAGCTCCTGAGGATCCCTTTCTTCTGCACAGGATTCCTTTATGTTTATCCCACGCATGTTTGAATTCCGTTACCGTTTTCATCTCCACCACCTCCCGCGGGAGGGCATTCCAAGCATCCACCACCCTCTCCGTGAAAAAATACTTCCTGACATTCTTCTTGTCTGCCCCCCTTCAATCTCATTTCATGCCCTCTCGTTCTACCGCCTTCCCATCTCCGGAAAAGGTTCGTTTGCGGATTAATACCTTTCAAATATTTGAACGTCTGTATCATATCACCCCTGTTCCTCCTTTCCTCCAGGGTATACATGTTCAGGTCCGCAAGTCTCTCCTCATACGTCTTGTAACGCAAATCCCATACCATCCTCGTAGCTTTTCTTTGCACCGCTTCAATTCTTTTTACATCCTTAGCAAGATACGGCCTCCAAAACTGAACACAATACTCCAGGTGGGGCCTCACCAACGACTTGTACAGGGGCATCAACACCTCTTTTCTTCTGCTGGTCACACCTCTCTCTATACAGCCTAGTAACCTTCTAGCTACGGCCACCGCCTTGTCACACTGTTTCATCACCTTCATCAATAAGGTGAAATCTTCACTGATTTTAAAACATTTTTGATTAGCCTTCATAGACCAGCACTTCCTTCCTCAGGTCAGGAGAGGATACCATAACAGCATTCTACTGTCCTGACCTGAGGCAGGAGGTTCTGGCCTCTGAAAGCTAATTGAAAAGGGTATTAGGCTATTAAATAAAATATTTTTTGAAATGACTGTGGGATTGAGGTGTGCCAGGTGGCGGAGCCATGTATAGTGGGTGGAGCCAATGCAGAGTGGGGCGGGGCTGGGGGGCATGTACTAAAATCTCCTTCTCAAAAATTGGGACCCCTTGGCAGCTATGTTAACCCTGCGGCCACCTGGAGGGTCTGTCTCCAGCATTGCTCAGGCCCACCTGCACTTGGGCATGTGCTCTACACTGCACTCTCCTCCCACTGACTGGGTCCCGCTTGCCTCTGGGCTAGTCTCCCACTCTCAAGTTATTCCCTGGTGATTTCTAGGACACTGGGGCCACACTCTTAGAGGTCCCACAGACCCAAAACACAAACCACCAGGATTCTTAGTCAGTCTAAGACAATAGAGCTAATAATGAGGCAGCCATGGGCAAAGAAAGTGTTAACTCTGAGAAATAATTATATATATATAAGAAATGATATTAAAAGCTTGAAGTTTGAATTCTTTTCACTCTGCCAGCAAAGTAGTGAAGGAATGCAGGCTGGAATTAATTAGAGTCTAGTTTGGCCGAGCTAAGGTTAGGAAAGGTCAGTGAGAAATGAAACTCTGCCCCTTGTGAATTGCCAATGCTAGCTGGCACATCTGTAAATTATTAGGCTTACTGAATAGTTTTGTAAGCAGGCACGAGCCAGACATATGACATATTGTAGTTTAAGAATAGGCTGAAATACTATTTAGAAGTGCTTAATATGTAGATAGCTTAGATATAGATATATCTTATAAGATATATCTGATTATGCTTATTTTAGAATATGTTGTATTCTGTGTAAATTAATAATTCGGTGTGGAATGTTTGTTCAACTTTCTGTCTGACGTTCTGAGTAGGGCTACAGTGAAGGGGGGCCAACATGTGTTTTGAATTAACTATGGTCTTAGCTAGTTCTGTGTATGGAGCTGAGAGGTGAAAAAGGTCAGAACTAGTCAGCTCTCTTCTCCTTGATTAATTATAGGTAACTGTAGGAATAGTCCTGAAAGTATAGCAGTATGCTATTAATTAAGATTGGCTTTTGACCTCTTTAATGAATGCCAGAGTTTAGTTAGCAGTTAGTACTAGGAATATGAGAAATCAATCATAATAACATGTAAGAGACTGGAGACCAAATGTCTGGCTTAAGGGGCCCCAGGTCAGAGGTCAGTTTAGGATGTCTGGAACCTATGTAACTGATATTTCAAAAGTAATGATTGGTTGAGGCAAGGTAGCCAATCTAATTCCTTAACCAATTGGAGAGTAAGGGGGCTGGGCTAGGCTAGGCTGGATAGAACAGTATTTAAGTAGGAGCAGAAGCAGTTTACGTCAGAAAGAAGAAAGGAAGGAGCTCAGAAGAAAGAGAAGGACAGAAGGAACAGACAGAAGAAGGAGAAGACACAGAGAGCTGAGACAAAGACACAGAGAGCTGAGACAAAGACACAGAGAGCAGAGAGAAAGAGAAGAGAGCTAGAACTGATGTCTTGCTTTGTTTGCTGGCAAATAAAGAAGATTTTTCTCTCATACTGGTGTGTGCTGTCTGACTCCTGAGGCATCACAAATTCATGCATCAATTCCTGCAACAATTCTTGGTGGCAGCGGTGGGATCCTGAATCCTGCATTAATCCCAGCACCTAACTGACTGGAGAACATTCGCCGGGTATGTATTTTGTATTCTGTATTGTAATCCTAGCTAGGAAGTTGTAAACCAGCCCCTCAAGAAGGAGGGAAGGAGAATCTGATCAATTCTCAGCGAAGGCCCTAGTACCTTCTAGTCGCGGGGACTAGAAGCGAAAACGCTTGAGCTTATCTGTATTTGAGAAATCTGAAATTGTTGGGTGGGATTTTCTGTATGGAATGTGTGATGAGTGAATGCTAAATGAGTGCGGACTTCTTATAGCTGCATTTCCAATTAACGCGAGTTCAATTGGTCAGCAACGGAAGGAAGCGATTGTTGTCTGTCTACCTAGTGTCTCGAGAGTGCAGACCCCTTACTGCATTCTCAAAAATTCCCCCCCTTTTTGTGTGTTGTAACTGTAAGCATTATGGGTGGGACATCATCTAGACAAATTGTTACCCCCCTAGATTGTATGCTTAGAAATTTTAAAAAAGGTTTTTTAATTAATGACTATGGACAGACTTTAAGCTCAGGTACTTTAAGAACCTTGTGTGAAGTTGAGTGGCCATCTATGGGAGTGGGGTGGCCCCCTAGTGGCAGCTTAGATATTGAAGTAATCCGGAAGGTCTACAGCATAGTTGTAGGAGAACCAGAATATTCTGAACAACTCCCTTATATAGATTCCTGGGACAGCCTTGTGACTGACCCTCCCTCGTGGTTGAAAACTTATATGGGATCCCCAGTAAAATTCATGTTAGGTCGTGTTCAAAGAAAGATTAGAAAATCTAAACTAGAAGAGGGAAAGAGCCCCAGGAAGCTTACCACCCAATCGGTGGCTTCCGCCCCTACCCTGTCCGAGAAACCCATACTCTCTGATGACCCCTCAGACCTTGAGCCACCACCTTATGGCCCATTGTTGGGGTTCCGTGCCACCCCCAGAGATCCACGCCGCCCAGCCCAAGCCTCTCCAGCACAGGCTTCTCCGGATAGTTCTTCCCCTCCTGTGCGAACCCCACCACATCCTAGGTTGGACTTTTCACCTGGCCTCTACCCTTCTGTGCCACATCCTCCCCTGTTAACCTCTGTAGACCCACTTTGGGCTCCACTCCCTGACTCCTCAACTCCTGACAGCCCAGCCTCTCCCTCTAGTACCCCTACCCACTCATTAGGGGCCCGGCATCCCTTTCAATGGACTGACTCACCTGTGACCACCTCTCAGTCTATGAGTACCCCTCCCCATCCCTCAGGATTTCAACCTACCTCCACTGAATGGGTTAGACCCGCTGCAATTACCTTTGAGCATGATAGGAGGGTAGCTCCTAGCTCTACCTCAGGTTCCATTCCCACCTCCTCGAGGGTTCTGCCACTCCGACAGGTAACTACCACTCGACCGGATCCTAATAATCAGGGTCAGGTTATACAGGCACAGGCCTATCAGTATGTACCCTTCACAACCACTGATCTCCTGAATTGGAAGACGCATTACCCCTCTTATACTGAAAAGCCTCAGGCAGTGGTGGACCTAGTGACTAGCATTATGGCCACCCATAACCCAACCTGGACTGATTGTCAACAACTTCTCCTGACCCTCTTCACAACTGAGGAGAGGCGGAAGATTTTGCAAAATGCTGAGGCCATCACGCGAGAGCGTGTTCCCGACGGGACACAGGATCCAGAGGGATGGGTTAGAGCTCGGTTTCCTCGCGCAGCTCCAGCTTGGGATCCAAATGATGGGCAGCACTATGAACTGTTGTCTGGCTATTGCCGGGACTTACTGGAAGGTATGAGGAAAGGCATAAAGAGGCCCATTAATCTGGCAAAGGTCTCTGAAATTCTCCAAGGGGCAACTGAATCCCCTGGGGCCTTTTTAGAGCGACTAATTGAAGCCTACAGAACATACACCCCATTTGACCCTGAAGCCCAAGAAAACCAGAGAATGGTGAATAGTGCATTGGTGGCCCAGAGTATGCCAGATATCCGGAAGAAGTTGCAGCGTCAGGAGGGATTCGCAGGGATGAATACCACCCAGCTAATTGAGATCGCAACCAAGGTTTTCATTAATAGAGATCAGGAGGTGCGCCGAGAGGCTGACCGGAAGATGCAGAAGAAGGCCGACCTTTTAGCGGCAGCCATTACTAATTCCACCCTTAACCGAGGTCGACCTCTAGCTAATGGGAAGCCAAAGTGGGACCCCGGACCACCAGCCAGGCCCCGAGATTCCTTCAATCAATCCCGGCCAAGGGGGGAGAATCCCAGACCAAGATTGGAGAGGGACCAGTGTGCTTATTGTAAGGAAAGAGGGCACTGGAAAGATGAATGCCCCCAGAGGCGCCAGGGACTGAGAAGGGGACCAGGAGATCGAGGAAGCCGAGGCCGAGTTCGAGAGGGAAGATATGAGCCTCCTGAATCTGACATCATCGGGATAGCCGAGATGGCAGAATGGGACGAATAGGACAGACCGGGTTCCTACAAACTGGGCTCCCAGGAACCTATGGTCAAGCTAACTATAGGGAGCCGCTCAATTCCATTCATGATTGATACAGGAGCTGAACATTCTGTTGTGACAGAGCGATTAGCGCCTGTGTCTGGAAAAACTGTCCGAGTGGTGGGAGCCACGGGGGTGCAGAACCGGAGGCCTTTCCTGACAACCCGTAGATGCCAATTAGGCTCACACATAGTCACTCATGAATTCTTGTATATGCCAGACTGTCCAATCCCTTTGTTAGGTCGAGACCTGCTGTCCAAGCTTAGGGCCCAAATTTCTTTTGACTCTGATGGCCAGACTTCAGTCTCCTTTCGGCCCCCAACATCCAGCCCTAAGGGTATATTGAGTTTCTGTTGCCCTCTTGAAGAAGAATGGCGGCTGCATCAGTCACATGGCCAAGTTGACCTACCCCTGGCAGACAGCTTTCAGGTCAGTGGGGTATGGGCAGAAGATAATCCCCCAGGGTTGGCCCGAAATATTCCTCCTGTACATGTAGACTTACTTCCAAGTGCCCGGCCAATCCATCTTCGCCAATACCCAATTCCCAGAAAGGCTCTGGAAGGGATTCAAGCACATTTGAATCGTCTGTTATCCCATGGAATTATTCGACCTTGCCAGTCTCCATGGAATACGCCACTATTGCCAGTTCAAAAGCCAGGGACTGAGGACTACCGGCCAGTCCAAGACTTACGAGTGGTCAACAAATCCACTATCTCATTACATCCTGTAGTGCCTAATCCATATGTCCTGTTAGGATTGATACCTTCTGGAGCTACCCATTTCACAACACTAGATCTAAAAGATGCCTTCTTTTGTATTCGGGTGGCCCCAGCCAGTCAATTGCTTTTTGCCTTTCAATGGGAAAACCCAGTAACAGGAAGGAAGCTTCAGTATACATGGACCCGCCTGCCACAGGGGTTCAAGAATTCCCCCACCATTTTTGGGACTGCCCTAGGACAAGACCTTAAGACTTTTAAATCTGAGCCTTCCAGGCGAGTTTTACTCCAGTATGTAGATGACCTCCTGATTGCAGCAGTGACCCAGGAAGAGTGTTTTGAGGCTACTAGAGAATTGCTGGAGCTACTCTTGGATGCAGGCTATAAGGTCTCACGCTCAAAGGCCCAACTTTGTCAGTCAGAAGTGAAGTATTTGGGCTTCTGTATTTCCCAGGGAAGTAGGAGACTGGATGCTAGTAGGAAGCAAGCGGTAGCTGCAATTCCCCAACCCAAGTCCAGAAGAGAAGTTAGGGAATTTCTGGGAGCAGCCGGATTTTGCAGAATTTGGATTCCAAATTTTGCATTGATGGCGAAACCCCTTTACCAAGCCACAAAGGGGGGTGAAAAGGAACCATTTGAATGGGGACCTACTGCTCAACAATCCTTCATTGCCATAAAGAAAGCCCTACTCCAAGCCCCTGCGTTAGGCCTTCCTGATGTGGAGAAACCTTTCTCACTGTATGTCCATGAGCGACAGGGGGTTGCTCTGGGTGTGCTGACCCAGATGATGGGATCCTGGCAGAGGCCTGTTGCATACCTGTCTAAACAGCTGGATGGAGTGGCTAAAGGATGGCCAGCCTGTATGAGGGCCATTGCAGCAACAGCCTTACTGGTCCAGGAAGCTGATAAGTTGACCTTGGGGCAAGAACTGGTTGTTAAAGTCCCCCATGCAGTTCTCACCCTCATGGAGTATAAGGGCAATCACTGGTTTACAAATAACCGTATGGTTAAGTACCAAGTTAGCTTGTGTGAGAATCCACGGATACACCTGGAAACAGTGGCTACATTCAATCCTGCTACTCTTTTGCCAGCATCTGAGGGACCACCGGATCATGACTGTATCCAAACTATGGATGAAGTGTACTCCAGTCGACCAGATCTTAAAGATGTTCCATGGAGGGACCCAGATGTAATTTATTTCACAGATGGAAGCAGTTATGTGGAGAACTCCAAGCGATTGGCAGGCTATGCTGTGGTGACAGAGGACAAGGTGATAGAAGCAAGAGCCCTGCCCCAAGGAACTTCAGCTCAGAAAGCAGAACTTGTGGCCCTCATACGAGCTCTGGAGCTAGCAGCAGGACTGGTGACTAACATTTATACTGATTCCAAGTATGCCTTCACAACTCTACATGCTCATGGAGCTTTGTATAAGGAAAAGGGACTCATAAATGCTGCAGGCCAACCTGTTAAGTATGGACCCGAAATACTTCAGCTGCTAGAGGCTGTGTGGGCCCCTAAGAAGGTAGCTGTCATTCATTGCAGGGGACACCAAAGGATAGATACTCCAGTGGCCCGAGGGAATCGCCATGCTGATCGGGTGGCCAAGGAAGCTGCTCGAGGACCCCCAGCAAGTACTGTGACCCCCCTGTTCCAAATCCGACTGCAAGAATGGACACCTATGTATACCCAAATGGAAGAGAAATGGGCTCAAGAAGAAGGTGCAGTAAGGAGACCTGATGGCTGGTTACATCTCCCTGATACCAGAGTTCTGGTGCCACGCCACCTAGCTTGGCCTGTAGTGTCTCAAGCTCATGACCTATCACACTTAGGGAAAACAGCACTAGCCCGTCTACTCAGTCGAGTAGTGGTGCTGGAAGGATTGGATAGTCTGGTTGCCACTGCCTCTGCCCGATGTACTCTCTGTGCCCAGAATAATGCTCGTCAGGGACCCCGTATTCCACCAGGAGTTCAGTCTAGAGGACTAACACCCTTTGAGTCCCTAGTTATAGACTTCACAGAAATGCCCAGGAGCGGTAGGTTCCGATACCTCTTAGTCATGGTCTGTACCTTTTCTGGGTGGGTGGAAGCATATCCTACAGTCACTGAGAAAGCCACAGAGGTAGCTCGAGCCCTCCTTAGGGATGTCATCCCCAGGTATGGACTGCCCCTTGCCATAGGTTCAGATAATGGTCCCGCCTTTGTTGAAGCTACACTTCAGGCCCTGTCCCGCGCATTGCGCATTACCTGGAAATTGCATTGTGCCTATCGTCCCCAGAGTTCAGGGCAGGTTGAGCGAGCAAACAGAACCTTGAAAAATAGCCTAGCAAAGATTTGTCAGGAAACCCAATTGAAATGGCCACAGGCATTGCCACTAGCCCTCTTTCGCCTCCGATGCACCCCAACTAAAGGAACAGCCCTTTCTCCCTTTGAAATTGTGTATGGGAAGCCCCCAGCCATTTTACAGGGAATTAAGGGAGACATAGGGATTTTAGGGTCTGCCCAGGTGCAGGAACAGGTAGCCCTCTTGGGTAAGATAATTTCTGAGCTTCAGTCTTATGTGAGAGAAATAAACCCTGTCCCCTTCCAGGCTCAGGTACATTCCTTCCTGCCAGGGGATAGAGTTTGGGTGAAAGACTGGAGGCTCCAGCCTTTGGGGCCCCGATGGAAAGGACCTTTTACTGTTTTGCTTTCTACCCCTGCAGCTGTGAAGGTCGCAGGGATAACTCCATGGGTCCATTGGTCTCGAATTAAGTCTGCTGACCAGACTGAGCCCAGCACGGATCAGACGGAGCCTAGACAGTGGAGAGCAGAAAGAGATCCAGCGGAGCCATTGAAGTTGCGCCTGACCCGAACCAAAGAATCTACTAGCTGAAAAGAAGGGTCAACTGCATACTGCAGGAGCGGCTGAACTTCGGCTTCATACTGAGACTCTTTCTTGCCGGATTCTGGCTTTCCTGGAATTTGAGAGCTTGATCCTTGTCAGTTGAGGGTCTATCCCAACTGGTATAAGAACTCAAAGACTGAGAACATTATATGAGAGTAATCTGTGATTAGCACAGACTGTTGAAATATTATTGCTTAATTAGTTTGCTGTATTTGTTTTAGATTAGGAAGAAAGAAAATGTTAGTAGTTTGGATGCTTTTGTTGTTTTCTACTCCTTGCCTCCTTGTTCCTAATACCCCAACTCGCTCCAACCTTTGGTTACACTCAGTCCAGGAACTAATTAGCCAGGCAAAGATTACTTCCCCTTGTATTGTGTGTTCCCGATTTTCTCCTTATACTACAGATGTCCCAGCTGTTCCTGTTCCTGTGCAACTCCCAGCTCTTATACCTCCCTACTTTTCGAGTTCAGGTCCTTGGAGCCAGGATTATACTTGGTGGTCCTTTTATAATGCTACTTCCCCCTCTGAATCTTCTCTAAGGCCAGTTTTTACGTCTCCCTATCCAGCTTCTGGAGTGTTTTGTTTAACAAGAAGCATCTCAACTGTTCTTCCCATTCCCTGTAACTATACTAATGTTCTCCCAGAAAAAGGAGAATCTGTGTGGGTAGTTTCTCCAGGTACTCCTATGTGCCCTGCTACCATACCTGTAGATTATGACCCAGGTGATTATCTGGCTCCTAAGCGTACCACTGAGAAGACTATAGTGTCCAAGCTTATTTTCTACTTTCATAAGTCCCCGGGGTATGAAGAGTTACTAACAAATGAGCAGCCTGTCACAATTGGGGATTGGCGCCTATGGTGTGCAAAGTCTCCATTTCGTCTTCGTTCCCCCTGGGATAGGGGCTCGCATTATGGGCACCCTAAGTACCCTGTCCAGCCTGAGCCAACATTTATTGGGAACTTTCCTCACCCTCTCCTTGGTCATTACTGGCTTTGTGATAATGTCCTCCACATGATTCTTCCCTCCACATATGATTTTTGTGTATTGGTAACCTTGAATTATTTTCCTAAAGTTATTCCTCTTAAGCCGCTATCCCCGCACCGCTCTAAGCGAGAGGCTTTGTCCTTACCTTCCTCCGTTGCCACAGAGGATGAGGCGATTGAATTAGCCCTCCAGTATATTAATTCTACTTATCCTCTGACTAAAAAGAGACTTGTAGCCCTTTCTGCCACGGCCTGGATTCCAATTGGAGGCCCGGTAGCGGGTATTACTGAACTAGGTATGGCTACCCGGAGACTTCAATCTCTACTCCATGTTTTAGTTCATGAGCTGAACGTGGTAGTCAATGCATTGCAGGATCAAATTAATGAATTAAGTATAGTTTCTAGGTATAATCGTATGGGCCTTGACTATCTCTTTGCAGCCCAGGGTGGCCTCTGCACAGTGCTAAATTCTTCAGAGTGCTGTACTATTGTCATAAATAGGACGCATGTAGTTAGGCATGCTATGGATAAAGTCCTACAGTTGGCCAGCCTTAATGTGGAGGATTACCGAGGAGGATTAGATCTTACCTCCTGGTGGTGGTCATTGACCTCCTGGATACGTCCCTTGTTCATTTCCCTAATAGTCTTAGTTTTAGCAGGGTTTTTGTTTTGTTTCTTGGCCTCATGTGCTTCGGCAGTATGCCGTCGGACCTTAACAAGTAGGGTAATGGTGATTCACAAGTCTATTCCTAATTAGGATCACTATAATCTCCAGAGTTTGAGTTGTGAGACTTATCTCTGCATAAGCTGATTTTAGTCTCAAAGGGGGGAATGAGGCAGCCATGGGCAAAGAAAGTGTTAACTCTGAGAAATAATTATATATATATAAGAAATGATATTAAAAGCTTGAAGTTTGAATTCTTTTCACTCTGCCAGCAAAGTAGTGAAGGAATGCAGGCTGGAATTAATTAGAGTCTAGTTTGGCCGAGCTAAGGTTAGGAAAGGTCAGTGAGAAATGAAACTCTGCCCCTTGTGAATTGCCAATGCTAGCTGGCACATCTGTAAATTATTAGGCTTACTGAATAGTTTTGTAAGCAGGCACGAGCCAGACATATGACATATTGTAGTTTAAGAATAGGCTGAAATACTATTTAGAAGTGCTTAATATGTAGATAGCTTAGATATAGATATATCTTATAAGATATATCTGATTATGCTTATTTTAGAATATGTTGTATTCTGTGTAAATTAATAATTCGGTGTGGAATGTTTGTTCAACTTTCTGTCTGACGTTCTGAGTAGGGCTACAGTGAAGGGGGGCCAACATGTGTTTTGAATTAACTATGGTCTTAGCTAGTTCTGTGTATGGAGCTGAGAGGTGAAAAAGGTCAGAACTAGTCAGCTCTCTTCTCCTTGATTAATTATAGGTAACTGTAGGAATAGTCCTGAAAGTATAGCAGTATGCTATTAATTAAGATTGGCTTTTGACCTCTTTAATGAATGCCAGAGTTTAGTTAGCAGTTAGTACTAGGAATATGAGAAATCAATCATAATAACATGTAAGAGACTGGAGACCAAATGTCTGGCTTAAGGGGCCCCAGGTCAGAGGTCAGTTTAGGATGTCTGGAACCTATGTAACTGATATTTCAAAAGTAATGATTGGTTGAGGCAAGGTAGCCAATCTAATTCCTTAACCAATTGGAGAGTAAGGGGGCTGGGCTAGGCTAGGCTGGATAGAACAGTATTTAAGTAGGAGCAGAAGCAGTTTACGTCAGAAAGAAGAAAGGAAGGAGCTCAGAAGAAAGAGAAGGACAGAAGGAACAGACAGAAGAAGGAGAAGACACAGAGAGCTGAGACAAAGACACAGAGAGCTGAGACAAAGACACAGAGAGCAGAGAGAAAGAGAAGAGAGCTAGAACTGATGTCTTGCTTTGTTTGCTGGCAAATAAAGAAGATTTTTCTCTCATACTGGTGTGTGCTGTCTGACTCCTGAGGCATCACAAATTCATGCATCAATTCCTGCAACAATAAGTTAATGAGCTTATTATCACAGAAACAGAACACTGGATGATATAAAACAGGTGGAAAAACAACAAGCAATAACAGGTAACTGAATAAGGATCAGTATTAAAACTATCTAAACACTTTGTCACTACCTGGGGAGTTTCTGGAAAATATTGCTCACAGTTCTTGAACAGGGCCTCAAGGCAGAGATGTTTACCCTCTGCACTTCCTAAGACTGGGAAAAATCCAGTACCTCCTGGCTGGAGTTGAACTCCAGGGCCACTCAGAGTTCAGAGCACCAACTTTGAAAGTATCTGGCCAATGGCACTACAGGTTCCCTTTCCACAAGGCTAAATTGAAAAAGAAAATAGTCTTCTCTGCAACAGCTTTAAAACTGAAAACATGCACCACCTGCTGGCCAAACAAGAGAAATACATGACATGAAAACATGAATATAGTTCACAGGCTTGAAAACCCCTGTTTCACCACAATGTAGCGGTACAGCACTCTTACTGCTGTTTGAAATTAAACATGTTACTCACACAGGCGAGATAGCTGTCTCATGGGGTAACAGTGTTGTATAGTAACAAAGTAAAAGTAATGCATTTCAATACTTAAGTAAACATACCTGCGACCCGGACATGCTGGCTCCTGCCTACTGGCACCACGTTGAGTCACTAAGTCACGTGGTGCCAGTAGGCAGGAGCCAGCACATCCAGGCCACAGAGGTAGGCACGAGCATCATTGGGAGCATCAGAGGCTGGAGCTGCACTGAGAGAGAGTGAAGAGCCCGCCAAAAGAACCTGCCATAGGTGAAGAGCTGCACAAGCAGGAAATCGGCAGCCCACACGAAGCTGAAGAGCCAACTGTCAGCAAATCAGCAGCCTGTGAAGCTGAAGAGCAGACCAGGCAGGAAATCGGCAGCCAGTTTTCGGTGAGTGCTAAGGAAGCTTCCCTTGTGGCTAGTGCCAGCATTCAACTCGGGCATTCTCCCCACCACAGGTAAAAACAAAATTAAGATCTTATTATGTTGGGTGGTGGGGGTGAGGTGGGGTGGGGAAGGGGGTAGAAAAGCAGAATTTATGCTGGGCTGTGGGAGCAAGGCCAGTCTTAGGCAGGGGCAACAGGGGGCGGTTGCACAGGGCCTCACGCTCCCAGGGGCCCCACGGCGGCCTTAGCATCTCCCTCCCGCTCTCTGCTTCAGCTGTCATTGCCATCTTCTGTTCTCAGTCTAACCGCCTTGGTCAGCTCTCCTACTATCTTTCGGCTCCGTGCACCGCTGCCTTCTTCAGTCTGGTCCTCTGGCAGCATCAGTGAGGTAAGCACAGTGCCTTCAGCAACCTGTAAGCTTTCTCTCTGCTGCAATTTCCTGTCCCGCATAGGTGGGAAGCTACAACAGAGGGAGAGATTCTAGTGCTGCCGAAGGCAGTGTGCCTACCTCACTGATACTGCCGGCAGCCTGGAAAATTGAAGAAGGCAGTGATGCTGCAAGCTGGAACTAAGGGAGTGGGTAGGTCTGCAAAGGGCCCCGCAATTGCTAAGACCAGTCCTGTATAGGAGGACAGAAGAGCGGGGGGGGGGGGGGGGGGGGGGGGAGGGTATGGAAGGGCAGGGGAGATGCCAGACTTTATATGAGGTATATGAGGGGTTTGGAAGGCAGAGAGGGGAGATGCCAGGCTTTCATATGAGGGTTTTTTTTTTTGTTACATTTGTACCCCGTGCTTTCCCACTCATGGCAGGCTCAATGAGGCTTACAGGTACTTATTTGTACCTGGGGCAATGGAGGGTTAAGTGACTTGCCCAGAGTCACAAGGAACTGCCTGTGCCTGAAGTGGGAATCAAACTCAGTTTCCCAGGACCAAAGTCCACCACCCTAACCACTAGGCCACTCCTCCAGAGAGGATTCTGGGCTTTGGAATACTGAAGGGTAGAAGGTATGCTAAG
The DNA here is from genome assembly GCF_901765095.1 of Microcaecilia unicolor. Classification (NCBI taxonomy): domain Eukaryota; kingdom Metazoa; phylum Chordata; class Amphibia; order Gymnophiona; family Siphonopidae; genus Microcaecilia; species Microcaecilia unicolor. The sequence goes on from NC_044031.1 coordinate 204,842,154, forward strand.
CTTTATATGAAAGGAAAGGGGGATGTAGGGATATGATTTGATATACTGCTTTTCTGTGGTTACAATCAAAGTGGTTTACATATTATATATGGGTACTTATTTTGTACCTGGGGCAATGGAGGGTTAAGTGACTTGCCCAGAGTTGCAAGGAGCTGCAGTGTGAATTAAACCCGGTTCCCCAGGCTCTCAGCCCATTGCACTAACCATTAGGCTACTCTTCCTTTCCATGAGGGGTAAGGAGGGGGTATGGAAGGGCAGGGTAGATACTGGGCTTTATATGCAGAGATTGAGAAGGGGGCATGGAAGGGCAGGGAAGATGCAGGGCTATGGGATAATTTCTGTATCTTCATGGTACCTTTTTTTGGTTTCTTATTGAATGTGTGTGCCTGCTGAGGGCTCTGAAGAACACCCCCTCTGCTGTTGGGTGCCTTATTTAGGGACTGGGTAAAAGCCAGATCTCCTGAATCCACCTGATTCAGTCTATAACACCACAAATCTGGAAGATCTAGCTTTTATCCTAGTTGTCTGCTCAGCTGTGTCCCCCTACCCTCTGCTGCCATGGCCTGCTTTTCACTGGCTTTTTCCTGCTCAGGAACATATGCATTTTGTTTTCATCACATTAACATTGGATCTGGAGGTCTCTTGATCCTACTTTGGGCTGCCTCTGAACATTCCAAGGTAGGTTGAGCCTTAGCAATAAAGTCAGATCTGGAGGAGACTTTCTGATCCATCTTTAATGTGAAGAAAAAAAATGAGAGTTTATTCTTACATGTCCCAGCTGATTGACCTCAACATAGGCCGTGTTTCAGCATGACTGCCTTCTTCAGGAAAACACTTAAAAAACCATAACCATACAAAAGTACGATCAGGATTATAAACAAAACAAATTACATCACTGAATAAATAATATTTGTATTTAAAAATATCAATATTTGAAAATAAAAAGCAGGGCTGTTCATTTAACACAAAATTATTAACGCACATTAATAATTTTAATGCATTAATCACATCATGCTGCTCTCTCCTACTGCTGCCCCCTTCCTCCTGCAGCTTGTTGTCTCCTACCCACTGCCAGCATCCTTTTCTCTCCTGCCACCCCGCTTTCTGGCATCTCATCCCCCCCCCCCCTTTGCTGCCACCATACACCAGCAGCCTTTTCTCTTTTGCCACCCTGCTCTCTGGCATCTCATTCCCCCGCAGCCACCCTCCGAACTTGCCTTGTATAGAGAGTGGCATTAAGCACAAGCTGCTCCACTCCTCTGTTACCGGAGCCCTCCCTCTCTAGCATCTGACTCCTCTGATGAAACTTCCTGTTTCCTCCTGCAGGAATCGGATGCTACAGAAGGAGGGCTCCAGTTACAGAGGAGTGGAGCAGCATGTGCTTAATGCCACTGTGTGTACAAGGCAAGTTCAGAGGGCTGCATGGAGTGGGGAATGAAATGCCAGAGAACAAGGGGTGGCAGGAGAAAAAAAGGCTGCCATGTATGGTGGTGGGGGGTGAGGGAGGATGAGATGACAGAGAGTGGAGTGGCAGGAGAGAAAAGGCTGTCGATGCAAGGGGGAGGAAAGAACACAGGGCGGCTGGACAGAAAAAGCTGTAGGAGCGCCCGAGGAGGAGGGGAAATGAAGATTGTGCCAATGGAGAGGAGAGCAAGGGAAGGAATGAGATGAGATGCTGCCTATAGAGAGGAAAGGAAGAGAAGAGAGATGGAGGAGATGGTGCCCATAGAGAGGAAGGGAAAGAGAGTAGAGAGGAAATGGTGCCCACTGGGGGGGGGGGGGGGGGGGGGGAGACCGGAGGAGATTGTGCACACAGAGGGGAGGGGAAGAGAGACCAAAGGAGAGAGGAGATGGTGCCCGTGGATGAAGGGGCAGGGAAGGTATTGAAAGAAGATAGATATAAGGAGGAAGAAAAATGTCAGAAAGTTGAATGTGAAAGATGTTATAGGGGAAGAAGTGAAGAAAAGAGGAAGAGAGAAAAGAAATAGGAGAGAGGAGGCCCTATAAATAGAGTTCAGAGCATAGACAGAGGAACAGAACTAGAGACAGGGAATAAGATTATTAGAAAAATAAAATCACCAGACAACAAAGGTAAAAGAAATGATTTTATTTTCAGTTTAGTAACTGTATGTCAGTTTTGACATACTGTATCAAAGAAGATATAGTGGAATTAGAAAAGGCGCAGAGAAGGGCAATAAAAATGATAAAGGGGGTAGAATGACTTCCTTATGAGGAAAGGCTAAAGTGGCTAGGGCTCTTCAGCTTGGAGAAAAGACTGCTGAGGGGAGATATGATAGAGGTCTATAAAATCATGAGTGGAGTGGAAAGGGTAGACATAAAGCGTCTGTTTACTCTTTCCAAAAAATACTAGGACTAGGGGGCATTCAATGAAGCTCCAAAATAATACATTTAAAACGAATCTGAGAAAATCTTTCTTCACTCAATGTGCAATTAAACTCTGGAATTTGTTGCCAGAGAATGTGGTAAAGGTGGTTAGCTTAGTGGTTTAAAAAAAAGGTTTGGACAGCTTCCTAAAGGAAAAGTCCATAGACCATTATTAAAATGGACTTGGGGAAAATCCACTGCTTACTTCTGGGATAAGAAGCGTAAAATGTTTTGTACTGTTTTGGGATCTTGCAGGGGATTTGTGACCTGGAATGGCCACTGTTGGAAACAGGATGCTGGGCTTGATGGACCTTTGGTCTGTCCCAGTATGGCAAAACTTACGTACTTATAAGAATTTACATCTGTAGTCTATATTTTGCACTATACAGGTGAAAATGTAAGGGGGACAACTTATACAATTAAGTACATAAGCATGGGATTAAAACTTTTAATCATGATCAATCATGCGATTAAACGTTTTAATCGATATACAGCCCTAAAAAAAATAGTTTTTATTAGCCTTTATACCGTAGGGCATTTCCATGGTAGCAGTAGTCTCATGGCCATTTGTTTGGATATTCAACAGAATGTTTTAATATTTTAGTCTTGCGGCCCTGTTTACTAAGCTGCGCTAAGAGTGTGCTAGCATTTTTAGTGTGTGCTAAACAGCACGCTCTAAATGCTAAAGACACCCATATATTCCTATGGGCATCTCTAGCATTTAGTGCATACTAGAAATGCTAGTGCGCCTTAGTAAACAGGGCCTTTGTTTTTTTAGCGAGAGACTACACGGTTTTGTTTTTTATGGAGGTGGACATCAGTTACAGCTAATTGGGGTTCTAAAAAGTTTCAGTTTTATACCACACACAAATGCCATACTACTCTTTTTGTTACAGAAGTCTATAGCATCATTTTATACCACTTTTTCAGCAAAGATATTTCATCTTTGAGAAGTCTCAGCAGGTATTCATTTTAATATGTGGTGGTTTATTGTTAAAAATGCATATAAATTCACCATTCACTGTGCCTTATCCTTTTTTCTCACTCTTTTGACATAAGGATACTGTTTAATCTAACCCTCTGTAGACCCCCTGGGGGTATTGGGGTATATCCCACTGCACATGGTAGCAGTTTGGTTGAACTTGCAGCAGCAGCTGCATCATAAGGTGGTGGGGCAGTAGGTGTTACTGCCTCTTGGTAAGGGGCTTGATCGCAATCAGACTTAGCTAGGGCTCTATCATGCTGGTTTCGTGCAATAAGTATGAACTTGTTAATGGCAGCTAAATGTTTATCCCTAGATTTTCCTGTTTTTCGGGACTCATTGTAGCAGACCAAGGCTTGAAGCTTGCCCTGATCAAATGATCCCTTTGTTGGCCATTCCAGCCCTGGGTCTTTGGCGGACCAAACGGTATGCCAGGTTTGACATAAACGGGTAAGTTCTTTTCTATCAGCGGGGAAAAAGTTAAGAACTCTTTCCAGGGGAGTAGGGGATGAGGAAGAGGACATAGTGGAATCAGAAATAAGGGAAAAACAATCCTCATAGGAAAATATAAAGCAATATCCGAAGGGATCCAAGCTCAGAGGGGTATAACAGGGGCACCTGTGTTATATCTGTGGGGAAAAAAACGTGCAATGGAAAATAATCAAAACGAGAAAGCATGCATCATGCGTAGACAAAACAACTTGATACTCACGTGTCTTCAAGAGCGTTCCAGCGGCGGAACCTAAAACATAAATTACTAATTGGCGGAAAGCCCAATGCTTTTGCCGCATGTTAGATTAACAGACAAATGAAAGTCACAAAGATGAAATGAGAGTTTAAGAAAATTGTACAAGAGTGAGTGGTGTCAGCTATTATATATTGAAACTACTCTATCCCAAATTAATGAAAACTACTCCCCAGAGTGTGCTTCTAAAGACAGGAGCCATCCCGGATTATCTGTCTGCCAACAACTGTCCCGGTTATCAGCCATGAGTATCAACCCATGATAGAGCCCCCAAAAAGGGACATTGCAAACACTCCCAAAAAGAACCCAAAAAACCAGCGAATAAGGTCTCCTGAGTCGAGGAGCAGCGGTCCAATGGGTTTCCGCAGATTAGGAGTCCTCTCGTCTGCAACTAAGCACCCCAATGGACCTGCAGTGGTCTAACACACCACCCAAAATTTTATAGTTAGGAGTCCTCTCGTCTACAACTAACCAGGTTAGGAGTCCTCTCGTCTACCACTAACCATCCTAAAACATTGAAAGGTTAGGAGTCCTCTCGTCTACCACTAACCATCCAAAAATACTAGAAGGCCCTAGTCAGCTAGTCCGAACTTGCAATGTAAGGCGTTAGACGTCTCTTTATTGCCTCCACGCGCATCCGAACTAGATAACCGCTGTGTGGGCAATAATGCCGAATTCGCAGGCCACTCCGAAAATGGAATGGAATTCTGCTCAAAATCTAAAAAGTAAGATACCGTCATCCATTGAAGGGTCAATGACCCTCAAATGGGTGTAAGCCCCAGGCATCGATATCAAAGCCAATGGTTATAGCGTGACACCGGGAAGAAATAAAAATAATCCAAGTATAGCATATCCCAGGGAAAAAAAACCCCTGAAGCATACTTCAAAGGAGATGAAATAAAGGAGGGTAAAAAAAAGAAATATTTTAAAGCAACATTAAACACATGTAAGCCCACGGGGGAGGTACTACCATAAAGCAGCCATTAGTTGTAACATATTGGCCAAAACGAGAATAAGAAAAATTCCACATTCATCATTCCTAGACAATATATTTCTCACTCAACAAAGCACAAGACGGAAATTTAAAAGCATTAAAACAGAACAGCTGACAATAAGGAAACCTATAATGCAAGAGCGAACAGTACAAATTCATTCATGCAGTTATGTCAGGAGTGAAAAAGATAGTTTAATTAGAAATAAACAAGTAAAAAGTTGTGCAGCTTCTGCCACAGAGCGAACGAGACAAGCGCTGCAATTATAGCATAAAAAAAAAGTCTGCATTAAAAATATGACATGCACTAAAGAGGGAAGGAGGTGGGACTTACAAATTGATAGACAAGCATTACAAACCAATAAATAAGCAGGTTAGTCATTTCCCCGGCATCGGAGAAAATAAAGAATATATGTACAGTATTAATGAACCTGCAGACAGGTTGTAGATTAGTGTTCTGGAAGGGTTAAGATCATAATACAGAAACAAAGCCTATGTTTTAAGAAAGGAACGAGCCAGCGCTGCAATCATGAAAGTGAAAGTAAAAATCATTCAAGCACAATGGTTTTTGTAGGAGAATGCCTTTATCTTATTAAATATGAATAGCGTAATACATGCAGAGACATATACAAAGAAACTAAGTCAAACTTGCATAAAGCTGAATATATGCTTGAACTAAAAACAATGCCGTACACCCTTTTTCACAGAACACGAGCACAGTATGACAGCCGTAACTAAAATGAAAGCCCTACCTTCTCACGGCCAAGCTAATCTGTAGTTTACTATCTAACTTGCATCCTGAAAAGTTACGGGCAAGCAGTTCTACAGGAAATAAGTGCATATTAATCATGCCGAACAGAAACATTGCCATAAGCTAAGTCTCGGAGTCAAAAATACCATACTAACAAGGCTAAGGATACTCAAATTTCTTCTAAGTCATATTATCATGAAACTACATTACGGATTATCACTTCAATTACCCCTTCACGGCTAAACAGATGCTGCATATGTTTGTCCTAATCCAAAACGGACTCACACAATTACAGTTCCCAATATTACATTGCAAAGTATCAAATCTAAGTATAATAACAATAATCTACAGAGGGCCACACATTTAAATGCTACTACTGAATATTTGATATGTCCCAATGATTACCCCTTAAACTGAATATACAAGAGTAGTAGCGAGGAGGGATAATTTTGGAGGGAGGAAAATAAATAAAAATATGCAAGAGGAGGGCATCAGAGAGGAGGGCAGGGAGGTGTATCCAAAGTATGGAGTGTCACCAGTGGTTACGCCCCTGGCGACGCCCATAGTGGGAGGATACATAGGAAAAGAAAAAGTGTTAGCAAACCGGAAAATAATGACAGTCGGTCAAAAGTGAGAGCCCAAAGCGTACCCAATACATGCACAATAAAACCAAGCTTTTACGGACATGGTGGGCAAGGGAAGGGTCTGTAGGGAATAATTTTAACTAGAGAGTAAAAGGGCTAATAGAAAAAAAAACGTTTGCTGGCAGAAACAATGAATTTTAACCACGGACAGAGTAGAGGAACCTTATCGGACGTGCAATGGGGGGAGTACAGGATACAGTGTCAGAAACAGATGTTAGTAAAGGTTAGTAGAGAAGATGACCAAAAAGAGTATCTAAAAGACAGATTCTGAGATAGACAAAAAGATTTGTTGAAGTCCGACTATGGCAGAAAAGGGGAACAAGGACAACGCCCAAAGAACCAGAGTAAAGAGAAAACAAAAAAGGGGAAGTGGGGCAACGCCCAGCGATCCTGGCAGTCACAGAGATAAGAAACAAGGTATCTACGCACTTATAAATTGAGAAGGCAAAGATACAGAAAAATGAGAGTAAAATTAAGGTTTCAGACAAATAGCAAACAAGGCTTAGATAGATGGGTTTTGTACAAGTGCTGAATAGAGATAGGGCGAGAAATCTAAGTCATGAAGAGCGGAAAACTTTAAAACAGCCGTAGATAGGAAACAGGCATTAGATGTAGAACGACAGTAAGTAGGGAGAGAGCTGAACACCGTAATCAGTGCTTCCAGCTGACAGTGAAAGCGAGTTATAGAAAATCAAACAGAAGTAGGTGGGAATGAGGATACAGACAAGGGGGTACAGGGAAAAAGGGACACACCCTAGACATCTTTGAGGGTGTCCACAGAGCTCAGCAGTAGCCAAAAGGGGAAGCAAAAGTAACTGCGCAGTTTTAAATGTGAAGCAGGAAATGTCACCTTGCAGCTAGAAAGCTGGGGAAAAGGAAATCATAAAGACTAAAAATTGGTGTAAGTGACCAAGAATTAGAGAGCATGAAAAGGAGAAATTAAGTAATTCTCAGGGGTTAAAGTACGGCATACAGGAAATGGACCCAGATCTCGTGGATAACACTCTCCGTACAAGATCTAAAGTCTGTGTCGCAGAGGAAAAAGAAAAAGCAGAAGCAGAGAAGTGGGGGCTGTCAGATTTGAGGAGTAGTGTGAAAAGTCACAAACAAAAATGATTTTAAAGAATAGACATAGTATTTCAGGGAATTTAGTGGTTCGAACCAGGGTAAGACCACCGGGTTAAAATGAAGATAACAAATGGTCTGTACAGATGCAGCCAAAGAATCAGGTGGCAAAACCAAGTAAGGAGAAAGAAGCAGAGAAAGCATAAAGTTCACTGACTGTAATAGAAAAGTATAACGGAAGAGCAAGTGGCGGGGAGTTAAGCACAGGAAAAAGTGAAATCATAGAGAGTAGGAGCAAAAAGCTTTAATAAGGGACATGAAGGAACAGAAAGTAGATTCTGGGTCACAGTGAATATCTGACTTAACCCAAGATCTGCAGACAGATAGGTACAGGGAAGACATGACAGAAATACAGCACTGCATCCCACGAATACAGGTGTATTGAGGGAAAGACAAAAAAGTTAAGAAGGACAGAGAGGAGGCATCAAAGATACCTTACAGGAGGAGAAAAAACGGAGGATGACAGAGGAACAAGTAGGGGAGCTCATAGGTGGAGACAGAAGAAGGGAGAGTAAAGGAGAACCGAGAATAGCATGGGGAAGGGAACAGAAACTCATCTGAAGAAGACAGATCATCAGTAGTGAGGCAGAAAGGATACCGAGAACGTAGGGAAAAAAGAGAGGAGAGAAGAGGACAGAGAGGAGGGTGGGAAAAAGAAAACGCGCAACCTCTGAGGATCGTAGAGCAAGGATGCTCGCATAAAGACCGATCCAAAGAATTGAACGTGATATAAATAGCCAGCAAACACCAGATCGCAGTCGCCTGGATCCGTTGTTATGCACCAATCACACAACAAGCACACTCTTGCGCACATCACGCAATCAAAAATGGACAGAGTAGAGGAAAGAAGAAGAGGTGAGAAGGGACAGAACAGAATGTAGAAGAACAGAAAGAGGGCAGGAACGGTGGAAAGACAGACGAAGAAGACGGAAAAGAATGGACAGAGAGAAAAGGAAAGGAGGGGAAAGGGCGCAAGTAGCGGCGTGGCATGTAGACCTTGGACGCACAGAATATCCCCTCTGCGTCCAAGAAATAGACAGAAGAAGAAGGAGAAGACAGTAAAGCGTGGGTCGGGGGGGGGGGGGGGCACGGACGGGAGTCACCACTGTTTAATCTAACCCTCTGTAGACCCCCGCTGGCTCTTTCCACACGAAGGTGTACAGAGGGTTTGTTCTTCCAAGATCCTTTTAACCGCCTCCCTGAATTCCAGTGACACCCCTTCCCATGGGTATCTGCGTTGGGGAGGCATCAGAAGGCTCAGTTCAAATCTAATTCCCATGACCACAGCTTTCTGTCTATTAGGATCTAAGTGTATCTTGGGCCATTTATGTTCCCACATATATACTATTAAAAATCAACCCAAGTTGGTTCAGTGAGTGCGCCTTACTTGTGTGTGGATTATTTTGTAGCACAAATGACAGGTAAGAATAATAGAAATAAAGACAGAAATAGTTCACAGAAATAAAGTGTTTATTCTCACCAAAATCAAGTCTTCAATTCGGTACATTCATCAGACAGATTTTTAGGTTCAACTGCACAGAGCTCTGCCGTCGAAGAAGCGTTGGGGAAAGTTCCAAAGATCTGTCTAATTCTCATCTCTTTTATAGTCTTTGGTCCCAATACAAGTCTATGGAGAGGGATTTTTTTCTCTAATATTACTTAATCTGTGAGTCATGACCTCCGGTCAGGTTGCCCACCTGCCCCTCCTCTCAAAGATTGCTTAATAATTTCAACTTTTACACTTTCACTTCCTCTTTTCTGATCTTATGACACAGATCATGTGGTTTTATATCTTATGATACCAGGAGCCATTTTCTCTAAGACATTCTCCATCTAAGAACCAAACTTTTTATCATTTTTATCTCTAATTCCTCATCTTAAGTGTTACACTCAATTTGAAAGTTGTACCAGGTTTCATAAGACTCACAAGCAGCCCTGCTTTTGCAGGCTCTCTGCTATAAGGCCATCAGTAGGTTATTGGGCCTAATTAGTGCTTTCCAGCTGTTCCAAGCTGTACGGCTTGGCCCACCACCATTCCAGTGGATAGGTCTCAAGCTAGAACACATATTAACAATACTTAGGGCTCTGTTTACTAAGGTGCACTAGCATTTTTAGCGCGTGCACAAAATTAGGGCACGTTAACTGTGTAGGCGCCCATAGGAATATTGTGGGTGCCTACACAGTTAGCACGTGCTAATGGTTAGCGTGAGTTAAAAGCACTAATGCTCCTCTAGCACAGCTTAGTAAACAGGGCCCTTAGGTATTAACAAGCTCTATTTATGTAAATTTGTCCATTTTTAACGTTTTTTAAATATAATTTTTATTTTCAATATTGATTTTTTTAATACAAATATAATTTATTCAGTGATGTAATTGTTTTGTTTGTAATCTTGATTGTACTTTTGTGTTTTTGGTTTTTTAAGCGTTCTCCTGAAGAAGGCAGTCATGCCGAAATACGGCCTGTGTTGAGGTTACTCAGCTGGGACTTGTAAGCAGAATAACTGTGGGGTCCTTTTACTAAGGTGCACTGAAAAATGGCTTGCAGTAGTGTAGGTATGGGTTTTGGGCGCACGCCGATCCATTTTTCAGCGCACCTGTAAAAAAGGCCTTTTTTAATTTTTTGACAAAAATGGACATGCGGCAAAATTAAAATTGCCATGCGTCCATTTTGGGTCTGAGACCTTACCACCAGCCATTGACCTAGCAGTAAAGTCTCATGCAGTAACCGAGTGGTAATGACCTACATGCACCAAATACCACTTGACAACGTAGCTGATGCGCGCCAGAACATTAAGAATATTTTTGGGCGTGTGTAGCAGGTACATTCCAAAAATGAAATGACTGCAAGGGCCATGCGGTAGCTCCATTTTGGCATGCATTGGGCGTGCATAGCCGCTTATGTGGCTTCGTAAAGGGCCCCTGTCTTTGTTTTAAATCATCCTGACAAGTAGTGTTCTTCACCTTTGTGTTTTCCTTGTTGGATTCTTCTGTGGAAGTCTTTGTTTTTTAAAGAAAAAAATGCCATGATTACTGGGCAGGATAAGCTGGGGCATAGTAGGGCGGGCGTCACTGAGGAAGGAGAGGATCCAGGGATGTGGCTGACTGGGTAAAAGCCTGATCCTTTATTGAAGCCTGATTTAAGGTGATACAGGTGATCTAACAGATCTGGGGTATCCGGATTTTATCTATGTCCCTATATTCATGTTTCGTTGGTGTTGCTGCTAAGGGAAGGGAGGGAGTAATATTGGGATAAAGCAACTTTATTTAAAAACTAGTAAAAGAGGCCCGTTTCAGAGCAAATGAAACAGGCGCTAGCAAGGTTTTCATCGCCAACACCCCCCCTCCCTCCCTGGCCAACCCCTTCGTTGTTCTGCCATTGCTCCGCCCCCAACGTCATGACGTTTAACGCGAGGGCGGGGCCCGGAGCGTTTCCCACCCCCCACCCGCCTCCCTGCCAACCCCTTCGTTGTTCTGCCATTGCTCCGCCCTTGAGGGCGGGGCCCGGAGCGATTTAGGTGGCTTCACCACCACGAACCTTTGAACCTGTTGAAGGAAGTCAGGGCTTGGCTTCACTGACGTCAGTGTCCTCAGAACGTTGAGGGTGAGTTTTATTATAGTAGATGTCATGCTTCCAAAATTTTGATAAGTGCATATGTGGTTTATGCTGATATAGCACCATACAAAACTCTGTCATTCAAAAATGAAGTAAGGCAATTTAAAAATTCTTATCAAAAAAATCCCAAAAAATATTTATTAAAAAAGCTTCTCATATATTGTAGAGATCATAAATATACAACGCTTCTTCCTTATAATTCACTATGCAGTTTGCTTCAGTATCTCACAATCTACTTTTTTAATGCAAGATACAAGTTTAGAGTTGAAGATTTAAAAGCACCTTTTATATATCCAGCCTTATTATTCTGCTACTCAATCATTTTAAATCACCTGTACTGACGGGACCCATTTCACCATACAAATGGCTTCCTCAGAGTTGTCAGGCTTTTCAGGCGGATACTCAACTCTGCAAATAACATCAAACAGCCCAAGTTATTTTCTTCAAAAACTCTAGATTTAATTTGGGTCAAAGAAAAGGTTCAGAATTTACTTCAGCTGCTCCAGACATGGATGCGAGGCTGACAAATCTTTTCAAAAATGGCGCTGTGTTTGCCAGACGCCAGCACATGTGCTTTAAATTCTCAACCTCTTATATCATCATCACACCCTATACTAGTGATGGCGAACCTATGGCACGCGTGCCAGAGACGGCACACAGAGCCCTCTCCCTTGGCACGCGCGCCAGTTGCTGGTCTGCTCTGCCCACTCTCCCTCCCTCCCTCTGAGTACCAGGCCGGCCTCCCTCCCTCCCACAAGCACCACACCGCTTGCCCTCGCTCCCTCCCTCTTACAAACAAGCATCAGCCCGCCCGTCCACCCTCCCTCCCAGCACCATCCCCCTCCTCCTCTGAAATTGAAAAATGTACCGGGTTAAGGCAGCATCGGGCACGCGGCAACAAAACGCGTAGTCTTCACTCGGTGCACTTCCCTTCTGTCTCGCTCTCAAGCTCTGGTCCCCTCGTGGTGCTGAGAGGAGGGAGGAAGGACGGGCGGGCTGATGCTTGTTTGGAAGAGGGAGGGAGCGAGGGCAAGCGGCGTGGTGCTTGGTGGGAGGGAGGGAGGTCGGCCTGGTGCTGGGTGGGAGGGAGGTAGGCCTGACGCTGGGTGCTGCTGGGTGGGAGGGAGGGAGGCCTGATGCTGGATGCTGCTGGGTGGGTGGGAAGCCTAATGCTTAGTGCTGGGAGGGAGGCCTGGTGTTGGGTGCCGCTGGGTGGGAGGGAGGGAGGCTTGATGCTGGGTGGGTGGGTGGTTGGGAGGGAGGCCTGATGCTGGGTGCTGCTGTGGTGCTGAGTGGGTGGGAGGGAGGGAGGCCTGGTGCTGGGTGGGAGGCCTGATGCTTGGGTGGGAGGGCTGGCGGCCTAATGCTGGGTGCTGGGTGGGAGGGCAGGGGGGAGAGGAGGGTGGCTGGACATGGGTGGCTGGAGAGGAGGGTGGCTGGGGGGAGAGGAGGGTGGCTGGACATTTGTGGCTGAAGCGGAGAAGAGGGTTGCTGGACATGGATGGAGGGCAAGAAATGAAAAAAGGAGGAAAGTAAGAAATAAATGGAGGCAAGAAATGAAGAAGAAAGGAGGAAAGTAAAGAAATAAATGGAAAGGAAGCCCTGGAAACAGAGTTTAAGAGACAGATAGAGAGCAGCAGAATCAGCGACTAGGACCAAAACAAATCAGCAGACAACAAAGGTAGAAAAAATCATTTTATTTTCATTTTAGTGTTTGGAATATGTCCAATTTGAGAATCTACATCTGCTGTCTTATTTGCACTGGGTTTACTGGAGCTGTAACAACTTACAGAAATGATTTATAATGAAAGAAAATCATGTTATTTTTTCTCCTATACTAGTATAATATTTTCAATGATGTCTGTTTATATGCGCCATGGCTGGTGCAAGGGGGTGTGGCTATCATAGGGGTGGAGTCATATGTGGTGACCCGCCCATAATGAGTACCGGCACTTCGCGATAATTAGATTTTGGGTTGCTGTTTGGGCACTCGGTCTCTGAAAGGTTTGCCATCACTGCCCTATACCATACTGGAATCACCATTTCTTTCATTAGATTAAACCCCTTCTTTCAATTTTAAATTCATCTATTCACTTTAAATACATATGAGGGTGACAGATAAATGCTAATAAAACTTCTAATTTACACCTCCCATCACCTGATTTCAATGTATCCATGATTGTATATTTACCACCAGGTGGTGGTAAACAACCATTATTTGTATCATATTCTTACATAAAATGATATTACTGATTATAAATATATTAATAAAATTAAATAATCCTTCAAGTTGTAGAAATGACTTACATCGCTAAACAGCAATTACATACATAAAAATTTCACATAATTTAAGCTCTTTTTTTCATTTCTATTGCAAACAGTCTATGATTGTAGGATACCTGCTGGTGGTCAAAAACAATCCCTTTCCACTTAGTCTTCAAAACAGATAGTGCTAAAGACATGCTGCTGCACAGCTTGCCCTGGTCCTCTGTACTTGGTCCCAACTTTATTTTTTCCCCAAACTTTTTTGATGCAACTTCCTGTGTGTGGGACCAAGCAAAGAGAAGCAGCATGTCTTTAGCGCTGCCTGTGACTCACTGCTCGCTGGTTTTCAAGAACTGGGCAGGAAAACAGATGCTGGATCAGCATTGGGGGGAAGGGGAAAGAGGAAGAGCTGCCAGACCTGCAGGATGGGGGAGGGGAGAGTGGAAGAGATGCTAGATCCATTGTTGGGGGGGGGGGGAGGAAGGAAAAGGAATCACAGGGGGAGGGAGGAGATACCAACAACACCAGATGAGACAGTGAGGGGGAAGAAAAGTGGAGAGATGCCGGACTTGGGGGGGGGGGGGGGAAGAGAGAGACCAGACTGTAGATGGGCAGAGACCCTTGGTCCCATGGTGGGGGAAGCGGGGGAGGAAAATGAGAGAGCCGAGTGAGAGACGCTGGACCAAAGGAGGGAGGAAGAGAGAAAGATGCTGGACTGCAAGGGTGGGCAGGGTAGAGAGAGGGAGAGATGTTGGCTCTGGGGTGGAAGTGCCATAGGAGGGGAGGAAATGGGGGGGATATGTTGGACAAGGGATGGTACAGGGACACAGAGAAAAGATGCTGGGCATGGAGGGAGCCTAGGGTCAGGAACACAGAGGGACAATGCTAGACACGGGGGGGGGGGGGGGGTGAGGGCAGGGACACTGAGAAGGTAAATGAGGAGCATGGGAGGAGGATAGAGAGACATGGTTAAAATTATGTATAATCATACCTGATAATTTTCTTTCCATTAATCATAGCTGATCAATCCATAGACTGGTGGGTTGTGTCCATCTACCCAGCAGGTGGAGATAGAGAGCAAACTTTTGCCTCCCTATATGTGGTCATGTGCCTGCCGGAAACTCCTCAGTATGTCGATATCAAAGCTCCATCCGCAGGACTCAGCACTTAGAGAATTACACCCACGAAGGGACACTCTGCCCAGCTCACCACCGCCGAAACGGGGGAGGGGAATTAACCCAGCTCATCCCCACACAAGTGGGGGAGGGGAATCCGTCCAGCTCATCCCCGCGGAGCGGGGAGGGACACCACACCCGCCGATGCGGGGGGATCTGGCTTATCCTGCAACCGCAACCGCGGGAGGAGCTGACTGACCCTAGCACCGCCGAAGCGGGAGGGGTACAAAGCTGCCCTACAGCCGCACGAAGCGGGAGGGAGTGCCGGCAGAATTTATGTCTCAATCCAGCCCCGTAAAACGGAGGGGAGAGGAATGCAGCAGCTCACTGTAACACAAAGTCGTCTCAACTCTTGAAGAATCCAAGTGAAAGAAGACTTGAACACGAAGTCCTCCTGAAGTAACTGAAGGCTAAACTTGAACCTAAATTCAACCAGAATATAAACAGTACAGATATCTGGGAGGGGCTATGGATTGATCAGCTATGATTAATGGAAAGAAAATTATCAGGTATGATTATACATAATTTTACCTTCCATATCATCAAGCTGATCAATCCATAGACTGGTGGGATGTACCGAAGCAGTACTCACCCAGGGCGGGACATAGAAATCCCTGACCTCAACACTGGAAGCTCCAAACCGGGCCCCTTTCTCGCCCGAGCAGCCACAGTCAAACGGTAATGCTTGGAGAATGTATGAGCCGAAGCCCACGTTGCCGGCCTTGCATATCTCTTCCCAGGAGACGGATCCGGCCTCTGCCATCGAGGGCCGCCTGAGCTCTCGTGGAGTGAGCCTTCAGCTGGATAGGCGGGCCCCTTCCCCGCGGGCCACATTAAGCCGCTGCAATGGCTTCCTGGACCCATCTTGCCACTGTAGGCTTAGCAGCCTGCAGACCCTTACGAGGACCTGCAAACAGGACAAACAGATGATCCGATTTCCGGAAATCATTGGTCACTTCCAAGTATCTGATGATGACTCGTCTCACATCCAGATATTCAAGAGCGGAGTACTCCTCTGGGTAGTCCTCCTACGACAGGAAGGGAGATCCCGAGCTGCTGATTCACATGGAAGCGAGGAACCCAATCTTGGGCAGGAAGGAAGGCACTGTGCGAATAGTCACTCCTGCCTCAGGTGAACTGCAGAAAAGGCTCTCGACATGAGAGCGCCTGGAGCTCGGAAACTCTTCTGTCTGAAGTGATAGCCACCAAAAAGACTGCTTTCAACGTCAGGTCTTTCAGAGATGCCCTCGACAAGGGTTCAAAGGCGGCTTCTGCAATGCTCTTAGCACCAGGTTGAGATTCCACGCAGGCACCACTGAGTGCAGAGGAGGGCGCAGGTGATTAACTCCCTTGAGAAAGCGCACCACATCTGGCTGCGAAGCCAGGGAAGCACCCTTCAGGCGGCCCCTGAAGCAAGCCAGAGCCGCTACCTGGACTTTAAGGGAACTGAGCGACAGGCCTTTCTCCAGACCTTCTTGCAGGAACGCCAACACTGAAGAAATTGGAGCAGTGAAGGGAGAAAGTGAGCCTGCTTCACACCATGCTGCAAAGATACGCCAAACCCTGGCGTAAGCAGTAGAGTAGAGCGCTTCCTCGCTCTCAGCATAGTGGCGATGACCTTGTCTGAGAAGCCCTTCTTCCTCAGACGCTGCCGCTCAATAGCCAGGCCGTAAGACCAAAGGGAGAGGGATCCTCCATCACCACGGGACCCTGATGTAACAGGCCCTGCTCCACTGACAGCCGCAGAGGATCGTCGACTGAGAGCCTGAACAAGTCCGCATACCAGGGACGTCTGGGCCAATCCGGACCCACCAGGATTACCCTGCCGGGATGCTTTGCCACCCGGTCTAGCACCCTGCCCAACATGGGCCAGGGCGGGAACACATAGAGGAGCTCTTGTGTCGGCCACTGTTGGAGAAGAGCATCTACTCCCAGGGATCGAGGGTCCCGTCCTCTGCTGAAAAAGCGCGGCACTTGGCCATTGGCCGATGACGCCATCAGATCTAGGCTCGGCTGGCCCCCGCTCCGTGATGTCCAGAACGCCTGAGCAGATAGTTGCCACTCTCCGGGCTCCAAGGTATGGGACTGAGAAAGTCCGCCTTGACATTCATGACTCCGGCAATGTGGGCCGCTGAAAGCTGCTCCAGGTTCGCTTCCGCCCACTGGCAAAGACTCATAGCCTCCTTGGCTAGAGGGGCGCTCTGGTACCTCCCTGGCGGTTGATATAGGCCACAGCCATGGCATTGTCCGACAGGACCCGTACAGGCTTCAACACCAGTACCGGGATGAACTCCAATAACACCAACCGAATGGCTCTGAGTTCCAGGAGGTTGATAGACCACTTGCCTCTGCAGGAGACTAGAGCCCCTGCGCTGTCCTTCCCAAGCAGTGGGCTCCCCAGCCCATCAAAGAGGCGTCTGTCGTGACGACAATCCACTCCGGGGTCACCAGAGGCAATCCTGCAGACAACTTGTCTGTCTGCGTCCACCAGCTCAGCGCCTTGCGCACTGCTGGGTCCACGGGAAGGCGCACAGCATAATCCTCCGACATCGGAGTCCAGCGCAGCAGCAGAGATAGCTGTAGTGGTCTCATATGAGCCCTGGCCCAGGGCACTACTTCCATCGTGGCCGTCATAGAGCCCAACAGCTGCACGTAGTCCCAAGCCTGAATAGGAGAGGCTACTAGGAACTAGTCCACCTGAGCCTGAAGCTTGACAATCCGATTGTCTGGCAGGAACACTCTGCTCACTTGGGTGTCGAATCAAACTCCCAGATACACCAGGGACTGAGTCGGGCGCAGCTGGCTCTTCTTCCAGTTGATGATCCATCCCAGGGAGCTCAAAAGAGCAACTACCCGGTCCATAGCTTTGCCGCACTCTGCATAAGAGGGGGCTCGGATCAACCAGTCGTCCAGATAAGGATGGACTTGTACTCCTTCCTTTAGCAGGAAGGCCGCTATGACCCCCATTACTTTGGAAAGGTCCGCGGAGCAGTAGCCAACCCGAAAGGGAGGGCTCTGAACTGGAAGTGTCGTCTCAGGACTGTAAAACGCAGAAAGCGTTGGAGAGGAGGCCAGATGGGAATATGCAGGTACGCTTCCTTGATGTCCAAGGAAGCCAAGAACTCTCCTGCCTTCACTGCCGCTATAACAGAGCGGAGAGTCTCCATGCGAAAGTGCCTCACTTTCCAGGCCCGATTGACCCCTTTGAGGTCGAGGATAGGCCGGACAGAACCTCCTTTCTTTGGAACCACAAAGGAAATGGAGTAACGTCCCTTGCCAATCTGATTTTTTGGCACCGGAACGCACGCACCCAGGCGGATCAGGTTTCCAAGGTCTGGTGCACTACCACAGCTTGACCGGAGACTTGCAGGGAGAGAGTACAAACCCGTCTCTTAAGGGTTGGCAGAACTCTAGCTTGTAGCCGTCTCTGATGACTTCCAGCACCCACGCGTCTGAAGTTATAGTGGTCCACTCGCCCAGAAACGAGGACAGCCGTCCTCCAATCTGCACTGGGGCGTGGACCAAGGCCCCGTCATTGGGTACGAGACCCTGGGGGAGGACCGGAGGGAGCACCTCCGGGACGGCGGTCTCTGCGAAAGGAATGCTGCTTGGGGAGAAATTCCTCTTGAAGGAAGAGGGGGCAGAGGAACCCGACTTGCCCGGGCGGTATGGAGGTATCGGGACGAGTACTAACCCGAGCCCTGACCTCTGGTAATTTCTTGCCCTTAGACGTGCCGAGATCAGTCACGATTTTGTCCAGCTCGACCCCAAAGAGCAGCTTGCCTTTAAAAGGCAATCTAGCCAGGCGGGATTTAGAGGCGTAGTCAGCAGACCAATGTTTCAGCCAAAGCCACCGCCGCGCAGAGACTGTCTGAGCCATGCATTTAGCTGAGGCTCTCCAGACATCATACAGCAAGTCTGCCAAATAGGCTAAGCCCGATTCCAGGGCCGGCCAATCAGCCCTCAAGGAATGATCCGAGGGGGAAGCCCGCTGCACCATAGTCCGGCACGCCCTGGCCACATAGGAGCCGCAAACTGAGGCCTGCAAACTTAAAGCAGCTGCCTCCAAGGACGACCTTAAGGCCGCCTCCAATCTTCTGTCTTGGGCGTCCTTTAGGGCCGTGCCACCTTCCACCGGCAACGCCGTTTTCTTAGTCACCGCAGTGATTAAAGAATCCACGGTAGGCCACAGATAGGCCTCACGTTCACTCACAGCCAAAGGATAGAGGCGGGACATAGCCCTAGCCACTTTAAGGCTCGTTTCCGGGACATCCCATTGAGCCGCAATTAAGGTGTGCATGGCATCATGCACGTGGAAGGTTCTAGGCGGGCGCTTCGTCCCCAGCATAATGGCAGAGCCAACAGGAGCTGAGGGAGAGACGTCCTCCGGAGAGGAAATCTTCAAAGTGTCCATGGCCTGTAACAACAGGTTGGGCAAATCCTCTGGGCTAAAAAGCCGCGCTGCAGAGGGGTCATCCGCTCCATCCGAGCGGGGATCTATCTCCTCCAAGGAATCCGCAAAGGATCGTTGGGAGACCTCAGACACGCTGCCCTCATCTACATCGGAGGAGACAAAAGTCCTCCAAGGCCTGGAAATCAACCCGAGGGCGTTTACCTCTGGGAACCTCAACCTCTTTATCAGAAGAGGGAGCAGGGGCAGCGTTTTGCATGAGGAAAGCCTGATGCAGCAGCAAAACAAACTCGGGGGAGAAACCCCCCAGACTGTGCACTTCCGCAGCCTGGGCAACAGCCCTAGACGCACTCTCAACCGGCGCTCGCAATAGCGGGGGAGAGACATGCTGCGCATCCAAAATGGCGTCCGGCGCGAAACTCCGTGAAGGAGCCGCGCGGGAAGAACGGCGCTTAACTTTAGCCGCTTTTGTGCCGTCGCCCAAATTAAGGGCGTTCATGGCATTAATGTCTCCAACCTCAAGGGCGGCCCCGAAGAAGCCGTCCGAGCCGCGTGGCCGGCCAAGATGGCGGAGGCGAGGAGCGGGGGATGGGCGTTTATGGCGGGAAAAAACCGCCACGCCGGAGGAACGACCGGGACATTCATCGGTCACTAAACTATCACCCATCAAGGGCGAATCCGGTTGTAAAACCCCCGCATCCCCTCTAGAAGTGCTCCAGCGATCCGGGGAGCGACCCTTTGCGCCCTCGCCCTCCGACGCCATTGCCACGAGGAGAAGAATCGGGGAACCCCCTGCCCGCTATAAAAAGGTAAAATTACCTGCTTGCCGCTCCGAGCTGTAACGAACTGGTGTCCCAGTGAGTAGCTGCAATGAACGTTTAAAGAAACGTCGAATTAAACGCCTTTAAAGACGTTTAAAAATATATATATTTTTTTTTTAAACGGAGCCAGGGGAGGGGGGAGAAAAGGAGGGACCTGGCACCACCAGGTTTGCACTTGCTCAAAAGAGCCCTCAACCCCAGGCCTCAACAAAACCTAAGGATTAGGCTTGGAGGCCTAGCCAGAGCTGCTGCTGTGTGTGACCACCACCTGCTGAGATAGAGAACATACTGAGGAGTTTCCGGCAGCACATGACCACATATAGGGAGGCAAAAGTTTGCTCTCTATCTCCACCTGCTGGTAGTTGGACACAACCCACCAGTCTATGGATTGATCAGCTTGATGATATGGAAAGAGGAGAGTTGCTGAATAGGAAAGACAGGTGGTGGACATAGAAAGAAAAGAAGTGTCAAGTAAATAAGGAGACTCTGGCAAGACAGTTAAGAGAAGATAGAGGAAACCAGAAACCAGAGATTGCGACCAATACCATTAGAAAAATAAGATGACCAGACGACAAAGGTAGAAAAAATAATTTTTTTTCTATTTATCGATTAGAATATATCTTAATTTTTTAAGTTATTATTTTAAATTTGTTTTGTTACCCGCTTTGAACTACTAATAAGTAAGAGTTAGTGGGATACAAGAATCACATCACATGTGCATCTGCCAGAACTTGTTTTAGACATGGTTGGGCCCAGCAAGAAAAACCTCACTCATTGGCCTTCAATCTCTGGCATAGCAGTTTTGGGATGGGCCACCCTTGGCATCTCTGCATCTGCTCCCCGGAGTCCTTTAAACTTGAACCTCAATCTTCACCAGCATTGGCAGTGGCAGCAGCAGCAGTCACAGGCCTTCTCTCGCTCAGTCCCACCCCTCCAGAAACAGGAAGTAGAATCAGAGGAGGCAGGACCAGTAGAGGGAAGGCCCCACAGACCACCCTAGGCAGCCTTTTTCAGCACTACAGCTGCTGCTGGCAAGGATCAAGGGTAAGTTTTAAGGACCCGGGGGGGGGGGGCGAGTGAGATGTCAAACCGGGGGGGGGGGGGGGGGGAGAAGAGAAAGAGAGGGAGGGAGTGAGAGATACAAAACCTGGAGGAGGAGGTGGAGAGAGCTAAATGATGTGGGACCTGCGAGTGAAGAGGGAGAACTACTGGACTCGCATTTAGGAGGGATACAAGAGACAGGGGGACATTTGCTGAATTCTTAGGGAGGAGAAAGGGGAGAGGAAGAGATGCTGGACATGAGGATAGGGACACAGAGGGGAGATGCCAGTCAGGTGGGAGGGAGATGGGAACACAGAAGGGTGATGCTAGACGGGGGGGGGGGGGGGGGGGGGTGGCTACGACCAGAAGGATGCTAGGCTGCATAGAAAGGGGTAATAACCAGCAGAAGAAAGGAAGTGTTGATGCCCCTGTATAAGTCATTGGTGAGGCTCCACTTGGAATTTTGTGTTCAGTTTTGAAGGCTGTATCTTGCTAATGATATAAAAAGACTTGAAGTGGTTCAAAGAAAAGCAATGGAAATGTATAGGGTTTGCGTACAAGGAGAGTATTGCTGACCTGAACATGTATACCCTGGAGGAAAGGAGAAATGGGGTGAGCATGTACCCTGAAGGAAATGCAAAACGGGTGATGATGATACAGATGTTCAACTATTTGAAAGGTATTAATCCGCAAATGTTTTCCAGAGAGGGAAGGCAGTAGAATAGAGGACATGAATTGAGGTTGAAAGGAGGCCAACTCAGGAATAATGTCAGGAAGTATTTTTTCACTGAGAGGATGGTAGATACCTGGAATACCCTCCCAAGGGAGGTGGGGAGATGCAAACGGTAACAGAATTCAAAAATGCATTGGATAAACAAAAAAGAATCCACAGAAGCTTAGTGAAGATTAGGTAGCTGCACTGGTAATTGGGAAACAAAGCCAGTACTGGGCAGTCTTCTACGGTCTATGCCCTGATCATGGCTGAATAAACTTGGATGGGTTTTCAGGGGCTTTGACGATAACTTCTGAAATTTTAGAACAAGGACAGTGCCAGCCACACTTCTATGGTCTATGCCCTGAAAATGGCAAAGACAAATGAAGATCAGCTATACATATGAAGTACCACATACCATATGAGTTTATCTTGTTGGGTAGACTGGATGGACCATACAGATCTTTATCTGCCGTCATCTACTATGTTACTATGATGTAGGCACAGAGGGGTGATTATAGGCACATGAGAGGGAATGGGGACACAGAAGGGTGATAATATAGATGCAGAGGTGGGGGTGCTCAACATGGTGGGAGGATAGGAGCAAAGACACAGGAGAAATGCTGGAGAGGGTGGGTAGCAACACAGAGGGAAGATGAATGGTGGACATGGAGAGAGAAGACATGTCAAACAGACAAAGAGACCCTGGCAGAGAGTTAAGAGAAGATAGAGGAAAGCAGAAAAACAGAAACTAGGACCAACACAATTAAAAAATATATAATGACCAGACAACAAAGGTGAAAAAGGAATTTCATTTTCTATTTATTGATTAGAATATGTCCGTTTTTGGAATGTACATCTGCCACAGCTGGCTTTAGTTATGGCCGGGGATTGTGAAAATATCTCCAGCATTGCAGTAGTAAATCTCCAGCTTTGCGGTGTACACCATTGGAACTCTGCTTGCATGCGGTAGGTGCATTGTGTGGGGTCTGTGGTGTAAGGAAGGGGCTTTGAATCAGGTTGTTTTCTGGAATTGACAGCCATGTCCAAATTGTCAGCCACCTAAAACCTAGCACAAATCAAAGGATAGAGTACATGGAAAACCAACTGTTGGACCATCTAGGGATATGTTAATACTGGGTCATGCCTTTACCAACTGTTTTTAGATATTATAATGATAAAGCATCCAAAATTAGTCACTTGATAATTTTATAAATATGCAGGCTTCATGGATCAGAGATACTAGGAGAAGTCTCTGTTGCAGTGGTCCCATGTAACATACTGTTGCTAGTCTTAGCAGAACTGAAGTGGCAATGCCAGTAATTGGGAAGCAAAACCAGTGCTGGGCAGATTTTTACGGTCTGTGCCCCAGGGGCGTATCGCGTGGGGCCTCAGGGCCTGGGCCCCCGCAGATTTTGCCCTGGACCCCCCTACCGCCATCAACTCTCCCCCGCTGCCGTTCTTACTTTTGCTGGCGGGGGACCCCAACGTACAACGACGTCAGACTCCGAAGTGGATTTCAACAGCGCCTATCACAGCAGCACGGCCACGGAGTCCGAGATGAATTTTAAACACCGCGGGGCGGCTGGCGGGGGTTTGGGGTCCCCCGCCGGCTGAAGAAGAAGTTTTTACGGCAGCGGCAGGTGGAAGCAGACCAGCTCGGGGGGGGGGTTGGGGTCCCCCGCCAGCAAAAGTAAGAACGGCAGCGGGGAGGGTGAGGTTGGCGGGGAGGGGGGTGGAGAGAGTCATTGGTGGCGGTGGGGCTCGGCGTCGGGGGGGGGCTAAAATGTGCCCCCCTCTGGCTCTGGCCCCCCTACCGCCGGAGTCCAGATAGCCCCTGCTGTGCCCTGATCGTGACTATAGATTTGGAGAGGCTGGAGTGTAAATTTTAAGGGGCTTCAATGTTAGCTTCAGTACCTATAGTACAAGAACAATGCTGGCAGACTTCTGTGCCCTGAGAATGGCAAGGCAAATCAAACTCGGGTATACATATAAGGTATCGCATACCATGTAAAATGAGTTTATCTTGTTGGGCAGACTGGGTGGACCGTACAGGTCTTATCTGCTATATTTACTATGTTAGGATGGCTGACGAAAACTAATGTAAAGATCTCCCTCCCCCCCCCCCCCCCCCCCCCCCCCACCTCCCCCCCCCCCCCCACCCCCCCCCCCCCCTCCAAAATCAGTATATAGTAAAAACAAATACCGGTTTCAAATGTAAATCACTGCTGGAGGCGTAAAGAGAAACAAAGACTGTCTTCAGCATAATTTTATTTCACAGATGGATGTAGGCTTGCCACCTGAGCAGGACGGAGAGGCTTCTTCACTTCTGGGTTAGATTCCCCTCTCCCCCTCCATGGATTATATATTTGCTACAATTAGAAGGTAACAAGTCCGTGAAAGTAAACCAGAACCGGCTTAGTCTCCTGAGTGACTCTCTCAGATGGCAGCCCTGGTATAGCGTCGTCCTACATCGGATGTGCAATGTGGAGGAGTGGCTTAACCTCATTGCCTCAGGTACAAACTTAAATTGTGAGCCCTCCTGGGACAGAGAAATATCCAGAGTACCTGAATATACTCACCTTGAGCTACTAGCAAAATCTAAAAATATAATAAATACAATCATACAGCGCAGCCTGTGTCTGCTATCCTGAGAGCCAACTTTTCGAAATGATTTAGGGTGCCAAACTCAATTTGTATTACTTCCTCCCCCTCGGCCACACATGAGGAGTTTGTTCAATATCGGGTAGTGTCGTGACCCAATAGCTGGCACTACCAGGCAATGCCTACCTGAAGTCCCCAGCAACACGCTGAGCAGTAATCAAATCTCACTACAACTACTGCAGGGAGCAGAAAACAGTGAGCAGGAAGTGACCACAAACAGTGCAGCGACGGCGGCTGCTTATAGAAGGGCAGGACGGGGACAGAGGGGCTGTACGGACACTCGACACACACCAGCTAGTAAGTTTTAAACTGTCTTTTTTTTTCTACACAGCATGATTCCATTAGGACAGGGAAATGTGAACTTCCTGCAGTGCAGGCATAGGTTTATGTTACCGTGCGCTACGCATCACGGTCTCGCGAGAGTCAG
Source organism: Microcaecilia unicolor (assembly GCF_901765095.1). NCBI lineage: Eukaryota > Metazoa > Chordata > Amphibia > Gymnophiona > Siphonopidae > Microcaecilia > Microcaecilia unicolor. Next base: position 204,866,906 of record NC_044031.1, read on the forward strand.
CTCTCAGCTGTGCTCTCTGATCGGCCCATGTCGGCTGCTTGTTATGATGCACGCCTGCTGATGTTCCGATTACCAAGGCTTGTCAAAGTCCCTAAATGATGCTAAATTGTTTTTCAAAATCTGAAAGAAAAATAAACAAGCAAGCCAAGCAGCTGGTCTGTGATGTAATGCTTTCCCAGCTTCCCGTTTCATATCAACGATTTTTTGCTGCGAGGGAGTCATGCTTTAAGAAAGGACGAACTGGATTTTATTGTGGAAAGGGTGTCTTGTTGTGCATGCATTTGTACCTCAGAGATCAGCACAGCCTTTTTGTAGGTTGTTACGGATTATAAACGAATAAAATGCAAAGAAAACGGTTCACAAATTAATTTAACCTGGCAATAAGTGGGGTTGACCGGAGTGTTGAGCAGGGAGAGGGAAGAAATAGATGGGATTATGGATGGAGAAGCACAAATAAAGGATTATAATAAAACTAATAGCCAGAAAAGAAAAACAACACATATATTAAGATAATTATTTCTCTTGTTTAAAAAGTTTTGACTGGTGCCCAAGTTTTAATACATGGTAATGGTTATATTTAACTGCATTTCTAATTAGGACCATGTGTGATGTATACCCTCCCCAGACAAAAGAAGCCAGTGAAAAAAACCTCATATGCTATGCTTTTTTTAGCATGTGACTTTGTAAAATTTTACGAACACTATGCAATAACTTTCACTCTTAGAAGTATGGCTCTGTATTCATGTGTCATTAGTATGAAAGTTCGAACACAGATTAATGTAGAAACAGAGAAGTACATAAGTACATAAGTAGTGCCACATGGGAAAAGACCAAGGGTCCATCGAGCCCAGTATCCTATCCATGACAGCGGCCAATCCGGGCCAAGGGCACCTGGCAAGCTTCCCAAACGTACAAACATTCTATACATGTTATTCCTGGAATTGTGGATTTTTTCCCAAGTCCATTTAGAGCGGTTTATGGACTTGTCCTTTAGGAAACCGTCTAAACCTTTTTAAACTCTGCAAGCTAACCACCTTCCCACGTTCTCCGGCAACGAATTCCAGAGATTAATTACGCGTTGGGTGAAAGAAAAAGTTCTCCGATTTGTTTTAAATTTACTACACTGTATTTCATTGCATGCCCCCTAGTCTTAGTATTTTTGGAAAAGCGTGAAAGACGCTCCACATCCACCTGTTCCACTCCACTCATTATTTTATATACCTCTATCATGTCTCCCTCAGCCGTCTCTTCTCCAAGCTGAAAAACCCTAGCCTCTCTAGTCTTTCTTCATAGGGAAGTCGTCCCATCCCCGCTATCATTCTTAGTCGCCCTTCGCTGCACCTTTTCCAATTCCACTATATCTTTCTTGAGATGCAGCGACTAGAATTGAACACAATACTCAGGTGCGGTCACACCATGGAGCGATATACCGGCATTATAACATCTCACACTGTTTTCCATACCTTTCCTAATAATACCCAACATTCTATTTCGCTTTCCTAGCCGCAGCAGCACACTGAGCAGAAGATTCTGTGTATTATCGACAATGACACCCAGATCCCTTTCTTGGTCCATAACTCCTAACGTGGAACCTTGCATGACGTAGCTATAATCGGGTTCTTTTTCCTACATGCATCACCTCGCACTTGCTCACATTAAAGTCATCTGCCATCTAGCCGCCCAGTCTCCCATTCTCGTAAGGTCCTTCTGTAATTTTTCACAATCCTGTCGCGAGTTAACGACTTGAATAACTTGTTGTCATCAGCAAATTTAATTACCTCGCTAGTTACTCCCATCTCTAAATCATTTATAAATATATTAAAAAGCAGCGGTCCTAGCACAGACCCCTGAGGAACCCCACTAACTAGCCTTGTCCATTGGGAATACTGCCCATTTAACCCACTCTCTGTTTCTTATTCTTCAACCAGTTTTTAATCCACAATAGGACTTTTCCTCCTATCCCATGACCTCCAATTTCCTCTGTAGCCTTTCATGAGGTACCTTGTCAAACGCCTTTTGAAAATCCAGATATACAATATCAACCGGATCTGAGACTTTAGTCATTCACAAAGACAGTCACATATCAGAAATACACCGGGCATAGCCATGGAGGGCCTTGGAAATGAGCACCACATTAATATCACTTTTATGTATTTAGAGGTTTATACTTTATTTAAGTTTTATTTTATTTATGATTCATACATATACAATCTCTTTCATATGTTATTGTTAGTGGTGTTTCTACTAGACATCTGCTCGGAGTTTTTTGATTATTGGAGGGCTTAATGAAAAGGGTTAAGGGACGTTACTGGTCCCTGGGGCTCTTGAGAATGGAATTCTTTGGGACACGGGAACACTTGAAGCACAGTACTCCTTAATGCTAAAAGAAATTGAAGTCACATTAGTGGATTCTCCTAAGTTGTGCTGCCACGAAGGAAGGTGTCTCATCACAGCTTGATAAAACTGCAGAGTTCAATGATTAGGTAAAAAGATAACACAGACCCTGGAGTTT